>NC_139592.1:18299186-18694186 GCF_946808225.1 Silurus aristotelis | reverse complement strand
GCCGGCTACGAATGGCTCGTTATGTAGATATTATACAAAGTTGATATAATAGATTGAGAATACCTGACGAGTGGACTATCGGTAGGTATTGGTGAGTTCCCTATTTTTCGGTAGCTATTAAGTTCTGGTTAGCGTTAGCCTTTTTTTTTTTTTTTTTTTTTTGGTGTTCTCACTATTATAAGAAGCTTAACATGTTTTACACGTATAGCAAAAGCAAAAAAGCCAGTTCGTCGATAACGTTGGAGAAGGTAGGAAGTGGTAAGCGATAGGAAACTTCTCTTAGTTAGAAAGTTAAAGGAAGGAACTGCATAGCAGACAGTTGATGCTGCTCTAAAAGCTACAAGGAATAGTGAATTGAAACGAACCTGTGACTAATGCTTTGGCTAGTTTTATTGTATGCTAGTTTTCACCTGAACTTTCTTTCTTTTCATCCTGAAATCCCATTTCAATAACATTTTTAAATTTTTTAGAAAATAACAATGACTAATACGACATTCGGGTCTATTCAATAAAGGATGGAAAGGGAGTTTTATGCAATACAAATTATGTAACCGTGCACAGCCAAAAGCCAGAACACGGCTGTAATTGTTGAAAAGTACGCCAGAATAACACAAATGATCAACTATAAAGCAGATATATACATACTATATAACGTATTATAATAGTGAATAGCGTTGCTTTATCGATTTGTGTTTGTTTGATAGAAGGGAAATACATTACAGTAACCTGTAGTTTAGCGAGATTGTTAATCATATCGTGGGACTGCTTCTAAACAAAATGAAAGTGTGTAAAAGCCTGGCGTTTATACATGGGTGGATTGTATGGAGCAGTGTGTTATTCTGCAAAGTTTGGAGAGTAGTTGCTGATCAGGTTTAAAATGATCACGTGTCAGGAAATTATGGCCCCAAATGCTTCCACGACTTGAGTCGAGCCTTTAACATTTTGGGTGGTTTGCGAGACTGATCTGCTTTCTCTTGCTATCTTTTATTATGTATTATTGTTATGTATTCGTATCTTCACAAGCTACCGTATCCTTGCCAAAACCTCTATATAAAACCTGGATATTCGACAAGTCTGTACACATGAATAGCTGGTTTCTTTTTCAGTCTGGAGGATGAAGACCTCAAGTCGAAGGGTTTGCCCTTGTTAATGAAGAGTATTGATTTTGCGTCAGTTTTACGACAATGTCGGAAAAAGAAGTTAATGACCGAACGGAATAGTTATTCTACATCATTTTTTTTTTATAAAAAAAAAGGTATAGAAAATGCTTTTATTCCGATAACATGTTTTAGTCTTGTGGCTTTTATTTAAAAAAGGAAATCCCTCCATAGTGAATGTAAACTAAAACAGGCGATTTTTCTATAGGTTTTTTATATGTATTATTGATCACTTCTGTCTTCACGTCGTTCCTAATACACACAATGGCACGACTGGGAAACGCTCCTACACCCTGTAGTCGCGATATAACTGATAACTACAGCAGAAAAATATGACCTAAAAATTTGTAAATGATTTATTTAGGAAGTCTATATGCAATCTAAATGAACTTGAGTGCTTTTACTCCCTTGTTACACCCACGTTGGCTTTTCCCCCTTCTGACCGCATGGTAAAGCCCTGACAAAAGAAAGAGCAAGACAAGCAACAGCTGGTCTTTTGGCTTGATCTTTATTATTATTATTATTATTTTTATTATTTTTATTCGAGTGTGTATCCGAAGTGTGCTTGTGTATTATCAGCAGCGATTCTGATTATTGTTCTACTTTATAAAACGCATGGGCTTTTTTGACAGACACCTTTCTGTAGAGATGAAGTTCAGCAAGTGAGCCATCACGCCCTTTTGTCTTCTGGCGGTTTTAATGTGTTATAGCAGCAGGATGAAGCCAAGAAATGAATGAAGACGACTTGTTGAATGAATTATCTTGGAGTTCTATCACAAACCAAATTTCTAAAGATCACAAAATTGAGGGAAAACAACTTCTAAAACCAGCAGATAGCAAATAATAAAAAAAATTAAATCCCAGAAGCGAGTCAATAATAATGGAGCTTTAAAACATTTTTCATATTAAAATCTTACACGGGTATTTTCTGTCGGAGTTGTTAACTCTGTTAATGCTGACTTTTAGTTCTGCCTGGTTTCATTTTGTATATAAAAACGGTATAGTAGGTCTAAAGAGAGTTGTTCTGTAATTCCTTACTTCGATGATTCACAAAAGAAATAGTCGATTGAAAACCGAAATATTTATGTATTTAGTGATCTTGTTGCTCATTTGTTTCTGTAAGAAGTTAATGCTTGTTAAAGATGTCAGAGCAGGATATGGCCAGCTCAGTCACCGTTTTCTAGTGTTGTGATATTAATGAGAAATCGCTTCCAGAATGCTGTGCTGTTTTACATGCCAGTCTGAGTTTGACTTATTGCCAGTTGACGTTATTGACATTTGTTATCATTCAAGTTTGAAGCTTGGTATCTGTTTGAGTGTACAGATAAGGATGTGAGAGACCTGAATAGAAAAAAGGGTTAAAGCACCGCTGTATGATGCAGTAGAGATAAAGCGAAAGGTTTGATTTAAACAGGTTAATTCATCTGCACCAGTATTAGTCACATGGAATTGTGTGTGGTGTCAAAAATAAATTAATCATAGTGATAGAGCAGGGGTGCCCATACTTTTTCCTATGAAGGACCAAAAATCATACTTGATAGAACATGTTGCATGATGTCAAATTGTATTACAACAAAATATTGCTGTTATTTTATAGTTTAATAGCATATATATATATATATAGAGAACACAACTGTAATTCGCTTAACCTTATGCAGGTTTTATTTTCTAGTTAAACAAATCTTAAAGTACAATGAAAGCATAAACACAATCCCATTTATAGTACAGTAGACTTTAATGCCTAATACAGCTCATGAAAAAACTATTAGCTACACATCCATATGCTTGTATTATCAGTGACCTGTAATGAAAGACACAAAGCAGGTCTTTAATTTTCGAACATGTTTCCAAATTGGGCTAATTTCAGTTAATGTATATTTTCTACATTAAATTTTTATTGACATTTGATTTGCAGCTTACAAATAAAAACAACAAAAATATTTTTACATGTTAAATTAGAAATGAAGATCTGTGCCAGTCACATTTATTAATGTAATTTTTTTTTCATCTTTATGACATGGTGGGCAAATCTAAGGTGCCCACAGGCCCTAGTTTAGGCATCTCTTGATAGACCAACTTTCAGACATTACCAATACAATATAGGTAAGTATTTATTTTTTGGATTTGGTGTTGTATCTGTCCATACAATTCATATGGCTGATTGACAGCTCGTAGCAAGTGTAGTAACAATTTCAGAGCAATGAACTATTTCTAGGATTGAAATAGTATGAAGTAAAGACAGTAAGCAGATGAATACAAATGCTGAAAAGTCCCAGTGCTCTTTACAAAATGCCAGCACACTTGTTCAGACAAATTAGTGGATCAGAACTAACTGTTTTAAAATGGTTGAAATTTGCCTACATTTGCTATGCGTTTAGTGCAGAAAGGAGGTCTTATGGCACATTTTGGGACTTTTTATTTTATTCTAACTATATTTGTGATGCAGTTTGTGTTGCAACTATGCAACATTTTTTCCTTTTCAGAGTGCAAACGGTTTTCTCTTATTGTGATTTTTAGACCATGTTATTTGCAGATGTGAAAGTAGTCACATGCCTGAAATGCTCTGTACTGAATATTCTTTTCACTTGGATTGCTTTTAAGTAAACAGGGGCACCATTTAAAATAGGCTAAGCATCTGCTCGTTTGTTTTGATTTCAAGTTAGTTGGTCAAGATTATGCAGGCTGGAAGCATTTTCCCTGCGCCATGAGTAAGACGGCTTGGCCCTCCGATACAAATCAATATTATTGGCTATAGCAGGGAAAAAAAAAAAACAACTTTTGAGATTAAAAGCGTTGGAAGGTTTTTGGCAGATTATATTTCCGTCAATGCACATATTTTTGTTGAGCTTTTAACATGAATATTTTTGCTGCTAATTCTTTGTTAAAGGCCACACCTGACATTCTCTTTACTCTTGCTTTCATTTCAGGTTCTGCCTGCCAGGACATAATTCCTTTCTGTGAATCACAAGATATCTGAAGCGATTTCGCGTGTAAACACCTTCTGGTGACAAGCCTGAACTATTTTTGCGTGGTTCAGCATGAAACTTTCAGAGTATTTTTGAGTGAAAATCTGACTGTCAGTTTGTTCTTTGAAAAAATAACTTCCATGTTTGAGTCTTCTAAGAATTGTATTACATGAGAGCACCTTACAGAGCCTGTAGTCCCAGTGCATATTTTCTGAAGGTGTTGTGTGAGGATTGTCATTGCCATGCCCACACACACATTGATTCCACACGTGGAGAGTCCCGGTGGGCTAGGCCATGACATCCTCAATCACAGCAGTGCCACTATGCCCAGCTCTGGCTCCAGCTCCAGTGTAACAGCCCATGTGAGGTTGGCGGAGAAGGTCGAAATGCAGTCGGCATTGCCAGGCACCTCACCTCTGACCTGCATGTTTTGCGAGGAGACGTTTGAGCACGAGGATGAGCTCGGGCCGCACCTCCTTTCCCAGCACCCCACCACGTTCGACGCTCCAGCTGTTCTCCGCGTCGAGGCTGAGTTCTTAACGCCTAGCGAGAGGATTCGCTCGAAAACATGCCAGAATGAGCAGAACGAGGAGCTGAGCTGTGATGTGTGTGGCCAAGCAACTGAAAACGTTGCTGCTCTCGAGGCTCACATGCGGAAACATAAGGACTCCTTCATTTACTCCTGCAGCTTTTGTGGCAGGCGCTTTAAAGAGCCCTGGTTCCTCAAGAACCACATGAGGACCCATGGAAAATCCAGATCCAGCAAGGGTCAGGACGCCGAGCCCCCTATTACAGTCAATGGCGTTGTCCAAGATCGACCACCATCCCCATTGATGACGACTTACAAAATGTGCATGGTTTGTGGGTTTTTCTTCCTCGACAAAGAGGCACTAGCAGAGCACAGCAAAGTGCACAATCGCGAGCCAGAAGCCGAAGAGAACGCGCACAATAAAAGCCATCCCAATCGGGATGTAGAAGTCTCTCAGGAATGCTTTCTTCAGTGCTTCAATTTACACAGAACATCTGAGAACGGTAAGGGAAAAGGCCAACCCGGCCGCTGGATCTCGCAGCTGGACCCATTCAACACCTACCAGGCCTGGCAGCTGGCTACCAAAGGCAAGATTGCTGCAGGGCCCAACCTGAGCAAAGAGCTCAACGCAGACTCTAATTCTGACAATGAGGAGTCGGGTTCAGAAAAGGAGGAGCTGGGATCTATCTGGGACTCCAGCGGAGGCGATAAACTGGTGAGACGGGGCCTGAGGAGTGAGCTCAAGGCCAAACTCAGTGGCGGTGGGGGTGATTTAGCAGAGCAGAAGAACCTGAGTCTGCGCAAAGACAAGCCCACAGACTGCGAAGAGTGCGGCAAAACGTTCCGAACCTACCATCAGCTGGTTCTGCACTCCAGGGTTCACAAAAGAGAGAGAGGAGGAGCGGAGAGCCCCACCACACCCATAGATGGGAGGACTCCGAGCGTTAGCTCCGCCGGGAGTCCGTCACTGGATCGAGCGGAAGATGGCTCTGAGGACGGATACGAAGAAGGTGTTCTCGCTGAGGCTTTTCAGACAGGTAATATATATCTGAATAAATGTATATTAAGGGATGTGCAACTCAATACTTGAGGCCGATGCGATTCGATCTTGATGCATAGCCAATGATAAGATACATAAAGGATTCATATGAATCCGATGTCATACGTTTCCCCTCTATTAAGATGCAGCACGATCCCTTTTCACTACGGTGCAATGGAAAAAAATACGATGCTATGCAGTTTAATACAGATTTATTTAATGCTGGTACAAATGGTTCGCTTTAATTTTTTTGGTTCAGACAGACAGCAAATCCTAAAAACTTGTGCCTTCTTACATTTGTAGCGCTACAACAAAAACAAAAATAAAAAAACACGATTAAATAAAACCAGATGTTCTTTTTCTGTTGTGTCTCCAGGAAGATGCAGCTCTACCTCTGCCATGTTATTCTCTATTCTATATGACTATCGGCGCACGCCTCGGTCTCGGGTTATACGTCGTATTCACACAGCAGCAGCGGTGCTGAGAGAACGCGCTCGAGGAACGTTTTACTGAGGAGAATTCAATCTACATATAAAATATTGGCCACAAATTATCGTCACTTTCCAAATAATAAAAGTAAAGCTCATACTCTGCAAATATGTTGAAAATCATGCATTATAATTTTATTATGCAAATTCGAACTTGTATCTTATTTTTTTTATCGATGCATCACACACACACACACACACACATATATATATACAGCCATAAAACTGATTTATTTATATAGCACCAGTAGTCGATGAGCTTTACTTTTATTTAGAAAGTGACGATAATTTGTGGCGAATATTTTATATGTAGATATAAATATAAACACACCTCAGACACATGTATGCATTAATAGCTATTAATATAATCTCACAGGTTTAAAGCAACAACAAAAAAACACAAACTAAATTGATAACCAAGCAAGACTTGGCATCACCGTTTTCTAGCTGGCAACATCCTGATTTTGCACATTACATTGTTTCTGAATGCAGACCAGTCACAGTATCTCGGGTGTGGCCTTGTTTTCATTTGTGTCTAATTCAGTGAGTCAAACGCAGATAAAAGTCAGATATAGTAGGTTAGTCCTGTATAGCTTGTTCAATTTAGTTTAGAAGCAACTTCTGAATGAAAGAACTTGTGTGAAGATAATGTTAGTGACTATTTGTTATAAGAATGCATGGCTTGTTAATGCCCGATACGGTCTCCAATGTTTCATCAGCTGTACTGAAGAATATGTTTTAAAAAAATACATCTGGTATTATATTCTATTAAAAACGAAGGCCTCCTCACCCTACAGCTTTGATTATAAATAAAGTTACTTCAGATACTGATAAAGGTTATGATTGTGGAGTTTCAGAAGTGTGGTCAGGCTTGCACATTAACTTTTTGTTTGAATTAAAAGCTCTTGCATACCTGCCCAGCCAAGACATGACTAGGGCAAAATTAAGTCTTCACCAGCGCCCTCTTCTGGCTATTTAAAAATATTCGCTCAGCAAAAAACATCCTGGTTTTCATGTATTTCCAATTTCATTTAGAATTCTATAACACGTTTTTAAATACACCTCTCTTGACAGAATTTAGTTTGGAATACTTTTTTTTCTCTTGTTGTTTGCAGATAAAATGGAAGAAAGCTCACACAAAATGAAACTGAAAATCCTTGCGCCGAGAAAGTGCTGTTACTGTGGGAAGACTTTTCGCTCCAACTATTACCTCAATATTCATCTCAGGACTCATACAGGTATTAAATCATGTGGGGTTTTTTTTATTTATTTATTTATTTATTTTTATTTTGTTTTTGATAATTTTGGTAATGTTTGCCAGGTTGTCCAATTTATACTAAACGAATAAAGCAAATAGAAACAATTCAATGGTAAATCACTTTGCATATACAATGGGTTGTTGTCATGTATCTTATCACACTGTTGACAAAACAGTTCTTTGGCTTTGGGCGTGTCAGATGCCGCTACGACTGAAACAAACTTGCCTGCTTCAGTTAAGATGCATTTATAAATATGCAATTATTCAATAGCTGTTTAAAAAACCCACACCTGATTCCAATCTCGCCGAGCTGCATGCCTAAACTCAGCCCGCAGAGTCTCCGTCCATACTTTATTGCTTTATTCAGCAAGGAAATAATGGTGCTTGTTTAACGCTAATACTCCGATATAGACAAAAGTATTGGGACACTTGATTTCCAGCCATATGCGATTTCCCAAACCGAAATCGCACGTTTTGGAGGCACAAAATTGTATAGGAATGTAATTTTCCTTCCACGTGAACTACGAGACCCAAAACTTGTTCCAGCATGGTAATGCTCCTGTGCACAAAACAAGCTCCATCTAAAATCAAGACCCTAAAATCTAGTGGATTATCTTCCCAGAAGAGTCCAGGATGTTATAACAGCAAATGAGGACTAAATGAGGAATAGGATGTTCAAAAAAGCAGGTTAATCTTACGGTCAGGTGTCCACAAACCTTTGTACATATTGTGTATGCGTTTTATCATCAGATTGTTGCCACATCAGAACATTCTGTACTCCTAACGTGTTCCCTGATTGTAGTTTTTCTTCAAAAAAAAATTTGAAGTTAAGTTTTTCTTCACTTAACGTGAAATCACTCAAACGTGATTTTAAGTGTTTCAGTTTTATTCTTTTAATGTTGATACAGCTTGATTCTTTAAAATTTTTTTGTCTAAAATGCTAATTTTACTCCTCTCACTCTTTTTCTATCCAGGTGAAAAACCTTACAAATGTGAATACTGTGACTATGCTGCAGCTCAGAAGACCTCGCTGAGATATCACCTGGACCGACGCCACAAAGATAAGCCTTATACCGAGATCCCCAACATTCCAGTGACTGCTGCTAGCAGTGCCAAGGGTCAAGATTCTCCTAACAACAAGGATGACAAGCCAGCCTCCAAAGCACCTAAACAGTGGCCCGCCCCGAGCGTGGTGTGTGCCAGCGTCAAGCATGAAGCTGTACCCAGCCAGGCAGGGGTCGCCGTCGCCAGCCCCGTCACCCGCGTCAAAGAAGAGTGTGGCAACGTGTCCGCCACGACTCCTTACACTCCTCCAAACAAGCCGCAAGCAAACGGCCCTTTCCCGATCAACCTGAAAGCAGAAGGGAAAGAAGCCTCTGAGGCGCCATTAAACCTCTCTCTTAAAACATCTCTGTCTTTATCTTTTACCTCTATACCTAGGAATATGTTACTGACCAATAGCTGCACCTCCTGTTCTTATGAAACCCTCTATCCCGAAGTCCTGCTCATGCACAGGAAGCTTCTACATAAAGAAAAGTCGGAGACTAAGAAGAATCTTTACAGAGCCCCGATAAAGCTCAAGCGTTACACGGGGTGTCCCCCAGCGCTCGAAGGAAAAGACGTGGCCCCTTTGGCCCACATCAACGGAAAACATCCTCGACGGACCAAATCTCCAGCACCCCAACCGGGAAAATCCTCCAGACCTCCTCAGGACACATACAGGTATTAAAATTCACTTTTTTATATGATTTTAATTCTAGCCTTGCATGACTTATAATATTTATAGGGATATCACAATAAATACATCAAATATAAGAGCTTTAGTGAATACACACTATTATACACGCTATAAATAGCCAGTGAAGATGGAAACGCAGACACCTGTAGATTCTGCACTACAAGGGGTGTCGAACACTTTTTCTTTCCATCCACTGAAATGAATGGCCTTGCATTCAAAAATATCAACTAATCTAGAAGCAAAGGATTCATAGTTCAGATTCAATCATTAACCGCAATCGGAAAAAAACCCCATGTTCGATACACAACGCTAGCTTGTTTATTGAGTTGCGTAGACAGTGTTACATGAAGGTATAATCCTTCCCCTTAATATTCCCATTGGTTCAGCACTCTGCAAACACCTGGAGTAAATATTTAAGGACATTTGTACTCCATATGCAAGTCTAATTTCTAACTAAAGGCAGTTTGTATGATTTTTATTGTAGCTAATTTAATTTTAGTTCATTATTTTTAAATAAACTCTCTGCGATCTCCCACTGAGGAGAATACAATCCCTCAAATTAAAGTTTTAACACTTTAAATAGACCAAAACTTTGACAATCTTTAGGTTATATACTGGAATTGGGCATTGTATTTAAAGCTTATTTTGGGAAAAAGAAATGATGCTTGTAAATAATACTTGGCATAATTGGTGTCGTAGCAAATAGTGTGAATAGTAGGGGGCAGAGGAGCATCCCGAAACACCGTCTCTGCATCTCGCTAAAGAAACTTGCATTGTGCCTCGAATGACATATATATGTACTATTCCAGACTGTTACGATGTACTTACAGTAAACGATTGGCATGTTTATTTGAATAATTGGGTAATAAGTAATTATAGAGGGTTTCAGTGAACATCCTTCACCTTCTGCTTTTATGTATAGGGTAAACATGAAAACTCTTATCATCACACAAAATAATTTTTGTCTTCAAAAATGTCTATGCACATTTTGTACTCGTTAAGCTGTGACCTTTGTATTGTTTTTAAAAATGAGTATATTTTATTATGATAGGACTCGTCCAGGGATCGTTTCAAAGAAGCCAGAGATTTCAAAGATGTCCCCTGCAAAAGAGCCCTGGAGAGAGCAGCAGAAAGCGAGCCAGAGGTTTAGGGCTGCAGAATCGGCTGTAAACGTCCAAACCAGGTTTCCAGAGTCCATGGCTGAACCGAGCAGGAAATTTACCTCTCTCGCGCTCTCGCAGAAGCCTGCTCCGGGTAAAAACGGCGTCGTCTGGTCCTCGGAAGCAAACAGGTTATGTCTGTCCGATCGATTCAGGAACCTGGCGCAGACGGACGTAGGTGAACCCTCCAACAAGAGGGCGAGACCTTCCGAGCCTCTTCAGGGCGCAGGGAGAACCGCAGAGCTGCCCTCGGACAGAAACATGAAACCCTTCATGCAGCCTGTCCGTGTGGCCTCGGAATCAGGGAGTCGTATGGACACTGACTGGAATGTAATCAACCTGCTGCGCACATACACACCCAATGAACTGGCATCACTGTACCAACCTTCTATCTCAGGCTCCAGCC
This sequence comes from Silurus aristotelis, assembly GCF_946808225.1. NCBI lineage: Eukaryota > Metazoa > Chordata > Actinopteri > Siluriformes > Siluridae > Silurus > Silurus aristotelis. Next base: position 18,683,445 of record NC_139592.1, on the reverse strand, counting down.
ATGCTGTGACTGGAAATTCACCCGCTGCTGGTAAGCAAACGCATGAAGCCAACATGATGATTTGAACTAGAACTCAAATGTAGAATATTGTGGTATATATCTTGTCTTTATTACAGGGGAAACTTGTGTTGTGTTTTCTGTTCAGATTAGATGGTGTGTGTGTGTGTGTGTGTGTGTGTGTGTGTGTGTGTGTGTGTGTGTGTGTGTGTGTGTGTGTGTGTGTGTGTGTGTGTGTATGTATGTATGTATGTATGTATGTATGTATGTATGTATGTGTATGTGTATGTATGTATATATTTATTTATATATATATATATATATATATATATATATATATATATATATATTATATAAATAAAATAAAAGCGCAAACAGGGAAGGTGGTGGTTTTGCTTATATTTCAACACCACTGACCATGTGATGCAATTTCCTATAAGAAATATATATTATCATATAATATGTACCAATATTCTTGTGCAAAGGCATGTGTTTTATAAGATGACATTAAGCCTGATAACATACACTATCATGTACATAACTTTTAATAGAAACGAACAAAAGACATAATTCACTGCTTTTTTTTTTTTTTTTTTTTTTTTTTTTTTTTTTTTACACATTATGGGCACCATGATCTTTTAATTGGTGTTATCAGTGTCTGTGGGTCCTTATTGAATGCACTTATGTATATCTGTGTCTCTTTAGGGAGCAGGGCGCTGTCTTTCTCACATTACCCTGGTAACATAATTCAGCGAAGAAGCCACCCTAATCCTCCTGATGCCACCTCTTAGGAACATGGTAAATATATATTTATATTCGGGGTGTAGCTGAATACCAAGAAATCGTTCAGAACAAACAGTGTGTGTCAAAGATTTGTGTTTTTTAATCTGGTTCAGAGATGTTCGACAAGAGGATTTCAAGTAGTTTGATATAAAGCTTACAGGTTAAGAAAAGCCACTGATGATGCGTTTATTCATGCATAGTTATGGCCTGGTCAGAGTAGTTTAAATTGAGGCTACTATAGTGTGTCAGTTTTGGGGAATAGAGGCAACTAAATTTGTTCTAAAAAATCACATGGAGGTACAACCAAATATGAATAGTTTTTTTCACACATCTTTAACAATCCACATTGTACTGGGTTGTTCTGATGGTCCAAAGTGGCAAAAATCTGGTCATATGATAGCATACACTATACTGGCAAAGGTTTGTGGACACATGACTTTTTTTTTTAAAAACATCCCATTCCACATTTAGTCCCCATTTGCTGTGATAATTCCCTCCACTCTTCTCTGAAGATGTTCCACTAGATTATTGAGTGTGATTCGTGGAGATTCAAGCTCATTTATCCACAAGAGCTTTATTAGTCTATGGTGCAGTCAGCATTCCAATTCATCCCAAAGGTGTTCAGTAGGGTTGAGGTCAGAGCTCCATAGCAGATGATTCAAAATCTTCTACTCGAACAGGTGTAGACCATATGCTCACAGAGCTGCCTTTTATACACAAGGGCATTGTCATGCTGGAACAGGCTTGGGTCTCGTATTTCTAGTGAAGGGAAGAGTCAGTGCTACGGCATCTCAAGACATCCTTTATACAATTGTGTTCCTGAACTTTTCTTGGTATCAGTTTGGGGAAAAACCACATGGTTTGAAGTCAGGTGTCGGTACTAAAAAATGCACCATGAACTAACTAATAGCTAGGGGTGTAACGGTACACAAATATACGGTTCGATACGCACCTTGGTTTTTAAGTCACGGTTCGGTTAAATTGCAGTACAGGTAGGGGGAAGTAACGAAAAACAAAATTGCTATTTTTTTTAATTTTATTATATTTTGTATTTGTATTATTTTTTTTTTTTGCATTAACATTTGTGAACAACATTTGAACAATTTTTGAAACAATTTTTAATTAAATGCCTGCTTGGTTAAATAATATATAAAAAGTAAAAAAAAAAAAATAGAATACATCAAAGAAATGCAATACACTTTTATTACATTGATTTAAATTGCGTAATGAATAAAATTGCCACATTTAAATGTATTAAATACATTTAAATAAATGAAAAAAATTTAATTAAATAGTTTATATTTGTTAGACCCTATTTCTGGTGTGTGTGTGTGTGTGTGTGTGTGTGTGTGTGTGTGTGTGTGTGTGTGTGTGTGTGTGTGTGTGTGTGTGTGTGTGTGTGTGTGTGTGTGTGTGTGTGTGTGTGTGTGTGTGTGTGTGTGTGTGTGTGTGTGAATTTTAAATATTACATTTTCTACATATTCAAATATTAAAAATTTCAAAATGTTATACTTAACTTTTTGAATCATTCCAGCGTTTCAGGTGTACCGACCCGAAAGCTCTGTACCGAAAAATCTCGGCCCGTATACATGTACCGTTACATCCCTACTAATAGCTCTGGCATTTATGCTTCTGGGGTGCTTTCCAGTGCTTTTCAGTGTTGGGAATAATGTTTTTAGGCGACACCCACTTTGTGTTCAAATGTGAATACAGATAGGAAGAGTTGGAACACTGCACAGGCACGGTGTTATTGTGTAGAAATGTTTCAGATGTGAACACGATGATGGTTGATTATAGTTCATTCTTGTTTTCTTTTCCCTCTTGAGGTTAAAATATTTGGACAAAACCAACAATCTGAACTATGACTGGGGAAAAAACTTCACGTTTACTCCTGACACTACTTCTACAGACAGACACGGCGAGACGTGATATTAAGGCTGTGCGGGGGTTTCATTTCCTATCTTGACCTTGGATAAGAGGCGGCGTGAACTCACAACTGGGCCTTGAACAGTGTTGCCTTTTGACATGTCCTAAAGTTCCAGTCTATCGACAGCGTACAGATGTGGTATTGCACTTAACGGGAAACGCAACACATATTGTGCACTCCAGTTTACTTGTAAACCTTTGACATGTTTCGAAAAATCAAATGCTTTTGGGGGCTGAGCTTTGATTTGCCCACAATATTGCATCGAATAAGTGCCTCTTCTACTTGATCCAAATGCTGTTACACAAAGGTAGGCCAGACCAAATAAATTTGAACCCGTGTTCGGTTTCAGATAAACTATATTTTGTAAATGTTAAAACATTTCTGTTTAGGCTGTGCTGAAAAAGGGGCTCGACTTTATGCCACGCAGCTTCAGGCAGGTTTTTTTTGATGTTGCAATTAAAAAAAAGTTTTTTCTTTTTTTTTTTCTTTTCCTATTTGTGCAAACGAAAGCTGCTTTTTTTTTTGTTGTTTTTTTTTCCCCCTTCCTCTCGTCTCAAAACCGAGACAAAATAATGGTGACGTACTGTGTACCTTCTTTGTTTGGGAACTTTGCTCGGATCTTCTCACTGTGACGCGCGGACACGGCATCCTCAGGTCCGATGGACAGCTGAACTCCGATCGAACTCTCTGTGAAGGGCTTCTATTTGCTTGATGTTACATTTTCACACACCTTTTGATTTGTATTCTTTTTTTTTGTTGTTGTTAAGGATGTTTGTTTATTTATTTTTCTAGCAAATTGTCCTGCTTTTTTTTTTTTTTTGTGTAGTCGCGTGTGTGAGAGTGTGTGTGGAAAAAGCGATGTGATTCCGGCCTTCTCAGAGCCTGTGATTTAGTTGCTTATTTAATTGGCCAACTTGTGTTATGGTCAGCTTTTCAGAAACTACCTTCTCCACCTACAGTTGCATTGTTTCATAGCACCAGAATGTTAATTTATTTGCTAATTGATATTTCGGAGGCTTTTTGTGAGCTGCGTCAAATAAACTTGAAATATCTTTATTATTTTGTTTTTTTCACTGGAAATAAAACCCCCACCCCCTCTCTCCCTTTATTTCTACATTTTGTAATTTTTCACCAAATGTATAATCTGTTCAACTGGGAAAAAAAGCCTACTGTTGACAATTAACTCACAATTGGTGCCTCAAATTAAGTAATATTTCTACGTGTTGCTTAAGTGTTTAAGCCCTTGTCCTCTCCCAGTATTGGAGTCTCAGTGTTTCTTTCTTTTCTTTTTTACTTTTCTTTTTTTTTTTTGCTTAGCCAAGATGCATACATTACTGAAAATGGCATGTATAAATGTCTTTATTATTCTGCCCTCTATTGTTAATTTTATTCTTCTGCACTTTCACTACCTTTTTTTTTTTTGTGTGTGTGTAAGAACATTTGGAGCAGATTTGCTCTCCCCCTCCCCCAGTTCTGGGAACACCATGCACTGAGCAGAGCAGTGTAAATGCAATAGACTCCCCAGAATATCCACAGACTACAGTTGTACAGGAAAGTGAATATCGTTACAAGCAAAGCAGTGAAGATTTCAGCTCTGTTCCCTTTTCCTTTTTTTTGTTTTTCCAGTATGTATGTTTCTGTTTTTTTTTTTTTTTTTCACTTTTTGTAACCATGCTCTCATGAGATTTACGAGAGTGTTTCTGACTGTTCAGATGCAGAATAAAGCAATAGTGTGTGCTACAGGATGTTGGATTTTTTTTTTTGCTCTTTAATTTTGACACACGTGAACCTTTTTGATTTTTTTTTTGTTGTTTTTATTCTGAAGTGTGCAGCATGCTTGTGGTAATGTGGGTTTCCTTTCAGCTCCCAAATAGCTTACGGTACGAGGATTAGCAATTGTAAGTCACCACTCTAGGAGTAAATGAGGGGGTGAAAGTGTGTGCATGGTGTCCGTCTTCCAGCTTGGGCCTAGTGTTTCAGGGATCCAATGCATTGTGGTAAAACAGGTATTGACACTGTTTTTTTTTTTTTTTTGTTTTGTTTTTTTTTTTACAGCAGTCTATTGGTATTTATATCTGATTTTAGATTTAAACATTTCTGTGAAGTGTTTTAATGCACCAAATATTGGTAATTTGACTAAATGTGTACGCTTATTTCTTTTGTTTCTTATAAGAATCAGGTTTATTGGCCAAGCGTGTTGACACACACACAAGGAATTTGGTTCCAGCTGTTAGTGAGTCTCAAAGTACAGACATAAATAAAACTATACATTCAGCTTGGACTATACAAGACAAAACAGACTATACAAGACAATGTGAGACAATATAGACAGTATTAAACAGGGATACAGATTATATGACCAATCAGTAATGTGCATAAAGTGTGAGAGTGCATTGAAGTGCAAATGACAGTATTGTGCGTCTGGTATGGTAAAGAGTTTACTTTAGAACTTTTGTACAATTTACAGCAGCCATAGTGTGTGTAACATACGGATAATGTGATGAATGACAGTTCTGATCTTTAAGTGCAGTACTTATAGATATGATATGAAGCAGGGAATATATTTATGGTGAGTTGTTAATGAGGATGATTGCCTGGGGAAAGAAACTGTTCCTGTGCCTGGCAGTTTCGGTTAACAAAAGTTCTGTAGCACCTGCCAGAAGGGAGGAGCTAAAAGATCTTGTGTCCAGGGTGTGAAGTGTCAGTAGTGATCTTTTTCTGCCCGGTTTCTGGTTCTTGTATGGTACAAGTCCTGGAGAGTGGGCAGGGGAGCACCAATTATTTTTTTTCTGCTGTTTTAACTGTTTTCTGCAGTCTGTTCCTGTCCTGTTTTGTTGGTGCTCCAAACCAGATGGTGATTGATGAGCACAGGACAGATTCAATGACTGCAGTGTAGAAATGCATCAACAGCTCCCGTGGCAGACCGTACTTCCTTAATTGGCGTAGAAAGTACATCGACTCTGAGCCTTATTTAGCAGATTATTTCAGATTTAGCCCACCCCTTTGAATCTGATTGATTTGGATTATTTGGTTGCATATAAACTGGTCTTATAAACAAAAGACAAAGTTCCCCAAGTCTTTTACTTGCAGTAACTGGTACCATCCACCCCCCAAATTTTCTTTTACAGTTTAAAGATGGTTTTAGGCAGTATTTTTGCCTCACCAGAAAGGGGAATTCCAACTTCTTTGAATGCGTAACAGTTTCCTTTAAATGTGTGGTATCCATTAAAGCCAGTTGGATGCCAAAGCAGAGGAATTCTAGAAAAAAGGCAACCTCTAATCACCAAAGCTTTAAAAAAAAAAAAAAACCCTAATAATTCATTAAGTAGGCTTGAATTGTGTTTATTTGCCCAGGCTATAATCATTAAAAGATTATGAACTTGCTACCTATTCAATTCAGTTCAATTCAATTTTATTAGTATAGCAGTTTTAACAATGGACATTGTCTCAGAGCAGCTTTACACAGATAATGTGGTACAAAAGAATGAATAAGATTGTGCTTTATAAGTTTGTCCCTAATGAGCAAGCTGGTGGTGACTGAAAAACTCAGATGGCATAAGGAAGAAACCTTGAGAGGACCAGACTAAATAAAAAAAAAAAAAGGGAACCATCCTCAACTGGATGTCCATTTATTACAGATAAACTATGTTGAGGTGTGCAGTGATGATTAAATGCAAACTAGTCCTAAGTCAGTATAGCAGACTGTTAACATTCACTACAGTCCAAATCCATTGCGGTCACTGGAACCTCAGGAGCAGCAGTCCAAATCCATTGCGGTCACTGGAACCTCGGGGGGGGGGGGGGGGAGGAGGTGACAGGGAGAGAAAGATATTGATTATTAAAATATGAAAGTTAATGTCACTGTGCAGTTGGGATTCTGGCAAGACTTGCTATGGCAGCATAACCAGAAGGTAACACTGACGAGGGATCTCTGGGATAAGAGACGGCCCACCACACTACCGTCAACAAACCTGAGTGAACGTGTAAGACTGAGGGGATGAAATTATAGAAATATCCCAGTTCACTGAACACTTTATATCCATGATCCCTCCAGATCTGCTCCTTAACATAAGAAAAAACCTGATAAACACCACCTAACCCAATCCCTGATAAAAGACTTGACTTAAACAATGAGACTGTGTCTGAGTTCCAAACACTAATTGGAAGGCTGTTCTATAACTAGGGCTTTATAAGAGAAAGATCTGCCCCCTGCTGTAGTTTTCATTATTTGAGGTACCAACAAATATCCTGCACTTTTTGATCTATGTAGGCATGGGGGATCATAATGGTACAGAAGTTCACTCAGATACTGCGGTCCGAGACCGTTAAATAGACCGTAGACCGCTTTATACGTCAGTAGTAGTATTTTATAATCAATAAGAGATTTAATGGGGAGCAGTGTAGACTTATTAAAACAGGGGTGATTTGGTCATATTTTCTTGATCTAAAACCTGCTGCATTCAGGACTAACAAAAGCATGAACTAGTTTTTCTGCACCATCATCATATTTCTAATTTTAGCAATATTTCTAAAGTGAAAGAAAGGTTCCCTGGTGGTCTAGTGGTTAGGATGCGGCGCTCTCACAGCTGTGGCCCGGGTTCGATCCCCGGTCAGGGAACCAACCACCGCCATTAGGGTTGCACAAGCCTCAGTGCCGGTCCCAAGCCCGGATAAATGGGGAGGGTTGCGTTAGGAAGGGCATCCAGCATAAAAACGTGCCAAATCGAACATGCGGATGGTCCGCTGTGGCGACCCCTAACAGGAGAAGCCAAAAGAGAGTTTCTAAGGTGAAAGAAAGCTGTATGGGTATGTTATTCAGATGAGCCTCAAAGGACAGACTAGGGTCAATAATCACACCAAGGTCTTTGACTGCTACACAATGAGACGGAAACACCATCCAGATATGCTACGTAACCGGAAAAGTATACTTCTAGCTGTATGTGGGCCTAGTAAAAGTACTTCTATCATATCCGATAGCTACAATTTTTCTCATCAGACAGCAAAAGACATTTAGATCTTATAAGGCTATAAGGTTATGTAGTTGATATAGGCTATGATGGAGGTGCCAAAATGTATTTCTATAAAGGGCCATTGCTATGAAATCCAACTTGATTGGTTAAATTTGCATTTTACCAAACTATATTATGTATAAAACAAATGCCATGGTTGCCCTCATTTATGCTTTCATTAGATAGATAGTCTAGACCTCTAACGAGAGCCATGAAGCTAGTCCTTATTTTTTCTTTACGTTTTTTAAATTGAATGGAAATTCACTAATATTCTCTATTTTTTTATTACAAATGACATTCAACACAAAACAAACATTTATTAAATATTAAATTACTAATGAAGATCTCTATCAGTGGCTTTTTCTCCCCTCTTCTCATATATGGCATGGCAGGCCAAATCAAAAGTCATCACAGGCTTTCTCAGGTCTATGCGATTTTCATCAGTGAGCAAACGCCATACTTTGATATAAGGCTATAATTCTATATAATCTAAGTCTATGATATAAGGCTATAATCTTGGCCAGGCCATAATCGTTAAAAGATTACCAGCTTGCTAGCTATAATGTGATTTTCATCACACAGCTAAAGACATGCTTTGATCAAAAATAAATCAGTTGTGACTTTGTGTAGCTGAATGCCATGGTGAAAAATACATATGCCATATCCTTTTGTTTCGTAATCAGATCCTGGCTGCCAAAATATATGTAATGTTCTTGCATCACAGTGGGAAAGAAATCATTCAATGCCATTTCTCCCTTTTCACGTTTGCTCGATTTAGAGTTTCAAAAGGAAGAAAAACTAGAAAAAAATTTTTTAGGTCAAGAAAGTCTATGTTCTGTAGAACTATATTGTATATAGTAATCGCAGGCCACCACACACATCTTCAAATACATTTATTGCATCCTCTAATGTTAACCCAAATAAATGTTCTGTTCAATGAGACTTTGTCCTGTATGAGTTTGATAGCACACAAACTGAGACATTAAGGTATATAAAAACACTGTACTGTTAGTGAGATACTCCTCATGAATAGCTTTGCTATAATAACTGCACAATGCATTGCCAGAAGGCACTATAACGGGTAGCGGAAACTGCCCAGCGCATCAGTGGAACAACATTGGCCAACATTACTGACATTTATCAACACCTTTGCTTGTCGAGACTGAGAACTGTCTTCAAGGACACGTCTTATCCCCACCATAATTTGTTTGGGCGTCTTCCACCAGAAAATAAACGATAAAGAAGTCTGCACTGAGGCACAAAAAGACTTTTCGTCTGCCCCAATTCCAAAAACTTTGCCACATTGTGCAAAATGTAAATAAAAACAGAATGCAATGATTTGCAAATCTCATGAACTCATTTTATTCACAACAAAAGTATAAAAAACCAAATGTTTAAACTGAGAAAATGTATTATTTTGAGGAAAAAATAAGGTAATATTCAATTTGATGCAACACCTAAAATTAGGACGGGGCAACAAAAGTCTAAAAAAAGAGGTATTAAAATTAAAAAGTTGAAGAAAAATGTTGCAACTAATAAGTAATTTGACAACAGATCAGTAAGATGATTTGGTATAAATAGTGTATCTTAGAGAGGCAGAGTAAAGATGGGCATAACTTTACCAATCTATGAAAGAGTATCTACATATCGTGGAACAATTTTGAAATAATGTTCAGCAACATAAAATTGCAAAACAGTTGAATATCTGATCATTTACAGTACATGATGTCATCAGAAGTCCTAATGTTAGTCTTTGCACAATGGACAAGTGCAAAAATTAATATTGGATGCCGATAATCTTCCAAAAAAGAATGCAAAAATGCAAAGAAAAAGGGATGTGTGAACATAATCCGGAAACGTTGCCATCCACTTTTTTCGCTTTGCCTCAGTCAATTTAAAAAAAGCTTTGGCCCAGAGAGGATAGTGGCATTTCTGGATCATGTTCACGCATGCCTTCTTCTTTGCTTGTTAGCGATTTAACTTGCATTTGTGGATGACAAGGCAAACTGTGTTCACAGACAATGATTTCTGGAGGTGTTAATTAACTCATGCAGTGATTTCCATTACAGAATCATGACTGTTTTGAATGCAGTGCTGCCTGAGGGCCCAAAGATCACAGGCATCCAATATTAATTTTCACCCTTGTCCCTTGTGCACTAAGATTTCTCCAGATTCTTGAAACTTTTGTAGCCAATACAGCACACGAGTCGTTTGCAAAGAAAAAAAGGGAAAGAGGGATATTGAGTCATTTCTTCTTGCACCACAGTGGTTAGGTCACTAGGTGATACTGGTGGAAAAAACCTTTTCCTGACTCGCTCCTAGAAAACACCCCAATGTGACTCAAAGATGTGGTGACAATACAGATGTTCAACTTTGTCTTCTTTTGAATGTATGATTTTTTATATTTATGTAAAGCAGCTTCACACGCTGCTTTTACACTTAATTATAAAATGTGCAATCAGTGAAGATTGGCCACCAGGCCACACATATATAGGCATGAAACCTCCAACACAATATTGGCCAGTGTTTCAGGTTACATTATCCAACCTTTGTATCTATTTAATATTTAATTCTGTTCAGTTCAGTTTAATTATAACACATTTGGCAATGGAAATTGTCTCAAAGCAGCCTTACCAACTGGGTTACCAACAACCGACACAGGTATCGTTAGCCAACAGGGTAGAGGTGGAAATTGGGCTACTGTTGGCCAAAGGAGGAGAAGGAGAGGAGGAAGACGTCTACAGAGACGGCAGGGAAAGGAGAAGTGTAGGACAGTGGAGGTTCGGGTTGGTAAACTAAATGTTGGCACTATGAATGGTAAAGGGAGAGAGGTAGCTGATATGATGGAGAAAGGTAGATATGTTGTGTGTTCAGGAGACCAAGTGGAAAGGGAGTAAGGCCAGGAACATTGGAGGGGCTTTAAACTGTTCTATCATGGTGTGGATGGAAAGAGAAATGGTGTAGGGATGATTCTGAAGGAAGAGTTTAGTGGAGGTGAAGAGAGTTTCTGATTGGGTGATAAACGTGAACCTGGAAGTTGAAGGCGTGATGATAAAAGTCATCAGTAGGAATCGACATACTGGTTCAAAGTGGAGGTTGGACTGCATCAAGGATCGGCTTTGAGCCCTTTCCTGTTTGCAGTGGTGATGGACAGGTGGACGGAAAAGGTCAGACAGGAGTTTCTATGGACTATGATGTTTGCGGATATTATGGTGAGAGTAGGGAGCAGGTTGAGAAGAGCCTGGAGAAGTGGAGGTATGCGCTGGAGAGAAGGGGAATAAATGTCAGTAGGAGTAAGACAGAGTACATGGACAGGATTAGAAATGAGTTTATTAGAAGGACAGCGCATGTAGGATGTTTTGGAGACATGGCGAGGGAGGCGAGATTGAGATGGTTTGGACATGTGCAGAGGAGGGACATGGGGTATATCGGTGGGAGAATGCTAAGGATGGAGCCACTAGGAAGGAGGAAATAAGGAAGGCCAAGGAGGAGGTTTATGGATGTAGTGAGGGAAGACATGCAAGTAGTTGGGTTAAAAGAGGCAGATTTAGAGGACAGATGGGTATGGAGATGGATGATCCGCTGTGGCGACCCCTAATGGGAGAAGCTGAAAGAAGAAGAAGAAGGCCACAGGTGTTGTGGCAAATTCGATTCGAGAGTTGTTCCATCATTTATTTCTCTCTAAATGTTCTGCTTGCTGGTAAACTGTAGCTGAACTGTATTTAGATGATAAGCACGTGCTTTACACTGATTGGTGCTGTGTGCTTGACCATTATTTTTTATCCACTCATAAATAAAAAGGAATGGCTGATTTTACAAAATGTAGCTAAGTAAAAAGTAAGGTATTTCACTGTGAAATGGTGCAGTTAAAATCTGCCCAAATGTAAATACTTCAGGAAAGTACACATACGCAAAAAAGCTATTTAAGTACAGTAACAGTCAAACACTGGTTTTACCTTCACCTGTACAGTGATTGCTTCATTAGCTTATTATTTCATTTCATTTTATTTGTTATTTGCACTACTGGTTGAATGCATTCATTATCTATGTACTTTGGTAGTGACAATAAATCCAAACTCTAATCCAGACCTCTAGTTTTGTCAGTATATTTGCCACCCAAACTTGAAATGCAATGTGTAATTCTGGACTTGTATCATATAACTTGTATCATATCTCTTTTCTGTTCTGGCACTGAGTAGGTTGAATACTCTTCACCTTGTTTTGTTTTTTCCATTGATAGACTTTAATGTAAAGGTAAATATAAAAGTGTGTCTATCAGTCGTTTTTGAGACTATATGGACACTTGACAATAAAAGTCGTTATTTTCGAACATCCCATTTCACATTTAGTCCCAATTTGCTGTTATAATATCCTCCACTTTTCTGGGAAGATGTTCCACTAGATTTTAAAGTGTGCTGGTGGAGCTTTGTGATCATTCAGCCCCAAGGTTATTAGTTAGTACAAAAGTCAGTTATTGATATAGGGTGTGGAAACCTGGGGTGCAGTCAGCATTCCAATTCATCCCAAAGGTGTTTATTAGTGTTGAGGTTAGAGCTTTATAGCAGGCCCCTCAAGATCTTCCACTCCCACTCATATCTTCATGTATCTCGTTTAGTCTACAAGGACATTGCCAGTCTGGCACATGTTTGGGTCTCTAAGTTTAATTGAAGAGAAAATTAAATGCTACCACATCCCAAGACACTCTATACAATTGTGTGTCTCAAACTCAAAACAATCTAAGGACAAAACACATATGGCTGGGAAAGACAGAAAGGCGTCCCAATACTTCCGTATAGTCATTAGTCACTGTACACGCGTGAAGTTGTCGGTGCACTGTTTTACAGTGTCCACTAGGTGTCATGCTTTGCCAAGAATTGAAAGTGATTCCTGCTTCAACTTGGGACAACGTGTTTGGACAGTAGGCTGCTGCTGCAAAGTCACACGATTAGAGTCAGATATCTGATAATAAATCATAAGAGGGAAAAACTGTAACTTGGACAAAAAAAAGTTTGCAGTCTTCGTAATGCTTCATTAATGAGTGGTGTTTTGAAGAAAGGCTGACACGCTCTGAACTGCACTGATGTGATGCTTGTGGCAGGGCATTTCATACTGGCGCATCCTGACGACAGCAAATTACAAGGGACAGTCTTCGGCACATTAAACACTCCCGAGAGCCACTCTATCTTTTTTTCCTTCTCCTTCTTTTCTCCTCCTACGTTTTTTTTTTTTTTTTTAAACCACAGCACATCTGCTAGCTGTCGTCTCCCCAGGGCCTTGGCTGTGTAATCTATTGCATTAGTTCACATTAGTGGGCATATCGCCCATGGGCCCAGATAATCACAAACACAAAATGAGCGTTTCACTTAGCGTCACCCTGGCAGCCCTTCATACCCTGGCTCAATGTGTGTGTGTATATCTGTGTGTGTGTTTTTGAATCTTGCTGGGGACCAAATGTCAGAAAGTAGAAGTAGAAATGTTTTACAACAAGTAGTAGCACTTTTTCTCTGAAGGCCTTCTACATGGACAATGATCTAAAAATACATTCATATCGTGTTACAATGAATGCATAAGCAGTTATCCATAATGTTATCATTTGAATTACTTTTGATAGGTATTTTTATAATGTGTGTATTTTTAAAAAAACATTATAGGCCATTATTTTGTCCGAACCAAAGACATTCAGAATTCGTGAGCGTTCTAGAAAATGCTGATATGGTATTAGACATTTATTAGAGGACGGAAGTTGAGTTAGGTCTCTACAATGAACTATGATGGTGATATAATGTGTTATGAAGGCTACTTATCAAGAAACAGGTTATAGTACATGAAGGACAGCTATAAGGTGTAATGCATCCGTAAGATGCATGATGAATGAGCCGGAGGTTAAAGTTAGATTCGGGTAGTGCCAAATAAGTCGCTAAATATTTTAAAATGCAGAGACTTAATGGCAAAAAAAAATGCAAACTCCTCACAAGAATTGTGTGTTTTTATGTGTGTGTGTCAGAAGAAAAGGAAACTCAACTTCTGCCTCTGCCGCTGACACGCTTCCTGTTTCAACTACCCCCCCTCGTCCCCTCCCCACTTCTCCCTCCCCTCCGAAGTCCATGATGATTCTCTTAGTTTTCCGCCTCTCAAGTCTTGCTCAAGGGTTCTATGTAAAAAAAAAAAAAGATGTGATTTTAACGAGCAGTGGTTTACACTCTGCTTCCCCTCCTCTTCCTGTGTTTATTTGCTTTCACCCCATGCAGCACAGTGGGTCTACTGTGTCCAGTATGTGGTACAAACCTCGATGTTTAATTTCTTAATATTGCCAGCGCACATAATAAACTCTGTATAAATTATTCACTCTAATTGGATGCCCCGAATGTTACCGTATTCGCGTTGAAAGTTGCATCACCTGTGTTGTGGAGTAAGTGGATTTTTTTACTGGCCTAAATAAGCCTGCACTTTTTTATTATTTGCAGACCCCAAATTATACAGTACATCTGTGTGCTTATGCTAGTTCGGACGGTTCTCGTCTCCTTAAGGTTCTTGACGCCTAAAAGTTCATGTGGTGTCCCTGTGTGCCAATGCTATAAAAATATTATACAGCTCATGATTTATACATAATGTAATACAATGGTCAAGCAATCTTATTAAAATAAAACTAGAATGGTTTTTGGTTTTGCTGAATCTAAAATGTTTATATACATTAGATTTAATGATCAATATCCAGTGTCCTATATGTTAAATATAGTATAATTGTCTCCCTTCCTTGTTCATTATGAAGCCAACAGAGGCCATTTTATGTCGTGGTTTGCACCCGAGGACTAGAGATAAATTTCCTTGGAGTCTTGCCTTATTCACTCCAGGAGGCGCCGTATTTTTATATTTTTTTTGCTGACGCAGGCATCCTCTGCAACGCATGCTGGGCTATGCACAATGGGGCTGGCGCACAGCAGGTAATGTACAGAATGAATAGTAACACTGTTAGATCTTAATTAGAGTTATGTGCAACCAGGGGCTGCGGCACATGTCGTTATCCTATTGCCTTCCGTAGTATTTGGGAGGCAGGCTTTACCATTTGTGGCAACGATAGGTAGAGGAGTTGTTAGGGGGAAAAATGGGGCAATGCATTTTCTGTGCAGACAGAAAAAAAAAAAAAACAGTAAATGTCCCCCTGTAGGTGTGGGGCTATTTTCCTGAGATTATTTTACCTCGATCAGGCATTGCAATCTGTCATGTACACACCATAAATGGAGATCTCTCTTTATTAGCAGCCATCCACATACCATATTTTAGTCACAAGGTGTGATCTTTTAAAGAGTACAGACCAAACATGTAATTTGTGGAGACTAAAAATGAAATCGTTTACATTATTCTCTTTTTGGTGCTTATTGAATTTTGCCTAGAGAAAAAGAAAAGGCGAATCAGCACAAAAAAAAAAAAAACATATATATATATATATATATATATATATATATATATATATATATATATATATATATATATATATATATGTGTGTGTGTGTGTGTGTGTGTGTGTGTGTGTGTGTGTGTGTGTGTGTGTGTGTGTGTGTGTGTGTGTGTTTATGTATATATAACACGTCAAAAAAATCATCCACAGGATAATATAATGCAGTTTGACAAAAAGCTGAATATTTCCCATTACCAGCATAGTATAGCATTTTTTTACATTAAATTTTTATTTAATAAAGAAACAATTGGTCATATTACTTGTGTCTACAGTTTGGTTAATGTTGTGGAACATTTAGGAAAAATGTTCATTCCTTTTAATGTTTCCTTACATTCTCTAGAAGTCAATCTGACTTGTTTTTTTTATGCAGCATGTTCAACCTATGAATGCAATATGCTGTAAATCTTCCTAGAAAAGAAAATGTTCTGTTTTCAAACTGCAGAGACTGAAGAGTTGTTATATGTTAATATATGCATTAAGGTCTGTTTTATTATTAGGAATCGTAAGTCATGTCCAGAATACAATGCCCAGTGACTGCTATAACTATAGAAGCCATCCATACAGTACTGGAATCATTGCATTAATATAGAACTGTGGTTTGTGTTACAGCCGATGCTCCTGGCCACTCAGATTGTGGTATAAATATTATCCTTACACTATAATTGAATCAGTTTCATTCTATTACCATGACACCAAATTTGACTACAATCATCTTTAATAGATAAAAAAAAAAAACTTACTTCTTCACCTGCCTTATTTGGTTTGAGTGCTTTACTTTAATGATAATCTGTGCCGAGGACAGATTCTCACTTTGCTCTATTGTTCCCTTACAAAGCACCTATTGTATTTTAATGGCTCTGTTCCTAACTGATTCATCTTCAGCACTTTACACCAATCTGAAGTGAGTTTAGTGCACAAATCGCTTCTCAATATAATTTCCTAATATGCCTTCCTTAGTAATTTTATGTGGAAAGTACAGTAAGATTTTAAGACGGCGTATGGGTTTAGAAAGGCAGCGAGAATTTCTCTCTCTATAAATATAAAGAGAAGTACTAGCTGCTGCTCAGACTCTCAGTGCACACAGAAAGAACCTCAGAGACCACTGCATATGGTTGTTTGGAACTGAGGAGCGAAAACTTGATTTGACTCGACAGGCCGTTTATGAAAATGTTTAGATGTCATGTAACAATACCATCATGATCATCGAAAATATTTGAAATAATTGACTGACCTTTCAAAGAGTTTTAAAGCACTTGGGAAAAAAATACAAAACATCTAAGGCACTTATTTTTAGTAGCAAAATCTTTAGAGGCTCTGTCCCAAATGCTAGAAACTACCCCGTAATAAGTGGTTCTACAAAAACACCAGGAATTTGAGGAACTTTAACACACAAAATCCTTTCTAACAAGACGATTTAATAATCATTACTGCCAAGTGTTCCTATGATGTGGAATCAGTAATCAAATGGCTGTGAGTATTACCCATAATTCCATGCAGGAACTGAGAAACGATTGAGAAATGACTGCAAGCTGTGAAGCCGGCTTACAAATGCAAGATCCAAGTGATTTGTAACTCATTAAGGAGCTCATGGTTTTCTGTGCCAGTGTGGAATACTCAATTCTGATTGGTCGGATTAATTTTTAATAATAACAGTTCTGACAGTAATTGCATGGTTTATATTAATGCACTGGTTTTTAAACATTATTGTTTCTATAGAAACAGCTCAGACAGATGCTTGATATAATTGAAGAATAATGATAAACTGATTGAAAATGTTAAAAACACTTTGATTTGTCAAAGTGTTGTGTCAGGAGATGTTTATTTATGATTAGCTAGCTTTCTTTTATAATTAGCTAGTTCACTTTTTATAGTGACTTTCCTTAAGTCTGTACGACATGCTTTTAATTATTTTCTCTTTATTATAATCTTTAGTGCAGGTATGTGGTAGTGATTATAGACGAGCTTTGTGCAAATTACACAGTGTGCAAATACAGAGATATGAGGTAAAAATGTATAGTGACTATACACAGATCACGTATTAATCAGCCTATCAGCCTGTTGCTGGTTAGAATCTGACTTCCATCAATCACAAGATGTAAACTTGTAAAGATTGTTACATAACCTTCGAAACTTGTGTGTATTTGGTGTATTTGATCATTTAAAGGCCCAACCTTCCTGACATTGTTCTTTGTTTTGATTGCGATTTGGTTACCTCCAGATTGTGAACTAGCATGAATTAGCAATTGGGCCAGCAAAGCGTGCCATGGTCTGATCGTCAGAATGTGCTGTCACATTTTGGGCAAGATGGCGTTTGCCGCGAGTGCTCATCATTGTCAGCGGATCCCTCTGAGAAAGACAAGCGATGTAATGGCTCCTGCTAAAAAACAGCCCCTGGCCTCAGGAAAGGGATTTGGGCGTCTGGAGACAACCAGGACCATATGGAGCGGGCTTATGATAGCAAGGCATGCGTTCCGAATAATGGATGATGTGTCATGTTTCATGTTGCCGAGAAGCCATCAAGAGACTCAGTTTGGGGAAATCAAAAGGCGCGCGTACAGTAAAAGTGACTGTTGCAGCGTTCCGCTCGTACTTTAACTCGACGGTTTGTAGTCGCTTTTAATGGAATGATAATTTATATGAGTATCTTCATCTCCCTTGTAAAGGTGGACCAACAGGGGAATAGATCTGAAATGTTATTCTTTTTGAACAATGGTGTATTCCCCGAGGCACTTCTGTTAGAAACACGGGTATAGATAAAGCACGGATTTGAAGGCGCAGCCAAGTGGTACTTAGCTTTGTGCTTGTTAGCATTTAAGAAGGAAGAAAAAAAACTCTAACCTCTGTTTGAATGTCACTGTACAAATCAATATATGATGATGAAATCGGTGATCGAAGTAGAGCTTTACAGCGGTGGGCAAAAGAGTGCTACTAGTGCTGTATCTCTAGCAGTATCTGTTTTGTAACTATCCTTATTTATATACATGCTATTCTACGCTATATATACTTTACCTCTACAGCTACTGGAAACCATTGGAAGATACCTTAGGTAGAAATGCCAGCATTGTCAGAATGGTGTGTAAAATCTGGCTCTGACAGTCTACCTCAACTACAACTGATGACTATTAATGCATCTGGAGCTCTCACAGTAGATGTTTTTTGCTTCCAGTATTTTCGAACATATTACTTATATTTCCCAGTAACCCAATGTTCAACACTGTGAACACTAGCTATTAAGGTTCACTGAATGTCCTCTCATTTTTGACTTGCTGCTTTTGACATCTGCATAAAAGCAAACACCTCCTGCTCATGCGACCTTTTTTGCTTCAGGGTCCCATTCCAGATGTACACCTCAAAAACTTGTGCACCTTTCGGACATTTCTAATTGGGTCCTCGAACAGAATTTGTTACAGCCACAAATGCTTTGACGTCTAAAAAAAGAACTCTTTCAAACCACACACACACACACACACACACACACACACACACACACACACACACACACACACTGTCTAATATCTTGTTCTGAATCAGGCATCAGACTTTTATTTTTTTGCTTTGCATGTTTTTTTTTTCTTCAACAGGACCACATGTGTGCTAAGTGTGCTCCCTCCCTACCTGCACACACCTCAGGCCTGCTCTCTCTCTCTCTCTCTGCCTGTGTCAGAGGCACACTTAAGTGCTGTTGCCGATACCCATGAGTAAGCCCCATAAAAGCCGCCCCGCCGCTGCGGCCCGTTATTGTTTCTCGCGGATGATTGATTGATGGATGAGGGCTGACACTTCAATGAAGCCATTTCCACCGGCATCTCTATCCGATGATGTGCAGCGTATATTTTCTATCCACGCCTCATTGCTCGCCAGTGTCATTCCTGGAAGTTCATTTACAGCATGTTCCCTGAAGGACCTTCCCCCCCCAGAAGTTTTTTTTCCCTTCTTCTTCGTTCTCCTTCCCTGTGTTATACATTTCTTGTTTCTTCTCGACCCATTTGGGGCTGAGAATCTATAACTAAAGGCACAGAGAGATAAGTTTAGGCTGGATCTGGAAATGCACTGTATTAGTCATTTGTTTTTGCACACCTCACATCCTGAGACATAACTGCGAAAAAAGGAATCGAATGATTTGTCGCCATGTTGTTGGCCTAACTCTGTGTGCTGGTCTATTTTTTAAATCCAAACTGTTGTCTTAGCAATTTATCAGATGCATGTGCTAACCTAAGGAGGGGTTTGTAGGGGGTGCAAGTGTGTGTGTGTGTGTGTGTGTGTGTGTGTGTGTGTGTGTGTGTGTGTGTGTGTGTGTGTGTAAGAGAGAGAAAAAGAGAGAGAGAGAGAGAGAGAGAGAGAGAGAGAGAGAGAGGGAGCGAAAGATGCTTTTTCAGAGACAATCTCTCATTTTTATCTCATATGGAGAGCAGATGGCAGGCCTGCATCAGTGCAGGAGGCTTTCTGGGATGACAGCCATGAGATTCCCCCTCAGGTGCCATTGGACTGTGATGGCTAGGACATGGCACCTCCTCACTGAAGAATCACTCTTCGTTTGCCTCACTTTCTCACTTCATAATGGCGCTTGCTAACAACCTAATATTTCAACCACGGCGCATGTGTGTACGTTTTCCACAAGCTTTTTTGCCTTTCTTATCTACTGTGTTGTTTTTTTGTTGAAATGTGTTCAAAATGTGTTCAAAATACATCCTAGAATGCTTAAAAAAATCATTATGCTTTTTTTTAGGGGGGGGGGGGGGGGGAAATAACACAATGACAAGTGCAAAAGATTAAGTGGTCATATACTGTGAGCTAAACTCCTTTATAACCTTTATTTGACACACAGTGACATTGTACTACTTTTTTTTACCAGAATTTTTATATATAAAAAAAGCTTCATATAGATTTTCATATAGAACAAGCCAGGTCCGGTCAGAAGTGCATCTTCCCAAAGCCTCTCTGTATTATGATACCGTAAAGCACGCATAATACATAACATAACCAAATCTAAACAGCAGTTATCTTTTAATGCTAAACCATTACAGATTACTTAATGGTTGTAAATAAAACAAATCAAAGTTTTTTAGTGGTCTTGGGGATCTGCTCCAGAAGCTGGATTGTGATTAGAAACCTCACAGTCACTACATTATAGCCATTCTTTTTTGATCATTGCCTGATCACACTCCTAAAAACCCAGTCTCACCCCTGCTTCACATAAACTTACCTAAATACTGCAGATCTGTGCCTAAGATCTGCTGCTGTAAACATTATGACTGTCCTGTGCTCATCCAAGGACTCATTCACTACAGTATGCTCATACTAAACATCCTGAACATTTTTAATAAAGACTAAACACACAGACTGCCCGTGTTTCTACATAAGCATGCCTATATTAATAAAGTTTGAAAAAAAAATAGACACTGTGCATATTACTGTTTATGTTCTCTTTCATCAGTAATCACTGCAGGGGGCAGCGCAGCACCTGCTTGAGGAAAGCTGACCTCAGGCGCTGGATTGACATCAGGCCAATCAATAACAGAGATGCGTGTTATGGGTCGTGGTCGCTGGAGTTGTCACCCACTACTTTGTTGACGTGCGGGGAATAAAAACAACACACTAGCTGGCCCTTTGAGGGGACTAAAAAATCACTTTTACTATAGCATTATCTGGGAATTATGTTTTATTTATTGGCAAGACATGAAGGAAATATTAAATTAAGGCCTAATAGCTTTTTTGTTTCCGGCTCGCTCAGGTGAGCACTTTACGGTTGGAAGTGAATCGTAAGTTCGAGACGTTATTTGCATTCAGAGGGCCAGGGTTTTTAATTTCACACACATGAGCATCACTATGATGTCCCCTGGCTGCTTGTTGGAAAGAAGGCTGCTGCACCAGCTCTCCACCGAAACAATCCCCTGCATTGGCTAATGCGCCTTGACACTGAATACTACACACACGCGAAACGAGAAGCCACAAATTGGGTTACGTGTCTTTACCTGCCGGTAATCCAGTTGATAAGCACTATGCATGTAGATCACTGGGGGGATGGGGGCGGGAGAGGGAATGAAATTACTGCGAGGAGGACTGAACACTCTGGAGTCTCGGGAAACGGGTTCTTTCGCTCCAAGGAGAGAGTCTCTTGCTCTCCCTACTAACAAACGCATTTAAAAAAGACAAAAGAAGAGCAGCCGTTTGGCTCCTCGACCATGTAACGACATTCACTCCGCTAATGGTTCGTACGGAAAAAGGGGTTTTATTGGATGCCATGGAAGTGTGTTGTGGGGGTTTTGCAGGCTGTTTAAGTGAGATATCATCCATCTACACTTCAGAAACACTGTCTTTATCTTTTCACCCCCCACCCCTCATTGCTTTTTCTTTAGGACTGGAGTGCATTCACCTGTGAAATCACGTTGGTCTGTAGTACAGCTCAGCTGTCGTAAATAAAGAACAAAGCCTAAAGAGATTCAGCTGTCCATCACCGAGTTCAGCTGCAGGATTAGCTCAAAGTGCAGTGTTTCAAAAGCAGAGTCGATGTCAATAATGTCTCCTGACTTCTTATACGTCCAAACTTGGGTTTCTATCTGGCACAGGAAGCATCCTGAATCGCGTCCTTATTTAATATCGTAAGCAGTTAGATTTCGCCAGATTTTACGTGCGAAATGCAGACATAAAAAACGTTTTTTTAAGCCGTGCCGAAATTGCAGGATTTGTGTGCGAGGTTCCAGTAACAAGGACTTTGTTACTGGCTTGGCATTATTTTTGTTCTTTCAGCAGTCTGCTTGACCAAGATAGAGCATCGCTTCATGACTTATGCATGTCATAAGCCCCCCTCCACTAGCTCCTAACGGCCAAGTAGTTTGAGCCTCTCGGTGTGTTGTTGTTATATTTGCTGACGTGATGCATGGATCCCTGGTGGCCACGTGCAACCAGCCAACCCAGGTGCAACACTAATATCCTCGCTGTAGCCAAACATTTCCTTTCAAAGTAAGCGGCACACGGGGGCCCATACATTACAGCCAAGATGTCGAGTTTCCAATAAGACCCTACCCTGAGCAATAAACTTTGACATTGGCGGCGTGAAAAATGGGAGTCTTTTTTCATTGTCAAGTGTTACAAATTGATGAAATGAGTTCATCGATGTTCCCCGGTCATTATCTCTCCAGTGGCACTTTGTTTTACAGACAGCAGGGGGGAAAAGGGACAGTGCAGATTAGGGGGCCTCGACACAGTTTATCAAACCAAATCTAATATCATCCATAAGAGGGGAATCTGGAAATCAATACTTCATTACTAAATTGTTAGAGAGGATGAAGAGTGATAGTGCGGGTTCGGAGATGTGTCTCGGTGGCCAGGGCATGGGAAGTTCAATGTCACCGGGCAAGTGATAAGTAAAGGCACTGATGGGTAGAAACATTTCTGTAGTGTGTGTGTGTGTGTGTGTGTGTGTGTGTGTGTGTGTGTGTGTGTGTGTGTGAGAGAGAGAGAGAGAGAGAGAGAGAGAGAGAGAGAGAGAGAGAGAGAGAGAGAGAGAGAGAGAAGGAGAAAAAGGGAGTGAGAGGAGACAATGCATAGCGTCTTTATTTTATTTGGCTCTGTTCTATAGCTGTAGTGTGAGAGAGATAGAGACAGAGCTTTTTTTCCTTTTATACGCTGCAGATTTCAGCTTTGAATATCAATGCAGTTGCATCCCTGTAGTGTAAAGTGTTTTGATTTATTTGCGGTTAAAAAATACGGTCTACACCAGAGCTGACACCGAATATGCATACTTTGCTTTGGAATTAACAGATATTGTATTCATAGGGCATCAAGATTTGAGATGTGCATCAGGACTTGGACAAATCCCATGGAACAAAACAGAAAATAATGCCAGAGGAAGGTTTTGACTTTCATGTTGTTTTAAGCGAATGTTCAGCGGTCATTTGAAACTTTTAGGACCGAAGTCATCAGTCATTCATTCTTTCAATAATTTATTCATTTCTCCTTAGTAACTCCCTTCCAGCGGTTTAAATAAGGCTATTGCTTTGCTGCTTTTTGGGAAATAGAATCATTGAAATATGTTAGAAAATATCATGGGCAGGTAAAAATGCAAATAATTACTGTGTAAAGGGTATAAAATAAAACAATTATTGTTGCCTTGCTTGAAATTTAACATCTTTTTTTATTTAATAAAAAAAAATAATAATAATGATACTACTACTACTACTACTACTACTACTACTATTACTACTACTACTACTACTACTATTATTAGTAGTACCACCTCAGGTATACAACCAAGTCCACATACAAATATACAGAATAAATCATTAGTACCCCATTGGTACTACTTAATTATAAGTTACTGATAATTGGATTAAACCCATTCAATTAATCTGACCAGTCAAATGACTTATAACTGGTTTAAATTACAATAACATACTATAACAGGCTGGGATTTACAATGTTGTAGCAATTACAAAAAAAAAATCCTGGAGCCCTATCCATGTTTCATGGACCCCTGGGGTTCCCCAGAGCCCACTTTGTGAGCCTTGGGTTTACACTTAGTAGTTATTCTATTACTCACACTTGCCTTCTAGCTACACTTACCAGCCATTTGACCAGAAACACCTATTGCCCATTCTTTATTATACATTTTGTCAGCCCCTTGTACCACATCTATATAGGAACCACCATGTCTTCACCACTGATCAAATATTATTAGTGAGGGGAAAGTAGAACATTCTCACAAAATAAGTGATACTGACATGGTAGTGTGCCCTCTAGCCCCTTGTTCTGACCCCAGGACTGCTGTTAGTTGGATCATTTCGATTCCCAGCCCAGCGATGAAACGGAGTGTATAAAAACCTTACTTGTACTTGTGCCACACACACTTACACACCACTTCTGTTTCTGTGTCATTACTCTGCTGAGAATTGTCCATCTTCCAAATTATATCTGGTTAGTGATAGTCCTGTGGTGGTCCATTTTTGCAGTATTGGACAAAAAAATGGCTGACAAGCGCTATAAAGAAGCAGACTTTAGTTAATAATAAAGACCCCTGTAAACAGTGCATGGTCGGCTTTGTCTAATCAAATGGCCATTGAGTCTATTAATCAGCTTAATATTTAGACCAGAAATGTAGAATTGTTTAAGCCCAGACAACAAAATTATCCCTGACAAGCAGAAAAAACGTATTCGATATTGTACCGGAGCACTGGAATTCCAGACGCCACTAATTGGACCACCGCTGCCTTACTAGCCTAGACTTTTTTTTCCACACAGCCCCATATTCAAATGTTGCTTGTGAAAATTGTTAAAAGCCCCATTTCTGCGTGGATGACAAAGGCAGCGTTTTGTAATGGAAAGCAGATAGTCCGGTTTCAGAGGCCCTGCGCTAATGATTTTTTGAGCAGCCCCCGACTGAGCCCTAAATGTCTTCAATATCCATAAACAACTCTATACTGTCCAATTAGGCAGACAGAGATGTACTGGGCTGTCAGACAGATCTGCATGGCTAAGCACCTGAGATCCCGCCGAAGATTGGGGGATGGGGGTGGCCGTTGGTGTGTGTGTGTGTGTGTGTGTGTGTGTGTGTGTGTGTGTGTGGGGGGGGGGGGGGGGGGGGGCAGTTGGGCAGGCCGACGAGCGAGAAACTGTACAACGGATGACTTTCACTAGGCTCTAGCATTATGCCTTTACCCGTCATCCAATTACTGCCACGATTAATTGATTATCTTACCTTTCTTCAAAAGCCTAGAACATGGATTCACTTTTCTTCTCTCCATGCAGCCTCTTAAGTCCATTTTTTTGTCTTTTATTTATATATATACAGTAGAAACTTTTGCATACGAACACTCAGTTGTGTAAACATGAGTTACAGGTTATTTAAGGTTTCATTTCATCCCTTTTTTAAACACATAATAGACTGTCAATCATCTGTGATACTTTTTAGAAAATATCTAAAAAGATATAAATATTAACTTACAGTACTGTATATTCTGTATTGGTCCCTATATGTTGTGTTCTTTTTTTTTTTTTTTTCCTAAAATAATTTATTGCTTAAAATATGATAAACATTTATCATTATTATAGTTGTTTTGCCATCTTTTCTTGCTATTTTATGACTGATTTATTTAGATTTGTGATGAACATCCCGGATGAAAAAATTGCTGATCAGCCATCAGCACATAATCCATCAGTGGCTTCATTGAACATTCCGACTTGAATCCGAGAAGTGATCTTCTTACAATGTCTTTAGACAGTCATTGCTAAACAACCCCGAACAACCGCACCCTGACCTTCCCCACCCCACCTTGCACCATGTTTTATTAGACTGTCTGCAAGCTCTGAATATGTTGCATAAGTTTGTAACATATTGTTTATCATTTGCGCAAATGGCTCCAGAGTGGACATTTCTACTTAAGGGAAGACCACCAATGGAATTTACCTTTAATTCAGATCAGGATTGTTGAATTGGAAATATTGTGCGCTTTAGTGTAATGATCACATTTAGATTTTGATTACTACACTTTCTGTGATTAAATAGAGAAAATTAATAAATGTTATTTTATCTTTTTTTGTGTGTGCTTAGGTATAATTCATAACTCTTTATAACTCTTTCTGCTTTGAATATTACATTTAAAAAAGAAATGAAAGCACTGTAAAACAAATGTTTTTAAGTTGAGAATCACAAAACAATGTGCAATTGCAAATTATTTTATCAGTATGTTGGTCTGTTTTCATTTTCCAACCCAGCCATTAGGGGGGCACAAGCCAGTGTACTCTTAGTGCCGGTCCCAAGCCCGGGTAAATGGGGAGGGTTGCGTTAGGAAGGGCATCCAGCGTAAAACATGTGCCAAATCAAATATGCGGATCACAAATGAGAATTTCATACCGGATCGGTCGAGGCCCGGGTTAACAACGACCGCCACAGGTATCGTTAGCCGACAGGGTACCGGTGGAAATTGGGCTACTGTTGGCCGAAGGAGGAGAAGGAGAGGAGGAAGGCGTCTACAGAGACGGCAGGAAAAGGAGCAGTGTAGGAGAGTAGAGGTTCGGGTTGGTACTTTAAATGTTGGTACTATGACGGGTAAAGGGAGAGAGATAGCTGATATGATGAAGAGGAGAAAGGTAGATGTGTTGTGTGTTCAGGAGACCAAGTGGAAAGGGAGTAAGGCCAGGAACATTGGAGCTGGGTTTAAACTGTTTTATCATGGTGTGGATGGGAAGAGAAATGGTGTAGGGGTGATTCTGAAGGAAGAGTACAGTAAGAGTGTAGTGGAGGTGAAGAGAGTTTCTGATAGGGTGATGATCGTGAAGGTGGAAGTTGAAGGGATGATGATAAATGTCATCAGTGCCTATGCTCCACAAGTTGGCTGTGAGATGGAGGAGAAGGAAAGATTCTGGAGTGAATTAGATGAAGTGGTAGATGGTGTACCTAGGAAAGAACGATTGGTGATTGGGGCAGACTTTAATGGGCATGTAGGTGAAGGGAACAGAGGTGATGAGGAGGTGATGGGTAGGTATGGTTTTAAGGAGAGGAATGTGGAAGGGCAGATGGGGGTAGATTTTGCTAAAAGGATGGAAATGGCAGTGGTGAACACGTATTTTAAAAAGAAGGAGGATCATAGGGTGACGTATAAGAGTGGAGGAAGGTGCACACAGGTGGATTATCTTCTGTGTAGGAGATGCAACCTGAAGGAGATTGGAGACTGTAAGGTGTTGGCGGGGGACAGTGTAGCTAGACAGCATCGAATGGTGGTCTGTAGGATGGTTTTGGAGGCGAAGAAGAAGAGGAGGAAAGTAAGGTTTGAAAGAAGAATAAGATGGTGGAAACTGAAGGAGGAAGAGTGTAGTGTGAGGTTCAGGGAAGAGGTCAGACAGGGGCTTGGTGGTGGTGAAGAGGTGCCGGATGATTGGGCAACTACTGCAGGAGTGATGAGGGAAGCAGCTAGAAAAGTACTTGGTGTGACATCTGGAAATAGAAAGCAAGACAAGGAGACGTGGTGGTGGAATGAGGAAGTGCAGGAGAGCATTAGGGGAAAGAGGTTGGCAAAACAGAAGTGGGATCGACAGAGTGATGAGAAAAGTAGGCAGGAGTACAAGGAGATGCGGCAGCAGGTAAAAAGGGATGTGGCGAAAGCCAAGGAAAAGGCATATGAGGAACTGTATAAGAGGTTGGACACTAAGGAAGGAGAAAAGGATTTATACCGATTGGCCAAGCAGAGGGACCGAGCTGGGAAGGATGTACTGCAAGTTAGAGCAATAAAGGATGGAGAGGGAAATGTGTTGACTAGTGAGGAGAGTGTGTTGAGAAGATGGAGGGAGTATTTTGAGCAGCTGATGAATGAGGAAAATCAGAGATAGAGAAGGTTGGAGGATGTGGAGTTGGTGAAGCAGGATGTAGATAGGATTAGTAAGGAGGAAGTGAGAGCAGCGATTAAGAGGATGAAGAATGGAAAGTCGGTTGGACCAGATGACATACCGGTAGAAGCGTGGAGATGTTTAGGAGAGATGGCAGTGGAGTTTTTAACCAGATTGTTTAACAGGATTCTGGAAGGGGAGAGGATGCCTGAGGAATGGAGAAGGAGTGTGCTGGTACCGATCTTTAAGCATAAGGGAGATGTGCAAACCTGCAGTAACTACAGGGGAATTAAGTTGATCAGTCACACCATGAAGTTATGGGAAAGAGTAGTGGAAGCCAGGCTGAGAGAAGAGGTGACCATCTGTGAGCAACAGTATGGTTTCATGCCGAGGAAGAGCACCACAGATGCCTTATTTGCTTTGAGGATGTTGATGGAGAAGTATAGAGAAGGACAGAAGGAGCTGCATTGTGTATTTGTGGATTTAGAGAAAGCGTACGACAGGGTGCCGAGAGAGGAGTTGTGGTATTGTATGAGGAAGTCAGGTGTGTCAGAGAAGTATTTGAGGGTGGTGCAGGACATGTATGAGGACAGTGTGACAGCAGTAAAGTGTGCAGTAGGTACGACAGACTGGTTCAGGGTGAAGGTTGGACTGCATCAAGGATCGGCCCTGAGCCCTTTCCTGTTTGCAGTGGTGATGGACAGGTTGACGGACGAGGTCAGACAGGAGTCTCCCTGGACTATGATGTTTGCAGATGATATTGTGATTTGTGGTGAGAGTAGAGAGCAGGTTGAGAAGAGCCTGGAGAGGTGGAGATATGCGCTGGAGAGAAGGGGAATGAAAGTCAGTAGGAGTAAGACAGAGTACATGTGTGTGAATGAGAGGGAGGGCAGTGGAGTGATGCGGTTGCAGGGTGAAGAGGTGAAGAAGGTGGAGGAGTTCAGGTACCTGGGGTCAACAGTGCAAAGTAATGGAGAGTGTGTTAGGGAAGTAAAGAAAAGAGTGCAGGCAGGGTGGAGTGGGTGGAGAAGAGTGACAGGAGTGATTTGTGATAGAAGAGTATCTGCAAGAATGAAAGGGAAAGTTTATAGGACTGTGGTGAGACCTGCGATGTTGTATGGATTAGAGACAGTGGCATTGAGTAAAAGACAGGAGGTGGAGCTGGAGGTAGCAGAGCTGAAGATGTTGAGGTTTTCGTTGGGAGTGACGAGGATAGACAAGATTAGAAATGAGTTTATTAGAGGGACAGCACATGTAGGATGTTGTGGTGACAAGGTGAGGGAGGCGAGATTGAGATGGTTTGGACATGTGCAGAGAAGGGACATGAATTATATTGGTAGAAAAATGCTGAAGATGGAGCCACCAGGTAGGAGGAAAAGAGGAAGGCCAAGGAGGAGGTTCATGGATGTGGTGAGGGAAGACATGCAGGTAGTTGGTGTAAAAGAGGCAGATATAGAGGACAGGGTGGTATGGAGACGGATGATCCGCTGTGGCGACCCCTAATGGGAGCAGCCGAAAGAAAAAGAAGAGGTCTGTTTTCATTTTCCAACATTACTCACAATGTTGCTGAACTCCTTTCTTGATAGTGGTGCTAGTAATGATTGCTCAAACTTTGGTCGTGAAATCTTTGTTTTAAAAAAAAACTATAATAGTATACAAAATGTGTCAATAAAATTAATATAATAGCAGTTAGTGGAATTAAAAGAAGTGCTGATCATCTGTTTATAAGCCACAAGTTGATGGAACTCAATTACAATATCCAATTTGTCTTCATTATAACTACATTATATAGGAAGTTTATTAAATGTATTGTACAAAATTACAAAATAAATTGTATTATATTATATTAACAAAGTATATATATAGCCAAGATATGTACAAGATAGTTGTTAATGAAATACACAATATGGCCAAAAATATAGGGACACATGACACTTTTCCAGCCAATGGTTCTTTCACAAACTGTTACCACAAAGTTGGAGGCAAACAATTGTATAGGATGCTTTTAGATGTCTAGGAGACCCAACCCAATTTCAGCATGACCATGTCCCTGTGCACAAAGCGAGCTCCAGGCAGATATGGTTTACATACTTTGGCGTGAAAGGAGAAGTGGAAGATTGTAACACTGCACCTCTTAACCTTATATCAGTACCTGATCATTACTCATGCCCTTTTGGCTAAATGAGCACATATCTTTATAAGTACACTCCAAAATCTAGTTGAACATTTTCCCAGAAGAGTAAAGCTTATTTTATAACAACAAATAAAGACTAAATGGGATGGGATGTTCAGAAAGCACATATTAATCCTATTGTCAGGTGTCCACAAACTTTTGCCCATTTAATTTAATGATACTAAGAACAAACTAATAATGTTAATTTACTAATATACTGTATATTGTAATGATGCATCCAATCCATGCATCTTATCCAAATCTAAATAAGAGATCAGCATGCACTGTTCAACATCGACTGATTAACATGTCAGTTTGAGATGATAATCATTTTGAATCTATTGTACAATTGTAAGCAGTTGTACAGTGTCTAGTGGAGAACATTCTATACACTTTTCTCAAGCTTTATTTGACTTTGCATGCTTCAGCTTTCATGCTAATTCCACAGTTAACACTATGATAGCTAGCATCACTATATGGTATATTATCTGCTATATTTCTCATTAATAGGATGTTGAACACAACTGGAATATAGTGAGTAAGAATTAGAAGCTCTAGTACCTTTGTTTTTAGGATCCGACAGCAAATGCTGACTGTTATTCCTTATGCTTGAATAGATTTTTGTTATTAGCACCATTCCATGCAAACATCTGCTAATCTCGGACAAAAGTGAAAACACAACACCAACCAGGAAACAAACACAGGCTTACTAAATGCATTCATATTTCAAAATAGGGTTTCGTAATTGTTTTCCTCATCGTATGCTGATTTTTTCCTGATGCACAGGATGCATGTGCTGTCTAGAACATGCAGTCTAAGTCATTTTTGATACCCCATGCCTGTGATTTTATCCTATGTACCAGCATTAAAGTCAGTGCATTCTATTCCAAGCCTGCCAACAATTTCCAACCAGTCTTTTACTGGTACACATGTTTAATATAATTTCAAGCCATTTGTGCCACATCCGAAGCATTTTATTTTAATCCAAGACACTGCAACTGTTTATGACGCACCTCTGGTTCACACTATCCCCTCAAGCTCTGGCCCTGCACTTCCATTGGAACTAATTAATAAAAAAGTGTTTGAATTGCATTTCCCCCTCATGTTGTAATTAACAGCAACATCTGTTAAAGTTTTATTCAGCCTCCAAATAGCAGGCCAGTGCATGCACTCTGGGACGAACACAGACACGCACCAAATGCTGAAACTCACCATTCAGGTATAATACAGCAAAACATATTCAAGAACAGATATAAAAAAGATCAGCAGTGTAGCGTTAACACAAGAAATGTTTTTTTTTTTCCCAGCCAATAACGGACAGCAGCATTAGGTGAAATAGTGTGTAAATAAGTTGTGTGTAATAGTGTGTAGTGTGTATATCTATATAAAAATAAATATATTATATTTCCCAAAAGAAACAACAGATCAGAATTTAGTTTGAAATGCTAATGTCAAATCTGTTCTTTGAAGTTATTAAAATCAGATCATATGCAATAGTGAATAGTGGGAATTTATTCTATTTATTTTATTTATTATATAATAACAAATCTTTTATCTCTACACGCATACACATTAAAAACATACACATTTTTAAAAAAGACGAAGAAAGAATTTCTTAAGCTGTGATGGATGCAAGTAGAGAAAGTACTGTACAGGTCCTCTGCAGTTAGTTTAACGTCAAGAAGCATTGATCATGCGTTCATAAGCCACATCTTCTGACAGAACACCCCCACATTTTCCAATTTGAATTAATTTCCAGTTATTTATATTATACATGGAGTTACTTATAATGTGTTTACACATCAGGATTTTCCCTGAAACAGTTATACATTCCAAATGAATGAAAATAAGACTAAACAACACTAGCTGACAACATGATGTCATTTTAAGATCTGCTCTATTGCATGTTAAAATAAAGCTAATGTTCTCGGCAAGCAAATAGACACTGTCATGTGGAGAATAGTCTCTGTAGTTATATATGGTTAGTGGCAGGGTCGGCTAGTAATCATTTACTATTGGGGTTAAGTCCACCATCTTATCTTTCAAAAAAACTATTTTTTTTTTTTTTTTTTTTTTTGCATTGAAGTGTTATTCATATTATAATTTTTTTAATTCTGTTATAAAATGGACTCAAATATATAAAAATATGTGTGTAGATATTTTTTTTTCCATTTTATTATTTAAGTGAAGTAAAGTATAAATAATTTTTTTTTTCCAACCAGCTATCTTAAGTAAAATATACAAAATGGCATGACAATGCTCTTCAAATCTCGAGAGTACAAATAACACAAGAAACCATCATTTTTGTGCAGTTTGAATAAAATCGCTCGATAATAGAAAGTGCAACTTTTCTGTTTTTCATGTTTGCTAACTGGAAGCGACATGGCATGATTACAAACTTGAGACACTCTGCCAGCATGAATACTATTGGCTATGCATCTTGCAGTCTGTGTGTCCTGGGTGTGTGTGTGTAATAAATTTATGCCTGGGATGGGGTTTAGACCATGCTGCAAGGCTTTAATAATATCATTGAGTTCGTTCTCCCACTGAACATTGTGAACAGCAAACACTTGTCAGGTTATGGACCATGATTTTTAGTCGGTCAATATTTGCAACCATTTTAAACATGCCTATTTAAGACTTTCTCCATATGCCATCATATTACAGTATAATCATGCTTATCATACATGAAAGATTTGAAAGGTCAAGAAAAGGTCATTCTTAAGGTCACGGTGAACACGTACCAGTGTCTATGCTCCATCAGCTGTTGAAATGAGACAGGCGCCTACCTCATGAATCAGGTTGCACACCGCTTATAATCACTTTTGTGTGACAAAAAACTAATTGAACTCAAGCTGTTTTGTGTACACGGGTATGACAAGAGCTAATGGGATAATTTGAAATACAAACGAGTCCTCACTTTCTCTTCATTAATTACCACTAATTATATGAACATGCACACACACATACACACATACACTTTTCATTGAAGCAACCACATCTGTATTTGGATTTTAGATTTCATTCATACATCAGTCTACCAGCTGTGACCTTCAGCCTGTTATTAGTGTATCTAGTCTGTAATACTTCTTTATGTCCAAGTGTCATTATAATGGTTATACTGAAGTCTACTGACTGGAAGTTTGAGCAGTTGGTCAGAGAATGTTATAGAGTGAGAATTGAAAATATGATCAGTGCTCCACTTTGTCTGAGAGAACCAAAAATCTTTGAGCTGTTTCTGTTTAGAAGTGATACAGGGAACATAGCAAAAAAAAATAAAAATAAAAAAATGCAATTACTCTGAAAAAAAAAGTTTTCAGAACATTCATAAAATTAAACCTCTCCCGGTCAGCATTTGTTATTGAGCTAGCTGTCAGCTAGCATGCTAGTTACCGTCATAATCTGTCAAACTTAGCTTTGTTCGACAATTTAGCTAACGATGTATTATACTCTGCACATTCAGACTAACATAGTTAATTGCAGCTGGTTTTCATTGTACTTTTTAAAGCCATGATTGACTATTGTGTTTGCTGTGATGATGTGTGTGAAGCATA
This sequence comes from Silurus aristotelis, assembly GCF_946808225.1. Lineage (NCBI taxonomy): Eukaryota > Metazoa > Chordata > Actinopteri > Siluriformes > Siluridae > Silurus > Silurus aristotelis. The sequence goes on along the minus strand of NC_139592.1, from coordinate 18,650,228 downwards.
TAATAGTGTTATTGTGACCAAATACTGCTAACAAAATTCTGCGATTGTCACGAATTATTGACTAAAATTAATTCATATGGGCCCTGCTAAAAACCTAAAGCAACTAACAGAAATAGGAAGTAATGAAGTACAAATACTTCGTTACTGTACTCAAGAAGATTTTTCTGGTATCGGTCCTTTATTTCACTATTTATTTTTCTGACAAATTTTTACTTTCACTCATGAAATTTTTTTTACACTTTCTACTTTTTACATTTTCAAAAAAGGCTCGTTACTTTAGTTTTATTCTAATTGGTGGCATGATCAATATTTGTTTTCTTGTTGCAAATTGATTTCAGCCCAACAACTATTGCTTGTCATTGAGTGGCTTTTTCTACTAACCACTGGTGAATCATTTCCTGGCGACAGATGTAGGCTAGCCTACGAAGCTAACAATGAGCAAGGCAAAAGGCATGAGACAGAGGCAGTCAGTAATGTAAAAATGACTGAGAACAGAAACATTCTTCCTGATCATCATCATCTTTTCTCTGCTTGTGTTCTATATTGTGATTGTTCAGCCTGGATACATTCATTAGGTTACAAAATCTGAAATTCTTTTGTATTAAAATGTCATATATGAGTGTGTATATTATGTATATTATATATGTGATGTGAGGTCCAGTTACCAGCATGACACTAAAACAGATAGTAGTAATAGCAGCTTTTTAATTAAGAACATGTCAGAGCCCAATTTACTTTCGCTTGAGTAAAAAAGTGTAGTCAAAACTTCGACTTTTACCCGAGTCTTTTAACACAGGAGAATCTGCACTTCTACTTGAGTGAAGTATGTGTGTACTTTTGCCATCTATGGCCACTAATAGGAGCATGGAATAATATTACTTGTAACTCACAGGACTCATATATAATGTCATATATATATAACTCATGAGACAGCTATAAATTCAAAGGCATTGATGTTAAAATGTAAATAAAATGCTAACGGAGAGGAAAAAAATATCCTTCATACCTCACTTCACATTAAACAGTGTTTGTGTTCATGCGACTCCATTTCCTGCATGAACCCAATCATGCTGATTGATAAAGTATGCAGAATTGTTTGCATCAGCAAAGGATCTTCATGAAATAAATAATTCTGAGAACACATAATAAAATTTTACCCAGATTGTATCGGCATTTCATGCAGTGTGACAAGTAATAATCTTTATAATAGGAGGAAATTGCACAGTATAAACAAGCTTAACATTAAATATCTTAAATATACATTAATTTATCTGTTTAATTAGACGTCTTCAATTTTGTGATTATAAAAAGCACAGTCATCTAACAAGCCATTTAATGTTGTGTTCAGGGAAATGGGTAATTTATTTGATCTCAAATATCTTTAAACCCTATTTTTAAACTGCTTTTTACAACATTTAGTTTGCATATTCAAGCATCCAGAGCACCTTTAAGTGAAACTGGCAAGAACAATATTTTTCCCTAAAGATATTCCTACTGTTAGAGTTTGGATAATGGTGATGTAGAGAGCTGTCTTAAATACTAGGAAAGGTGGGTGAGGCCATTCTAAAAAAGACCACTTCCTTTTTAGGGTAAAAATATTTCATAATCGGATAAATCAGGAAATCTTCCTGCTAAATTGCATTGACTCCACTCTCAGGACACATGTGGGCCCAAACCACAGCATAACAGAGTCACCAGATCCGCTCACTGTAGGGGTTCAGAGCCTGCAACATTGTCTTGGCATTACGCCACACATTGACTCGGCCATTTGTCGAAAATATGGTGAGGGATGACTCATCTTACCACATCACTTTTTCCACTTCTCTGAGGATCAGAGCCTGGAGATTTTGCACTATTGAACTTACACTGAACTAGCAGTTCAACCCTACCTTCTTACCTACTCTCTTTCAATTTTTTTTTTTTCTTTAATGCAATTTTTAAAACTGGTCCTTTTTAAAGTCTTTACACATGACAGTCTGTATGTTTCTCTTGCTCACATTCTACTGCATTTATACACAGGTAATCACATTTGGAAACTAGGATGATTTTTCACCCATATGTGGTTCTTTTACTAAAAAAATTTAAACTTTTACTGCAAAGTTGGAGGCACACAATTGTATAAGTCATCTTTGGATGTGGCGGCATTAAATGTAAAACCCCAACCAGCATGTTCCAGGATTAAAATGCCCCTGTGAACAAAGCCAGCTCCATGAAGATAGCCAATGAAGAAAGCAAACAGCCTTGTGGATGACCCCACACACCCTTCATAAACACTTTTCACCCTCCTGCCATCAGGAAAGAGATACCGATGTATACCAAACTGTACCAAATTTGCATGCTGTTGTTGCACACCTACTTAATTGCTGCTGTTTTGCACAACATTTTGTGTATTTGTTTACATGTACACCCTTGTTTACAGTTCTCTTTTTGCACATTGTACTGTATAACATATAAAACAGTAGATATACTGGGCAGGGCTATGTTGTATATTTTGTGTCCTGCACTGTCTTGTACTGTTTGCACTCAGTTGCACACAATGCATTTTATGTGGCTGGGACAACTTACGTCCTCAAGTCCTTAGCTCTGTGTTCTGTTATGTAGCTCTGTGTTGTAGCTCTTGTCACTGTCTCATTACACTGTGTACTGCATCAGCTATATATTTTTAGACAATAAAGTTCTTGACTTGACTTGACCTCATCCCTGTTGAATACCTTTTGGATTGGGAATCGGAACACTGACTGCACCTCATGCCTCTTCACTGTACATCAGTAGCTGAATTTACTAACACCCTTGTGGCTGAATGAGCTCAAGTCAGGTACTGATGTATAGTGAGGAGGCCTGGGGTGCAGTCAGTGTTCCAATTCATCCCTGAGGTGTTTAACAGGGTTGAGGTCAAAGCTCTGAACAGGCCAATTAAGATCTTCAACTCCAACCCATGTTAACCATATCTTCATTTAACTCACTTTGTGCACAGGGGCATTGCGATGCTTGAACAAGTTTTGGTCTGCTTGCTACTTGCTACTGCTTCCAAAGACTATACAATTGTGTGCCTTCAACTTTGTAGTTCGGGACAGAACCACATATGGCTGTGAAAATATACATTTTATAGAAATAAATTATAATGTGTTTGGTTTATGGTAATCATACAATTTGAGAAATATATAGCATTTTCCAAATAAGTGGTCAGTCATATAGTTGTGCTCACTGGAGACTTATTTTTTAATAATGTATTTTCTGAACATTTTTAACAATATGCTCTTTATTATGTCATATAATGTGTAGCCTCATTGTGAAATAGCGAAACACTAAACTATTAGAATTAAAGTGTTAATCTAAACCCAAGATTTTAATTAAAGCCATAACTATTGATAAAGCTGCTAATAAATAACAATCAACACCTTCTGAGCAGAGATGGCAAAAGTACAAACATCCTTCACTTAAGTAGAAGTACAGATACTCATGTTTTAAGAGACTCTGGTAAAAAAAAAAAATAAATAAATAAAAAATTCTTACTCAAGTTAATGTAAAGAAGTTTGGGCTCTGACATGTTCTTAAGTAAAAAGTAGCCATTAATACTACCTGTTTTAGAGTCAGCTGGAAACTGGACCCCTATTAATATTAGGGTTCTGCAGCAGGACAATGATCCAAAACACACCAGCAAGTCTACCTCTGAATGGCTAAAGAAAAACAAAATGAAGACTTTGGAGTGGCCTGACTATGGAGTTGTCCGAAAAATAAATAGTGAAATAAAGTACTGATACCAGAAAAATCTATTTAAGTACAGTAATGAAGTATTTGTACTTCGTTACTTCCCACCTCTAATTCTGACTAATCAGATTTGAGATTTCAAAATGCACATGTGTTGGCTTAACCTGAGGATTCTTCACTTGATATACTGTATATGCAATAAAATAAATCTCAGACATTTGTTTAGAATGGGTCTTTTTTACTATGGAATTGCAAAGCTCAATAGAAGAGAGCGCAGAAATCTATCATTTGTCATGCAGCAGAAAAAAAAAAAAAAAAAGAAAAAAGCAGCTCATGTCAGGTCATGGAGAACTGGCTACTGTCATTCTGACAGCCCACAAACATGCGAATCGATAAATCAATGGAACATGCAGTTCGCCGTCTGATTACGTCTCGGGTTTCACGCTAAAATTACACTGGATCTGAAACAAAACACTGGGCATTATTTGTATTCATCTCACAGTGTGAGGATTCTCTGCTGAAAATGCTGTTTTTTTTCACACCGCAGCTCTTCCTGCTGATTTATCATAAACCTGTATCGCCAATGTGAATCAATAAATCAGGCCAATGTGTGCTTTTTTTATTTACTGCTTATTATTAATACTTCAAACTGCAATGGTACTGGATCTGAAAACATAAAAAAAGAGGAAATAACAAAACAATAAAATATAATGTTCCCCTACGCAGCACACCGATATTCCTTCTGTACTGTATGTCTGAGTGTTTTAATTGTTGTTGTGTTTTTCTCCAGAGCCTGTCCTCTGGGAGCGAGCCCAGGCCCTCTGAGTTTAGTGCTACCTGATGCAACTGCTGCTCTGGATTGCACATAATGTCGTGTCCTCCTCAGTTAGCAATTTGGCCATGGTTAGTAATGTAGTCGCCCTGCATCAGCCTGTCCTGGCAGTGCTATGTGGGAATTAAAGGGAAATGAGATCCCCTTTTCCAACAAAAAAAACCCAAAACAATTATAGCTGCAAGAATTCTCCATTTTACATATTATTTTTATTATATATTATTATTATTATTATTATTATTATTATTATTATTATTAATCATACACTGTAATATTTTCTTATTTCTCTTATCCTACTTATTTAAATCCTATCTTTTTTATTTCCTGAAGCATGCCATTCCACTTTCCCTAAAATCCTTAAAATGAAAACTTCCTATGTGACCCATGCGTCATGACAAAACACAGAGATGATGAGTGAGAACGAAGTACAGAGAGAGGGTTTTGAGAGGAAAAAGAATCCCCATAAAACTCGGCAAAAGCGCAAAGAAAAGCTGACACCCCCCCCCCCATTCTGTCTTCCACTATCTCTCTTTCTCTTGTTCTCTCTCTATCTTTTATTCAAGCAAAAGGAATCTGAAGATTTGACCCTGTCAATCAGGCCTAGTGACAAGTTTAATCACGAAGTGCCCTTCACAAAATCATGGCTAAATAGGAATGCAAATAATAGAGCGCCAGGGCCTCTTATAAATGCTAATCAAGAGGACTAATCAAGTGACAGGTCCACAGATCCAGCTCGCTCTCAACGAGTCGCTCAAACTTTTCTTTCTCGCTTTCATTCTTTTCTGCTCCTGGTTCAGGTCATATCTCTCATGTTTACTGATTAAGTGATCTTCAGTGTCAGGCGTTTGATTCCCTAAGGTCTCTCTGGATTTCCATTCTTTTTTAAATGTATGTAACATATCGATTTCTTTTTGTTAGCAAAAAAAAAAAGTGCCGTCTGTTTAATTTTTCAACTTTACCCTCTTCGGCAAAAGAAGAAAGAAAGCCATTTTTTCCAGTCCAGTAATGGCTATCTGATAGAGTTCCACTTTCTCGTCTCAGAGATGGAATGGCCGCCTATTTCACAACCATGTAAATGAAGCAATGCCAATCCAGAGCTCTCTGATCTGCCATGAAAGCACAGAGCTCTGTAAAGACTTTGAAATGTTGATTTAGGCCTGGTTTGAGGATGGCAAGTTTCTCCCCACTGCTGCACCTTTATAAATACAATTGATCTAAGTTTTATGTGTGCTTCAAAGTTGTGAAGGTTGCCGCTCTTCTCTCTCTCTCTCTCTCTCTCTCTCTCTCTCTCTCTCTCTCTCTCTCTCTCTCTCTCTCTCTCTCGCTCGCTCGCTCGCTCTCTCTCTCTCTCGCTCTTTCTCTCTCTCTTTCTTTCTCTTTCTCTCTCCACCAATTGTCTGAGATGTCAAAGCTAAATGTGAAGTTCCGCACTGCCACGCCTGCATCAAAAGTCAGCCTGGATGGTTTGAAGTCCGTAATAAAAGAGAGGATTGGGGCAAGTGTTTGGATTCTCGCTGAAGAGTACAGAATGGATTTTAGTTGAGCGTTTTGTTCTTCAATAATTTTTTACACATTTAATCGATTTCAGTCATAGATCTGTTAAAACTGTACATCTGTAAAACTGTACCATCTTTTGAAAATATTCTAAGAATATGTCCAGACAAGCAGTTCTACTATACAAAGCACCCAGTTCAATCCTGGCTGCTGTTTGCCATTTGTACTCCATGTCAACATCAGGTTGCTCAATGTCCTCCATATGATTCCTCCCAAAATTCAAACCAAGCATTTACTAAATGAATGAATGAATGAATGGAAGGTTTCCTTATCAGATATCATTTCAACAATTAATAATTTCTACTTCTGCTCATAATACATTAATAACATTCATTTTTAGGATGATTCTAACTGACTCCTCCGGTTTTAGATTATCAGTCAGAGTAACAGCGAATGCACTACTGTAAACATGGTCTTGAATCTCAAAAAGCCTTGGTGGCAAAGTCTATTTTTCACCCTCAAGATGATGGTTTACATGATAATTCCCATGAGGCTGTGGGTACGCTTGTGCTGTTTCCCATCTCAAGAAATCCATATAAGTTAGTCTGGTAATGCCAAAGGGGAAAAAGAAACAAAGACTTCCTGTGAGAGTGAGAATGGAGAAGCTGTCATGTGCCATGTGTAAATCCTATACACATTCTCCATATAGGAAAACTGAACCTTGGATGTGGAGTACATCATTCAGCTGTTCAATTCTTGTTCTAGTATACCATGCCAGTTTAATAAAAGTATATGCCATAAATTTGAGGCCTTTGCATGCGAGTGAATGACTGTATACCATTTAATGGTTTTAGCATTTGCCATTGTATAGATGCTGCACTGTAGATAGAATAATATTAACTGGAAAACATGCCATTTGATGAGCCCACCCAAATCTTTTTAGGTCTACACAGATTTGTATAGTGAAGCAGAACTACATTCTTGACTGATAGTTAATAAGAGGCCATTTGCTACCTCTGAGGTGAAGGATCACGTACTGGACCACCCACATAGCCGTGCATCTCTTCAGGCATCAACAAAGCATGACTGGTACCCATGCTGCTAATGATGTCCTGAGCGAGGGCATTTTATGGGCTCTGTTTGATCAGGTAGTGCCCAAATACAACAGCTTCGTGATCTCCATAGATATTGCCCCTAACCACAGAGCAAACGCAGAGCAGTCTGGCATCAGATCAATCATCTTTTCTTCATTTGCCAGTGGAAGCGAGATCATTGGGTCTGGCGTATTCTCTTTTTTTAATAGGAATCTTCAACCAAAAGGCGTTCTGTAAGATAGGAATGCGGTAAGTAATTTGTGAAAGGGAAGTATGGACTAAATAGGGAGCTTTATGTAGATTTGCTTAGCATTGTAGCATTGCTTAGTTCCCCTAAGGTTGGCTCAGACTATATGTAAGAAACACTTTTGAATATGAATGTACTGTCAAACTACTTTCTTGTTTGTGAACCAAATCATTCAAAAACAACCAAATTGATTTAAAATAATAAAGTTTCCCAGAGTCCTTGAAGAGATATTATATAATTATGCACAAATGGCATACAGAATCATAACTGAAGTTGCCATGTTCATCCAGTTCCACTACTTTCCAAGCAGGTTTCTATGCACACAGGACTGAACTGGAGCATCCCTCATGCATTGAATGTTAGCCATCTAACCTGTCAATGAAGCACCACATGACGATACTCAGAAAAATGAGCACTATGATGAAAGAAGTTCAGAAAGACTGTGCTGCATGTATCTGTTGTATTTATAGCAGCTCTGATAAAGTTCAGGTGGGGTGGGGGGAATTGACAGACTGGCTAATGATGTGTTCCTGAGTGGCAACAGTTGCAGACGAAGGAGACCTCTTCAAGCAGGAGGGCACCAGTAGCTGACACCAGAGATAATAGCAGCGCATTTGGCCCATTGTGTGTGGCCCCCACTCATGGCATTTGGAACAGAGCGCCTCTGATCCCCTCTGGACAAATGATCTGTGCTCTGCCAGGGAATGTCAAACTTTCAATCAGCTCACCTGAAGGATGCTGGCTGGGCCTGCTCTCTTAACCCATGAATTCATTAATAATTAGCTTAATTGTGTGAAGAAGCAGAGGGTGACCAAATCCCAGACATCATCTGAATACCTGAGTAGGAGAGACATCTATCTATCTATCTATCTATCTATCTATCTATCTATCTATCTATCTATCTATCTATCTATCTATCTATCTATCTATCTATCTATCTATCTATCTATCTATCTATCTATCTATCTATCTATCTATGCTGTGTGTAATGGAAAGGTTTGAAATACTCAGAATATTTCCAAATCACTCTTTGTCAATAAATAGTTTTTCAGCCTGACAAATTAATCCAACTGTCATCAATCCATCCAACTGTCACCAATCCATCCATCCATCCATCCGTCCATCCATCCATCCATCCATCCATCCATCCATCCATCCATCCATCTATCCATCCATCTATCCATCCATCCATCCATCCATCCATCCATCCATCAGTACATGCTCAGGTTATTTTTATTTAAATCTCGATTACACCCATTTGTTCTAGCTTCTCTCCAGCCACACTGTATTCCCATAGACCTACAGTTGGCTGGCATGACGTATCTGTGCCACTTACTTATTTTCATTTTGCCAGAGGGCTCCTGCCAGCATCAGGGGTCTCCATTGCAGTGTGACAGCTTTGTCTCCAGGGGTTTGCCTTCCCATGCAAAACCAGTGCTTTAAACCAAATAAAGTCCCATCCACTTAAGAGACAGAAGAGAGATCCTTTTCACAACACATCAGGCCCATTAATGCAAGAGTACGTACGCTAATCTACTGTAGTCACTCTCTATTTCCCTTGGAAGGCAGAATCGCAAAGATGGAGGCCCTTCTTCCAGGTTTGCATGCAATTCAGCACAATCTTTCAAAGTCAGTGATGTGGGAAGTGGCTGCTCTGAGAATTTCCTACTAATGTTTTGAGGTCAAATACCAAAACCCAACGCCCAAATCACAAGGCCTTAAGTACGGCTCATAGCTTTCACATGCTCTAAAGATTGTACTCTTTGTGAATGAATCTAAATGTAAAGAAATGATGCCTCTGTAAACCTCTCAGCCCAATAAGGAGGAACATTTTCACCTTATATCCACTAGGTTTCCTGCATTGAAAACCCACCGGAATTCCGATTTCCCTCCTTTCTCTCCAAGTGCCCCAAAAAATTAAGAAGTTACCTTCCCCTTTTTGCTTCCACGCCCAATTCCCCCTACCTTCCCCTTGATCCTTTCCCTAAATCCGTCTGACAACAGGAGGCTCTTGTACATTAAATAAGAACTGTCACCCTGGGCAACATACAGGAATGAAGCACTTATTCTGCCTCACATTTCCTGGCACTCGGAATTACTTCCTTCATGCCTGATAACCAAATTACAATATGGCAGGTCTCCCCGGAGCCACCGGATTGTTAGTGCCAGCTTCGCAGCGTACTTTCAGCCGCTGTGGCATTTCATGTACAGGTGCCAATCAAAAGCCGGCAGAAGGGAGCAATGCAAATGTAGGGTAGGTAATGTACAGCTGTGTGTGCATGCACGTGTAGGTGTGTGAGAGTGTGTGTGTGTGTGTGTGTGTGCCTGTGTGTATGGGGGTATAATCCCCTGTCTCTATTGATGACAGACAGCTGCAGTTCTAATGCAACTCCCCAGCTTTGCTCCAGCTCGAACCCACGTACTAAATGTGGCAGTAAGCAGAAAGGCAGGTGAAGGGAATTAGAAGCGAAGCTGAACCTCACGCTTTTCGTGCTTTCTGCACTATTGTGTGCAGGTGTCAGCTGTCCTGGCAGCAGCGAAACTCATATTTGTTGATGGCATCTAAAGGTAAGTAAAATCTAGGTGGCTGAGAGTGATCCTGTTCTTCCCAACTAGCATGTGAGAGAGAGGGGGAGAAAGAGAGAGAGAGAGAGAGAGAGAGAGAGAGAGAGAGAGAGAGAGAGAGAGAGGGGGGGGGTCTTTTTTTTAAAGACTAAAGGTACTTTTTAGGCATTTTCATGCTTATTGGGTCTATCATTATGATCGCAATAACCTGCCACAGCAGAAATAAAGCGTCATGTCATTTTCACACCGACTGCAAGCACATACTTTCTCAGGTGGCATGTCAAGATTTCCACTTTGGAAAAATGTGGGAAAAACATCAATCTTTCAAAAACTGTCATGACTAGAACTACATTACATGTTCTGCACTTTTTTTTTAATGAATGCATCCGAAATAAACTTTTTGATTGTTCAAAATAATTCTGTAGCACTTACTGTATATTCATACCATATAACGTATATATCAGGAAAAACGTTACAAACAATAATTAAAACTATATCAAAAATGTACAAAATGTATACTAGATGTACAAAATCTTGTAGACACCTTACCATAATATGTGTACATCCCATTCCACATTAAGTCTCCATTTTCTGTTATAATAACGTCCATTCTTTTGAGGTGAATGTTTTAGCAGCATTAATAAGGTCAGGTATTGATGTAGAATGCGGAGGCCTGCGTTCCAGTTCAACCCAGTTTAAGAAAGGTGATTCTTAGGGTTGAGGTCAGAGTTCTTTAGCAGGACACTCAAGATCTTCCACTTGAACCTGCTTTGTGCACATGGGCATTGTCATGCTGGAACAGGTTTGGGTTTCCTAGTTCCTAGGGAAAATGTTACGCTAATAAATCTAAAGACATCATATATAATTGTGTGTCTTTAACTTTGTGGTAACAGTTTGCGGAAGAACCACATATGTAAAGTCAGCTGTTCCAATACGTTTGTCCATATAGGGCATATTAATGTATTGTTATTTAAAAAAAGTGTCAATTGGTAATTGTTGAATCACTATTCATACTGCACCCATACTGTCCACTTACGTTGAGAAAATTATTAAAAGAATTATGTTGGGATTTGTTAGGGAAATTACCTGCAAAGGAGCATACATAAAAAACTTTTTTTATATAACATTCACAATAAAATTTTTTCAGAATATCCGATCATTTGCTATAAAACAGTAAACCTGCCTTTATGCTGTGTTGCATTTTACCCCCCGACTGAATATTCACAGAGAAAAAATAAAATGTATGGTCCTGGGAGGCTTCAGCTCATCTTTCTCCAGCTGAAAGCCTGACACTCGCTCAGTCTTTCTCAGCCATACTTACTAATTCACATGTTCATGCTAAAGCATTGGCAGTGCCTCTCCCTACACTCAAGCAAGATTAAATAGCTGGGTAAAATTCGCCCATTCAGGCTGGATGAAGAAAAATGAAGCCATGCGTTACCTGTGAGAGCGTTAATAGCACAGCAAAACATCAGTAACACACTCTTCAGGCAGCTTGACTTTACTCCTTTAATTGTTTTTTTCTCTTCTCTGCCTCTCGTTCCTCTCTCTTCCCTCTCCTGTCTCCAGGCGACACTTTTGTTGCATTCCGTGAGGTTGATAAATCAATCCATCAAAAAATTCTTCGCGGTGAAACTCAATCAAGAAAGGTCATGTCGGCGGGAAAAGAACAGATTAAATTAGCATTGAATTAGACATGGAAAGTGAGCTCTGTCAAAACCATCACGGTGCTCAGCACAATTAGAATATGTTAATTATGCATTTCATTAAGGGCCCGGGCGCTCTTTGAATGTGAGATGAAATGTCACTGGTGTAGGCAGCCGAAAAATGGAAGATTGCCAGGCACAACTTTCTTTGTGCGACGCGTGACACCTTCATTAACATCAGGGATTGCTGGTCTGATTAGACTTTTTGTATTAGTGGAAGCCTTTAGGCCTTCATATGCTTTTCTTTCCTGCGTCATGATCTGCCAGCTGAAAGCCTCAACGGCTTCAATATATATTCATATTCATTATGATCAAGTATTCATTCAGATGGACTTTAGTCAATATTGTAGCACTGACCTGTTTATGCAGATCATGAACAACTTTGTGAATGCTGACAATTGTCTTCTCCCTCTTAATGATATTCTCAAAGTAAAATTTAATCTTTGGATATCACACAGCATTAAATCATGTGAATAGTAAAAAGTCATGCTAATACCCTGCTGACATTTTTGGCCTTGTGATGGGCTGCAAAAACACAGATGCAATGCCATTACCAGAGCAAGAAACCTAATAAATACAATTCAACAAGTCTCATTTCACTGCAGCCACAGCCACAGCTGCACTGCACATTATTTCTAGCAGTAGCATCAATAGTAACCTCATAAAATGACCCTGGGTTTTCTGTGCATGTTAATCCTGATAGGTGGCCTCGAAGTGACTAAATCGCAGTCTGCTTGGTTAAAGCAACAGCCTTAAGCAACATAGAGTTTATGGGAAAAAAGCCTACTTTCTTACGGCTTCTCCGGTTAGGGGTCACCACAGCGGATCCTGTTTTGATTTGGCACATGTTTTTATGCTGGATGCCCTTCCTAATGCAACCCTCCACATTTATCCGGGCTTGGGACCGGCACTGAGAGTGGCTGGGGTTGGTTCCCTGACCGGGGTTTGAAGCCTGCAGTGCTCAAATACATAATGTGATGGCTGAAATCTGATTGGATAGAAACTCGAATGTAAACTTTCACTCTGTAAAACAGCAGGAGCAGCGCACCTGAGAGAAACACTATGAAATTTAAAGAATAGACTATTGGAAATAATTGAATACATATTCATGGACAAAAAATTTATTAAAATGTAAGTCAGAGTGTTTATGACAGAGTAAGAAAGCATAAATACCAGAAAACTCACAGAAAAGTCATGGCAAAGGTTCTGTTATTGATTTCCTTATATGTATAGATCATGCTAATTAATGGGCCAGTTAAACAACCACAGCAGTACATGCAGTCAGTGTGCCCATTAAATGTGGTCTAAAACCTTCTAAAACCAAATTCTTGTGGTAGTTACATTCCAAAGAGAAATGGACATCGGTCTAAACAATGCAGTTTGTTATCAGATACTGGCTGTAAAACTGGCTGTAATTCCCCAGCATGTTACTTCATCAAGACAAGCAGTTGGTACACGTTCTGTCCACATGATACTAGATAAAGTTTCAAAATGTTTCAATGACGTAATAAAAAGAAGAAAAGAAGGGAATAAAACGTCAATTATTTCCATTGATATTAGCTTGAGTAGGGTTTAAAAGCCGACGAGGAGCGCAAAAACTCTTACATACTAACAAATAAAACTACAACAGTGAAGCAATCAATAAAAACGGCAAAGGCACGGACTAAAGCTAAGTTCACAAATGCAGAGATTTAGTGGAACAGTAAAAAGTGGAACACTTGATACACTCCCTGCAGTTGGCAAACTGCGTTAAAAAGAAAGGAAAAGGTAAAAAAAAAAAAAAAAAGAGACAAGAATGATGTTTTATTCTTGTCACATACTTTTTTATAGGACAGTGAAATTCTTTCTTATATCCAGCTGTTAGGAAGCTGGGGTCAGAGCGCAGGGTCGGCCATGATACAGCACCCCTAGAGTACAAAGGGTTAACAGCCTTGTACAAGGGCCCCAAGAATTACAGCTTGGCAATACCAGGGCTTAAACCCCCAACCTTCTATCAGTAACCCAGAGCCTTAACCACTGATCTACAACCTCCTATTAATAAAATGTGTAAAGAAAAGCATAAGGCATGGCTGGGCTGGAAAACATCAACTAAAAAACACTACAGGTGAAAACGAGTTACGAGGTGAACGCTCGTAGCATTAATTTGTTCGTAAATTGTTACCGTGTTTGTTATTGACTACGCATATTGTTATTGACTAATGATGTAAGACCTATAAATACTATCAAATAAACAATAAAATATACTAAAACAAATCGAAATAATCGAAATACTGTATACAATATTTTGAATTAAGTAATAAAAAAAGAATAAAAATCTATTATATAAAATAATTCACTTAAAAAATGCAGTGCACATTGTGTAGACTCGTTGTGGACGACGACTGGCTCTCCTCCCTTTTGTTTTTTTTCCGACTCCGAACAAATTTCACTTTAAGGACAGGTTTGTTTGTATCCATGAAAGTTCATAAAGTGTATGTTCATAAAGTGGGGAGGGTCTGTATTTTTAAACAATTATTGTAATAATTACAATATACTACAACAAGGAAGACAAAAAAACGGGTGTGCAAAACCTAAAAATGTGCAAACAATAAAAAAAGGATTTCCAAAAAATTTCAGTAGTGCCCTCTGGAGGTTTGGAGGAATGGGTGAGTAGAAAGAATATTGTACTTTTATGTTTTGTGAGGACTTTAGCTGACCATTTAAGAGTTTAAAAACGTTTTTAAATGGAATTTTTCTGCTTTTTCACTGTTAAACATGCAATACATTGAACTCAAGGCTGAAATGTATTTAATAAAGAAACAAAAGCAGCTCAAAACTCTGTATAGTGGAACAGTTTTCCCAGGTCAACACAAACAAACCGAGTTCTTAAATTCATGGTAAGGACATAGGTGACTGCATACGAAGTGCTAAAGCACTGAGCCTTAGCCACCAAAACATAGAGTCCGCTATCTTTTATTATAGAAGCGTGCCAAAGCTCACAGAGAGAATCATAACGGAGAGAGTGATAATGAAAAAAAGTGAGCGAGAGAGAGAGAGAGAGAGAGAGAGATGAACACAAACGGTCTGCTGCGCCCGATGACTTACACTCCGGCTCAGTCAAACTTTTAAAAACTTCATTAAATCGAAATGAAAGTGCTTTGCAGCACACTTCAATTTAATAGAGGATGCTTTTTCAGCTGCAGCGGGCTGCCAATTACAGCTCTTGCCGACTTTTCTCGCCGCTGTGATGACTCGCAGCTGAAACCCGACTGCGTTGACTCGGTTTGTATGCTCCTTTTTCAAACACAATTGTCGTGACACTTGTAACACTGAGTGATTGCTCTCTCAGCGGTTTGTGTCCTGTATGTGTAGGAAATGCTATGAAGAGGAGCGAAAGGGGGTTTAAAAAGACAGCGAGGCCAAAAGCGAGGCTAAAAAATTTGCTGTAGCTTATATCATATATATGATATAACATTTGGTTAATATTGCCCCTTCAACACATAAAGAAAGTTGTCCTAACCTGTACATACTTTTTGTAACCTTTCTGATGTTAAAAAACTAAAAAGGAAATTATTATAATGATGCTTTAATGTAGTGCCTGTACAACTTTTGTACAGCTTGCGTCAGTGTTAAAGGTTGGGTTTCTGCACGTCTGTGTCCCAGTTTTCAGCAGAAAAACCAAACACTGAGAGGAACATTTTTGAGCAGGTTTTGAATAGTAGGTTTTGTGGTGACACACTAACACTAAGGACAATGAAGTAATTTTCCAGATTGAAGAATGAAGGGGCAAAATATCAAATTTATTAAGAAATATTATAATAAAGGATTCCTGTCTTCAAAGGAGAGATTTGAGGTGAAATATGTACACTGCATACAAAAAGTCTACACTCCTTTGTTACAGTGGCAGTTTTTTGTAATGTAAAAAAATGAAACCAAGATCAATTATGTCAGATTTTTTTCCAGGTTATTGCAAGGTTTTTTTCTTTTTCTTCTTTTGTTTTTATTTGTTGTTGTTTTTTTTTTATAAAACTTGATTTTGTTTGTGAAAGAAAACATCTGAAAGAATGGTTTCATACTATTTGCCCAAACCATTTATTTTCTTTTACCACAAACTAAAATTTACTTTGAATAGAAAATAACTCTTTTATTATAATATAATTGAATATAATATTGTGCCCCTTTCACCTTGAAGTGATCACATGACAAAACCCCTGCATTTGTAACAGGGGGTGTAGAACGTTTTCCTTTTTTCACAATTTAATTTTTTTCTGTTTGACCTTTTGCTAAAAAAAAGACATTAGAAATTACATCAGTTTAATCCTGAGCTTGGGTTATTGTCTTATGCATGTTATCTGTATGGGGTTTCTCCTTGTTCTTTAGTTTCCTTTCTGAAAATGTCATGTTGATTTATTTGATGTTTATAGTTGCATTGTTTGTAATTAACCATTCATTTTCAACCTTTAGCTGATTTTCCTGGGTACATTTTAGTGACCAATATTTAATTTCTTTATTTATTTATTTATTTATATTTTTTTTTTGACAAGAATGCAATCCTTTATTTCACCTTTGTACCTCACATAGAAAAATAATCTTACCCTGATATAAGCCTGTATAACATTCTGGCATGCTTTTGTGTACAAAGGTTTGGATAAAGGGGGGCTATCTGAAAGCGAAGACACTCGAAGAGATGAGTTTTTTTTTTCTTTTATTATTATTATTTTTTTCTTCTGGCAGTAATATTCCTACCCCCACCCTCCAATGATCTCTTCCTTTATTTGTAGATCAGGAAGATTCATGGTTTGTAATGATCTCTAAAAATGAAGCCATTACATGAGCACAACAGATAACAATAGTCTCCAAAGTCAGGGGATGAAATATGCCCAGTTTGATGGCAATGAATATCTGGGAAATCCACTGCTGTGAAATAATCTACTTAGTCTGCAGGAAGCAGCCAATCAAAAGAGAAAAATGGAGACCTGCGTTTGCATTCAAAATGCAGTCCGTGGCCTCACGATGAACTTGCTGACCATGTGACACGTGATTTACACACAAAAGGCTGCATATTCAGAGACATATGTCTTAAAGTGAAATATGTCTGCTTTGGTCCGGTCTGAACGGGGGCCTGACATATAAGCCTTCTCTTTAAATGCTGATATAAAGAGGAATAATAAAATGTTACAGTGATTCCCTTGCCATTAAATCTCTCCTTTTGAATATAATGACTCCATAGCATGCATTACTTCAGAGAAAGGATGTTAGAGGGATGCATTTATAAGTTAATTTTGAAATTCATTTAATTAAAAATTGTACAAGAATATATACTTTTGACAATGATAAATTCTATATTATAATTATAATATTATATATATATATATATATATATATATATATATATATATATATATATATATATATATATATATATATATATATATATATATTTATATTACACTTGTTATTGTCATTATTTGTCTTCTTTTTACGAATATTCTCTTCATATTATTATTATTATTATTATCATCATCATCATCATCAAAAGAACTTCTGCAAATTTGTCTGTCAAACAAGTGTCAAGTATATTTTTCTGGAGGTTCATGTTTATTCATTTCAGCTGCTTTCATATTAATAAAGTTAATCTAATATCTAACATGTCCTCCTTAATTACAGCCTTTCTTCCTCGTAACCTTCATCTGTAGCAATCTGTGCACTGAGCATGAGACAAAACAGGAGCGTTTTTTTCATTCACTTGCACAGAATATTTTTAAAATTTAGAGGCTTGTAGGCAACAAAATCTGCTATACAAATACAAACATATACACTATATGAATATAACTATTGGGACACCTCCCACACTTGACATAATGCAAATCTCAATCTTCATAATCACACATTTTTAAATTCCAAAAATGCTTTTTGACTGATTGAAGCTGGTGTTTCTATCATTTGCTCATCTTTCTACTGCTACTCTTGGGCCCTTGAGCAAGGCCCTTAACACCTCTATGTTCCAGTGGTGCTGTAGCATTGCTTACCCAAGCTTCCTAACATTTAGGATATCCAAAAAAGAATTTTACTGTGCTGTAATGTACATGTGACAATAAATACATCTTTCTTTCTTTCTTTCTTTCTTTCTTTCTTTCTTTCTTTCTTTCTTTCTTTCTTTCTTTCTTTCTTTCTTTCTTTCAGACAGTGTATACAATTTCAAGAAGCAATCCTATTGTAAGATATTATGGTAACGATTAGAAAAAGGAAACAGGGATTATCGAGAGGAAAGTCTCCATGCATGTGAAATGCGTGCGCACAACATTGACCATGTTTTCTTTACAACAAAAAAAAAAGATGATGAAAAGAAGAAATAACTGAGTCTGTTTTTTTGGGGGGTCTGGATTTTTGTTCTAGTCTAGGTCTAGCTCTATTGTGCATGGTTTTATTTTTAAATGTTGTCCAGCTGGAGATTTTTCTCAAATTTAGCAACCCTGGATACCATTGATAAGTTCCTGTAAGAGCTCCTCAATAATAATGGAATACAAACCAACCGTAATGAACATAGCTGAACAAAGGAACAGTATAAAAACTCTCAATCTGAGTTCCTAGACTGTATCCTAGATGGTATATAATTAAAATGTCAATTAAAGCCTATTTGACTTAACCTGTTGACACTTGACTGCCTTAACATTATGCTTTTCATTCCATTGGCTTTGAAGTTTGGTAAACTTTGTTCCATCTGATTTGGTATCATATGAGGACCTGTGACTGCTAGAACTTTAATCCGAAATGGATTAAAGCTTTGATTGCTTTGGGGTGGAACCATCTATTTTTCATACAAAACTGCTTCTAAAGAATATAAAATCAACATAATTATTTGTATATATAACAACATTATTCGCCTTGCTTGCTTTGTTGCTCCATCGAGGGTCAGAGGACATATTTTTTAACATTGGGATGTGGCATCATATCTGCTTGCTGCTTATATTCACAGCAGGTCTCTAAAGAAAAAAATAGTGAAGCGTGATAGCCTCTCACCTCAAATTTGTTTAAGGCTATGTCAGTATTAACGTCTTCCTGGCTTATCAAAATCTATATTCATGTGCTGCTGCTGCAAATTATTGCACTTAGATTGCATAAACAGACAAAAAGGAACCCTCTAGGTTTTTCTTTATTTTTTATTTTTGGTAAATTACACATAATGGTATGTTGAGACTGTTAGAATTTCCTATAAACTTATTTGCTTGTAGCTGTGAAAGCAATCATGGTATTTTTTTTCTGGAAGTTTTTCCCCTCAATGTGCCCTTACTTTAAAAATAGCAAGTTTATTCAGTAATATTTTGATCATTAATGTGGAAAGAAACGCCATGATGCTTCAATTAATTATTTCAGTTTCCCCCATCACTAGAAAGCCAAGTAGACAACTTTCCCATTACCCCAAATGTTATCATTGGGCTGATGATCATTTGCTTTGTGTGGAACTCTGGCTAATGTTAAACAAGGAATAGTATCTTATAGCTTTCAGAATCTAATAGGCTGCTTGATTATGGTTTCCGACATGCTGTTATTTATAAAATTGACAAATTTTTTTAAATAAAAAAATAATAAACATCAATAAATAAACAAAATTTCAGCATTTTAAACCTATGATTATTTTCTTGCCTTCAGAAATTAATAACAACACAATGACTATTACTATGGTGACTTTGTGAGGGCAAATGACTGACTATAGCTATAGCCCAATGTACCGCTATGTACAATATCTCATCTCCCAATAAAATTGGTCTATAAATCCACAATATAAGCATTCAAATATTTAATTCACTTTTATTTATATAGCACTTTTAACAATTGTCATTGTCACACAGCAGCTTTACAGAAATAAATAGATGAAGAATATTAATTTCTTCTTCTTCTTTTGGCTGCTCCCATTAGGGGTCACCACAGCGGATCATCCGTCTCCACACCCCCCTGTCCTCTACATCTGCCTCGGTCACACCAACTACCTGCATGTCTTCCTTCACCACATCCATAAACCTCCTCCTTGGTCTTCCTCTTTTCCTCCTTCCTGGTGGCTCCATCTTTAGCATTCTCCTACCGATATACCCCATGTCCTTCCTCTGCACATGTCCAAACCATCTCAATCTCGCCTCCCTCACCTTGTCTCCAAAACATCCTACATGCTCTGTCCCTTTAATAAACTCATTTCTAAACCTGTCAATCGTCGTCACTCCCAACGAAAACCTCAACATCTTCAACTCTGCTACCTCCAGCTCCACCTCCTGTTTTTTACTCAATGCCACTGTCTCTAATCCATACAACATCGCAGGTCTCACCACAGTCCTATAAACTTTCCCTTTCACTCACACAGATACTCTTTTTATCACAAATCACTCCTGCTATCACTCTTCTCCACCCACTCCACCCTGCCTGCTCTTTTTTCTCCACTTCTCAAACACACTATCCATTACTTGAATATTCATTTAAATTCATAAATTAGTCGCTACCATTTATTTCCCTAATGAGCAAGCCAGTGGTGATGCTAAAAAGGAAAAGCTCCTTGAGCAGGAATGAGGGAGAATCTTTCAGAGGAACCAGGTTTATAAGGGTAACCCATTCTCATCTGTTGACACTGTATTTCCATTTCAGATTCATCATTGTTGAGGTTATCAACTGTTCACTGATAACTGAGACTTGAGTCTTCATATTCTTGGGTGGAACCATCCACAGTAATCTTATGTACACTTTATGGACAAGTAAGTACATTTTACAATTAGCAGACACTCTTATCCAGAATGACTTACATTTATCTTATCCATAGAACTAAGCAGATATGGGGTTGAGGCCTTGCACAGGGGCCCAGACGTTGCAGCTTGGTGTAGCTGGGATTTGAACTTGATCATGAACTTTGGATCCAAAATCCAATGGCTTAACCACTAAGCCACTAAGTATTAGGACACCTGACTTTTCCAGCCTTTTGTGTTTTTTCTCTTCAATTTGATACCACAATGTATAGGCACACAATTGGATAGGATGTCTTTGGATGTTGTATTTGAACTAGGAGACCCAGACTTGTTTCAGCATGCCAATGCCTCTGTGCACAAAACAATTTCCATAAAGATTTGGTTTACAAGTTTGAAGTGGAAGATCTTGCAAAGCCTGCTATAGAGCTCTGACCTCACCCTATTGAACACCTTTGAGATGAACTGGAACGCTGACTGCACCCCAGGTGGACACCTACATCACCTTACATCAGTACTTGACTTTACTAACACCTTTTTGGTTGAATGTGCACAAATCTCTACAAGTGCACTCCAAAATCTACAGACTTTTTTCAGAAGAGTAGAAGTTATTAAGTAAGGGACTAAATAGGAACTAAATGTGGAATGGGATCGTATGGTCAGTCCATGTAGTGTATCTATAGATTGTTCATGTGGAGCCATCTTCAGCTGCAGCAGCACAGAGTGGTTTCCAGTACTGTATTGAGGAACTTCATCCAATAGAAGGGCACCAGGAAGTAACAGGTAAGTCAGAAGAGCACAAGGGGGCAGTGAGTTCATTGTAAAAGGACATATATTGCAAAATACATTGATTTTTGTGTAGGTTTTGGCCAAAAAAAGTAGCCCAATGTTCCACACAACAAATTGAAGTGCATTGATGGAAAGGCGAAATTGTACAAAAAACACTGTATAAGGTTTTATATGTGACAACTCAGATTATGAATTGGACCCAATCATTTTTGGAAAATCAAAAACAAAATCCTCCACCTTTGTCGCATGGTTTTTGTTCAACAGCACAATCGTTATTTAAAATCATGTGAAGTCATGTTCAGTGCCATGATGCACAATGCCTTCCAAGCACTGGCATGACTTGAGCCCTAAAATGTATTTTTAAATCATACAAAGTCATATTGGTGAAAATCTAATTATAGACATGAGCGTGCTCACTTCACAGAGGACCCGAATTAGCACCGTTCATGCCAGATCCTATTTGCAAATTCTGTCAATCTTTTGTTAAAAACGTGTTACGAAATATGGACAAATCCGATGTCTCGCTTCTGTCTCTGATGCTGATGTGTTTTAATGGGACAAATAGGCATCAAATCTTTCCTGGTCGAATACACGTGAAACTTCCCGTCTGCCCCACTGTGGTGCTTTTTTACTGAGATGACAGTGTGCTTTCCTAAGTTATCATGGCTTATACAGTCCTCTCAGGATTTAGGTTTGAAAGTCAAGGGTTTAAAGAATATCAAACTGTACACACATCTTAGTGAAATCAAATACAATTTAAGCTGCACATTTTTGTTTGGTGCATTAGAAAAGAATTAAACCACATTAGATGATGACTATTTATATATACACACGTTATTTTTCTGTAACCTGCATGATCCCATCGTGTTTTATTTCTCAATCCATTTTTGTTAAAGTTCATTTCCTCTCTTAATCTGCGAAATCTTGCGCAAGGAGCACAACTGCCATCGTGCAGCTATCAATCTAAAACCCACCCGAAATCCCTTAATAAAATGTTTCAAATTCAGGAAGTCTCATAATGGCAGTGCTGAGCTTCAGGTTCTTCCTCACAGCTCTTCATCATTACTATTTTAAACTGTCAGGGTCATAATTTTCAGACCAGTTGCTATTTTCCTCTTTTGCAGCTTCCTCTTTTTATGTCTCCATTGCGGCGAGCTTGACATTGTAATGGCGAGCTTTAAATATTCATCGCGTTTCATTTCGACGCTCGTCACCGGGCAAAAAGACACGCTTGATATCGTCGACCTGCGAGAATGTGTTTGAAAGGCTTAGGCAGGGCATCACTCAATCCGAGTAATCTTTCAAACGTGAGACTCGGAAAGTATGTTGCACAGTCAGCAACAGAACGCAATGCCAAGGAGCAGAGACAGCAACACAAAGCAGACAGGAAATATGTGTGTGGACTTTAAAGATCTCAGCGTATGCTTAGCACTTAAGCACCCTGGTTGTTATGAGGAATTCTTATGAGAATTTAGTTTAACAATAGTTCTCGAGAGAACATGCTGTTTGGGGCATTCCCATGTAAGAATTTTTAGAAACACACACTCAACAGCACTGATGCAGTCCCTGATAGCAACCATTGTACAGTGTGATGTCACACAGTAATAACCCTTTGAAAGAAACAGTTATAACAGGAAATATAGTTGAATCAGCCAAGCCTAAAAAAAGACACAGAATCCCAAAAAAATATGAGCTTATTTTGTGTTTAGCCAAATCTCCTGGTTGCATTTCTTAGAATTCAACTCACTGTTTGTTTGCAGTTCATTATGCAAAGTCTTTCACTAACAGGAACTATACTAATTGAAATTATATCAAATAGAAAAATATATTTTTTCATATACATTTTGTGGATGAACATATATTTTTTTATTTTTGCTCAAAATGGCTGACATTCTAGTTAGAGCACTTCCTGTGTATAAAACTTCTTGTAATTTTTTTTCTGTTAAACAATACTATAAGCATATTTAACTGCCTTTATGTGCCTTGTGTTCTTTTCTATAATGTACTACAGTATACTCAGATATATACAGCTATAATAGAAACTTGAGATTCTACAGCATTCAGTGATCTAGCATACAGTCTAGCGGCAGTGTGGTACACATATTTCTGATGAATGGATATTATCCATTCCATAATCCCCCTTACCTTCTTCCAATTGCTGAAACATATCTTCCAATAGAAATGCTTCTGTGCATCATAGACACACTTTTTGCATTTTGCTTTTCTTTGCAGAAACATGTTAGATTAATGAATTCACATGATTGCTATAAGAGCAAGCTAATAACAAAGCATCACTTTGAGTGCAATTCTGGTAAGACCCTCGGTCACCCTGTCATTACTTGTCTGTTCTCTACTCCTGCTCAAATGGCCTGTATTAGCTTGTTGTAGTTACTATTATTGACCACTAGGACATGGCAATAATAACTTTAGGAAAGGTGATTTTATTCATCACATACTGGTGGTCTAGTGGTTAGGATGCGGCGCTCTCACCGCTGCCACCCGGGTTCGATCCACGGTCAGGGAACCAGCCCCAGCCGTTCTTAGTGCTGGTCCCAAGCCCGGA
Source organism: Silurus aristotelis (assembly GCF_946808225.1). Lineage (NCBI taxonomy): Eukaryota > Metazoa > Chordata > Actinopteri > Siluriformes > Siluridae > Silurus > Silurus aristotelis. Next base: position 18,626,528 of record NC_139592.1, on the reverse strand, counting down.
TAAATGGGGAGGGTTGCGTTAGGAAGAGCATCAAGCGTAAAAACATGTGCCAAATCAAACATGCGGATAATCCGCTGTGGCGACCCCTAATGGGAGAAGCCGAAAGAAAGATACTGTATACACAACAGCACATTGAAATGCTTTCTTTACATTTCTGAGCTTGTTAGGATTTTGGGGTCAGTGCACAGCCATGATATAGTGCTCATGGAACAGAGAGCGTTAGGGGCCTTGCTCAAGAGCCCAACTGTGGCAACATGGCATGGTGGAGCTTGAAACCTGGACCTTCCAATCAGTAACCCAATGTATTAACCAAATTTGCCAATGGCTCGCTCATCAGAGACAAACTTACACTTATAAAGAACATCTTATTCCTTTTTATCACCACATTATCTGTGTAAAGCTGCTTTGAGACAATGTTAATTGTTAAAAGTGCTATACAAATAAAAATAAATTGAATTGAATTAAGCACTGCGCTAACAACCCCCTCAACTAAGTCCCTTAATAGTGCTGAATCTTAGCTGCCCCTATAGGTGCCCACCATTACTGTCTATCACAAGGAATTTCAAAAGAATGCTCAAAACATAGTATACATTCGATTATGTTCAGATCGTTCTGACCTGACCGGTAGAAAGGCCTCCATGCTTCTGTATGTAGAGATACATTTTTTTTTTTAAGAAAGGTTGTGTTGTCCTGGAGATTTTTTTTAATGATTAGTAATTACTTTAGTCACTGATTTATTAATGAACCAAAATTCTTGGTTAGTTATTAGCTATTACTAAAACTATACACTATATGGACAAAAATCTGTGAACACCTGACCATAAAATAGTATGTGCCTTTTGAAAATCTCATTGCACAAAGACAGGAGGTGGAGCTGGAGGTAGCAGAGCTGAAGATGTTGAGGTTTTCGTTGGGAGTGACGAGGATGGACAAGATTAGAAATGAGTTTATTAGAGGGACAGCGCATGTAGGATGTTTTGGTGACAAGGTAAAGGAGGCGAGATTGAGATGGTTGGACATGTGCAGAGGAGGAACATGAGTTATATTGGTAGAAGAATGCTGAGGATGGAGCCACCAGGAAGGAGGAAAAGAGGAAGACCAAGGAGGAGGTTTATGGATGTGGTGAGGGAAGACATGCAGGTAGTTGGTGTGAAAGATGCAGATGTATAGGAGAGGGTGGTATGGAGATGGATGATCCACTGTGGTGAACCCTAATGGGAGCAGCCGAAAGAAGAAGAAGAAGAAAAAGAAGAAGATTGCACATTTAGTTTCCAGTTTCTGTTATAATAACCTTTATTCCTCTCCATATACTCTATGCCTCATATACTCCATGAATGCAATATTCCAAATATTCAGACCTGTTGCGGATTTAAACAGAGGCACCCTAGGCCTCATCACCCTACATCAGTACCTGACTTTGCTAACACTCTTGTGTCTGAATGAGCCCAAATCTCCAAAAACACACTCCAAAATCTAGTGGAACATCTACCCAGACGAGTGGAGGTTAATATAATGGCAAATGAGTACTAAATTTGGAATGGGGTGTTCAAAAAACACATATGGTGGTTTCGGTGTTATTAATACGAACATTTCATTAAGCTCGTTTCTGATGTAGCTGATCTCATATGCAGAACATTAACATGGGGATAAAATCTAGAGCAACAGAATCAGTGTTGCATGCTCTATACAAGCTAAATATCTTTACAATTACATTTAATCTCATTGCCGCTGCAAAAAGATGTAGTCGGGAATTGCTGCACCCTGCAGACTAGTGTTGGTACTGCAACAACCAGTGGATTCCTTTAATCATTTCAACTCCGGGTTTTCTACTTTTACAGTGTTCTTTCCTTTTAATCTGAGGTGCTGAAACATTATTACATCAGTTTGTAGGACTTTTAATACTCCATCTGGAAAGCAGCAGAGGCATGCTGACTCTTCAGTCAGAGTTTGTAGTAGTAGTGAGAGAGAGAGAAAGAGAGAGAGAGAGAGAGAGAGAGAGAGAGAGAGTATGTGTGTGTGTGTGTGTGTGTGTGTGTGTGTGTGTGAGAGAGAGAGAGAGAGAGAGAGAGTGTGTGTGTGTGTGTGTTTGTGTGTGTGTTTGTGTGTGGTAGTGTACTCAGTCTGGATAGAGCAGAACTTACACTTGATTGCCGGCACTTCATCAGTGCGTCTCTCAGATGTGTCAGTGTGCCTAGCCCAGGGCACAGCACTGCCTCCGATTGAAGCTGACATCGCCCAAAATATGAAAGCAACAAATCATACTCCTTGGTCGGGCCCTAATCTCCCGGCCGGGCCCCTGTGCTGTCGTCAGCACAATCACGACTGCCACAATGAGCTCTGCTGCCAGCCTGCAGCTCTCCAGATGCTTCTATCTAGCAGAGCACAGCGCCAGAACGCGGCCTGTTGCCACACACAGCAGTGCTTCAAAACATTCCCAATACAATACTCACGATTTAGCACAAAATCTAGGACAAGTCAATTATTCACACTCACTTGGATTGATTTAGAAAATATGTAGGGTTTTTAAGTGCTCTGTCTAACCTAATGAGTTCAAATCATAAATTAGTGTACGTTTTGGTTAGATTAATGCAAACACAGATGCAGATAAAGCTTATGGCCTGAAACCTTACATGTAGGTTTTAAGTAAACTCGGTCACTTTATACCTTCCTTTATTAAAGTGCAACATTTAAATTCAATTCAATTCTATTCCATTTGTATACCAGTATTTACAATATACAATTCCTGAAGCTGCTTCACAGAAATATGTTGATTACAAATATAAATGTAACATTTATAAATGACTCCCTATAACATTATCTCTAAGAAAAACTCCCTAAGATGATATGAAGAAAGGAATCAGACTCAAATAGGGAACTCATCCTCATCTCGGTAAACCAATATGTCCATTCATTATAGTTTTATCATCATCTGTTCACTGACGGACGCTTTAATGCAAAATTGTTAATTGCGATTGCAGCTCCAAATCATTGAAGCAGATGTTTATATTAATTACAGTCCAACTCTATCATCATAGCTTTTGAGTTTCACCCTCCACAGTAACTTTAAGGATCAATACTCTATTGTATGACTGCACATGTCATGTATTTCTATCTTGTAACATTTGTTTATATCCTTCCACACAGTGGATTTTTATTTTATTTACCTTAATCTAGTATCTAAATTACTCAACCTAGCCCATCAAGAACATCAATGTCGGGTGAAAGATCTTGATATCAATGATGTGAACATTAACCAAAGCTCTTGACCTGTATCTGCATGATTTTATGCATTGTGTTGCTGCCAGATGATTGGCCAATTGGCTAGTTGCATGAATAAGCAGGCTCCTTGTGCGTGACCCCGTATAGTAAATGTGACGCCGGATCCTCCTGGCATATGCTGCTTCTGTTAGGGCACACCGGCCACTAGGCAGCCAGGCAGAAATGGAGGGAGGTGTCGGGGTGCACCAGAGGGATGTTGGTTTTCTGTAGGGCTGTAATAGCTTCGGCTATCAGGCTCCGGTCGCCTTCAGGTTATCTGCCACTCACTGTGACATGAATCAGCAGTGACTGTAACAGATTTCAGCCATTCCCATTCGTCCTGTAAACACAGCCAGAGTTCAGTGACCTAAAGCTCAAACATGGCCCGTGTGCCAAGATTGCAGCTGCAATCCCCGCATATCCCACCTTCAACCATTTCCTAAAGACTCATGGCGCCGTTCTGTACGTCTGAAGTGCTTTCAACAGACCAGATTTTTTTTTTCCTGGGAGTTTTGAGTTCAAGAAACTGAAAATGATTTATAACAGGAAGAGCTGTAATCTTAGCCATAATGTGGGAGAAAATCTTCAGCAGCTAGCGAGACTGTGATGGGTGCATACTCAGATGAGGGGGGAAAAAAATGATTCACAATAATTGACAGCCAAGGTTAAACAATATGACCAATTTTGCATCTGTCTTGGGGAATATGTAAAAACCAGCGAAATGTCCTAATAAAATCATTTGGTTCAACATCCCTCTTTGGGTTCTTCCTATTATTTTGCTGCTTATTTGACATGTGACACTTAACTGCTCCATGACATTTTCCCCAATAATAATAATAATAAAAAAAAATCGAGTGTATTTTCAGTCCAGTTAGTGCAGTTAAAATGTTTTATTTCTGTGTGGTTTTAAATCAGTGTCGGGATGCACACAGCCCTTTTCCAGCACGGTGACTTAATTAGGTGGAGGACTGACACTTTTCAAGTGGCAGCCTGACAAGCTGATACACACAGGTCTGGAGAGGGAAAAAAAAAGAAAAAAAGAAGTGGAGCCCATTTGCTGGATTAAGCATTCGAATATAATCTGTCTGTGTTGATCTATTTGCAAGAAAATGAGACAAATGCATGGGTGTATATGCTCAAACTGTTTACATATGCAACAATTAGTTTCTTGAACTGCACCATTAATAAAATTGCAGGATTTTTTTTTTAGGCATGATTGTGCTTTTAGTATCATAATCAGCACTTTTATTTATTTGTTTAGTCCATTTTTCCTCCTCTCTCTTCTTTTTGTGTAAAAAAAAATACAAGGCACAATTAATTGTTGGGTTGTTTTAGCTCATGATTGTGCATCCGATTCGAGCTCGCCTTTAATGTGGCAATAAATCTCCAATGACTTTGAATTATTGGCCTGAATTAATATTAGAAACAGCTAATTTCCTAGCCCTGAGTACATTGATGAAAGGATATTCTTTCTATGGCTTGATGCAAATCGCTGACATTGAGCTGCTACCTCAAAAAAGCCATTTCAAATGCCCTCATGCCACAAATGCCTATCCACTAGCACGGTCATTTAAAATTTCCCCATTAAGCAAAAAAAAAAAAAAAAAAAAAAAACGCTAAATGACTCGGCTGTGACTTACTGCAGTCACGGCACACTTTCATCTGACGAGCCACTTCAGAGACTCTCGGTTTTAATTAAGGAACACAAATGGCCAGAATATCGCATTTATTTTGTCATATTATTCAACCATATCTTAAATCATCCTCTGGCTTCCATTTGAAAAGTTGCTAAGCTGAAGGATAATGCCTCGACAGAGGGGAATTGTGGATCCGTTGGCGAAGCAAGGCGCTAAATAATTTATGGCTTTAATCTGTGCACTGAGGTGTGGGATCTATGCCTGCAATTATAAATGCAAGGTGGAATTATTGCTGAACACTAGAACTGCATTAGGAGTCGTCTGATGAACGGCGTGATTGCCTCCTCGTTTTCAGCAACCGAGGGCGAGTCGGTGTCAGAATGCTCAAATCACCAGCGCACAGATGCTTCCTCCCATTCGCCATCAAATGTCAGTTGCCAGTTATAAAACAGATATGATAGGGAGTAGTAATTGAGGACTTGACTGCTGGGAGGGGGTTGGTAGGGAGGCAGAGAAAGAAAGGAAAAAGCATAAAGTGTTTATGTACTTAGACGGTAATTATTCTTTAATAGCTCTGGAATGAGAAAGGCTGAAGGAGATCTTTTTAATTGTTATGATATAGGCACGGTTCACAGCATATGCAGTAATGAAATGAAGGTTCATTAGCATTTCTAAGATATTAGTTCGGTGAAAAAGAAATAACTACCGTGGTCTTCTAGCCTGCTTTTTCCTCAAATTCCAAGCATGTATTTAACCTTGTATGAGTACATTTTTATATGGCGAAAGATTTTTTTTCATAGCTGTAACAGGCTGTGACCAATGCATTAATAAATAGCCACATGGCAAGCCAATATTACCATACCACATTACTTAAAATGTGCAAAACCAAATGCCGGAGCAAAGAAATGTCCCTTTGCAATTGCCTAACTTATTTTCCTCACTTTTTAAAAAAAAAACATCTCATATGATGGTTGCCAGACGTAAAATAAATGCAGGAAGGCAGGTAGAAAAATGTTAATGATTTATTTGTACTGGTATAAAAAGGTGCAGTATGTTCTGTCTTCCTATCCTCCTTTTGATGAGACACGTTTCTCTGCAGTGCTATATATACATGGATGTGAGACATCTTTATGTCAAAGTTGTCTAAATCTGTTAACTCACATACCGAATCTGAGCCTAAACTGGTGATTAAACATTTATTAAAGTGCTTTTCTGTTCTATCATTGCAACACAAATATTTTACAGAATAAAGTACTGTACATATTGTTTTTCTTTCTTTTTACTTTTTTTCATTTATTATTATTCTTTTTTATTTAGGTTTTTTATTTTATTTTTTTTGGGAAACGTAAGGGTTTGGCTACCCGACTGAACGTGCGTCCATTCAGGTGCATTATCAGAGCTTACAGTTAAAGTATCAATCAATTTGCTGTTAAAAGTATTACAATTAAAACTTGCCATATCATACAAATAAATAGTCATAGCCAGAGCGACCGCATGCAAACATCTGCAATTATGTTTCAAGCAATAATACAGTTCATTACTGGTGATGCAGTTGAGCAGAGTGCAAAGACTTATGTCAATGGATTCATTTCCGAATCTTTTTGCAATGCATTCACTTACACTTCCTTCAAATTCAGCCAGTGTCCATCTTTTCTTCCTCATGATGAAATGTTTCATTTTAAATTTATGAGCATACTACTTAATGCTACATGTAACATGAAAAAAATAATTTCACCCGTTATTATATATATATATATATATATATATATATATATATATATATATATATATATATATATATATATATATATATATATAAATAAAAGCAGAGCAATTACAGTTATTAACATCAAAACTTCATATAGAAAAGACCATCCAAGCTACTCTTTGTCCATTTCAACAAATTGTGAATGATTTTCTGGAGATTTGCTGTGAGTTTTACTCAAGTGAAGTTTGACTGCATGGTTGCTGGCAAATGTCCGACTACAAAGCTTGCATTTGAATTTTGAGTCAATGTCTTCCTCCGTCACCAGTGCTTCTGTCACTCGAACACTGAAGGCTTTCGCCAGTTCAGGCTCTGCTACCTTTGTCTGATGCTCGACTGGCAGTTTGCTCATGTCTTTAATCTGAAAACCAAGATGGGATTCAAGATGAGAAATGAAAGCCGACGGCATTCTAAACTGGGACGCGCAGTCGTTGCAGTAGAAGACTGGATGACCCGTGTCCATGTTCTTTAAAAATTTGGTCCCACCTGTTTTTCTAAGTTGGTATTTCACGTTGGCTAGCCAGTGGCTGATGGTTGTCATGGAAAGTCCAGTAAACTTGGAGATGTGCATGCGTTCCTGAGGACCAAGGTCAGAGAGAAGATACTTGCCCTCGGAGGTTAGAAAAAGACTGGAAGCAAACTGGGCTTGAAGAATCAACAAGTGCTGAGGGTTCCAGTTTGATTGCCTGCCTTTACGTTTGTGGACGGAATACACCTCACTGGATACATCTTCAAACCGCCGTACGTCTGACTCCAGTTTCATCGCAGGCACTCTAGATGGTATTGAGGGCTTTGGTGTCGTGGCTTTGGGAAGAACCTTTACCATGTCAGCAATATCAGACAGTGCATGTTTCTGAGGCATAGGAGTGGAGGACTGCGAAGAAAACGAGGAAGTCAGTTTGTTATGTTTGTTTTTTGTTAAGTCCATTGGCTGGTCATTATTTGTAAAGATGAAGTTGCTGTTGGCCCTGATGACTGCAGAGGATGTGAGGTTTGAGGCTGGTTTCTCAAGACCACGGCTTAGTTCTGAGAATATGGGTTGGATGCGTTGTGACAGAACCCCCTCTTGCCTTGGCTTATTTGCCTTCCCCAAATGATTGTTCAGAACAGACTGTAGTGCACTTAAAGGGTTTATAGTAGGGACTTCCTGAGAGTCGCTGACAAGGTCTGAGGAACTGCTGTGCCCATTGCTGGCAGGAGGGCTTGGTGAAGGGTTGGCTGTGTCAGAGAAAGCTGGGCTCAACTTCCCTTTGATCGTGTCATTCCCTTCACTTACACAGTCTGCATCCAGCTTTGAAGAGGAAGAGGAATCATCTTGACAATCACTGTCATCATTCTCTGCCAGATCAAACTTGCTATTCTGGCTCTCTTTGTCATCAGATACACTGCTCCTCTCCTTTTTGATGTCCAGATTGTTATGTCCCAGGAAACTCTCGTGTCCTCGAAGTCCCTGGTAAAACTTTCCTTTGGGGGCAATGAGCCTTAATCTGTGGCTATGACTCTGTTTAACCTGTATGGGGGGCGAGGCAGAAAGAGGGGCGTTCTTTATTATGCCTGATAGCTGGTAAGCCGCATGTATGCTGGGGTAAGCACTCCAGCTTGGTGTCCCCGTCTGAGCCTTATTAATTGCTGTGGCCACTGTGTTGGCTAAAGATTTCAGTATATCACCCCCTTCACTGGCTCCTTGCTCAAGGTCCTCTTCTCGCAGGTATGGATATTTGAAACTAGCATCAATTCCCTTTTGATCTGCCCCATCTTGCTGGTCATTTTTATTTCGCTCTTCTTCTTGGTCAGGTTTCTTTTCCTTTGGAGAAGATTTCTGCGAATCCCCAGAGGGAGTACTTTTTGGAGAGGCCTTCTGCCCCTCAGATTCATTAACAGTGGGTTCTGCTAGTGTCTGCATCTTCTCTAGCGCTAATGGATCAAGAGTTAATTGTTTACCCTTCTTGGATGCTGAATTTGTCACTTTGATGAAATGACCAGTTACCATCATATGAGTGGTCAGCTGCTGAAGAGTATCATGTGAGCTTCCACATTCCATGCACTTCAGGATCTGGGATTTGCATGTTTCAAACTGCCACGTGTAGCTAGCACCATTCTGATAGCCATATCGGTTGTTTGGGGCGTTTGTAAGAGCAGATAACTTTTGGGCTTCACTGTAGCCCATAGTACCAGTGGTGGAGTCAGGGGAACAAGGCCTTGTAGATTCAAAGGCACGCTTCTTTGCTGGTGGAACTAATTTAGGAGTGATTACTGGAATAGGTTCTTTCAAAGGCACTTTCTGGTAATGTTTTGTTTTAATCATGTGGACACTTAGGTCCTGGAGAGAGTCAAAAGAATGGCCACAAAACATGCATTTCAGCACTTTCTGTGCATCCTCCTTGCCTTCCATATCTTGAAGATTCCTCTTCCGACTTTTGGAAGATGAAGTGGAGGCAATTCCTTGTCTGCTATGGTTGTCATCTTGGTAGTGTCCACTCTTGTTCATATGCACTGTCAATTCCACCAATGTGTCATATGCTGCACTGCAGTCTTTGCAGCGGAAGCGACTGGCCCCTGTAAAGACTGTACCACACGCTTTGCTGCTTTGCCTGTACAGGTGCACTGAGCTGAACAGATTGGGCTTTGATACAGGTTTTGGGGACAATGTTTGCTGTAAGGTTTTGGACAGTGCATCCTGATGCCAGTCAAACTCACGCTTAGCGCTTGCATTGGAGCTGTCGCAGTTTGGCTTGTTGCCGGTGTTTCCAACTTTTAGGTCTAGTCCAATATTTGTCCAGTAGGAGTCGGAGAGGAAGTTGACATAAGTTGCTCTCATTTTCTCAAGGCTACTGTACATTTCGTCTTTCGGCTTTGAAACATGATTCTCATTGTCCCTCACTCTTTCTGGTGGGGAAGAAGCCTTGAAGTCAGAGAGTCTGTCACTGCCGTCACTCAGACGGGACTCCAGATCAACCTCCTGGTTGGACAAGACACTGACAGGAGAATTCTGGAAGCTGTAGCTACTCTTGTTGTCAGTTTCCTTGTCATCAAGAATCTTAGAGCTAATCTTTTCAGAGCCCTCATCTTCGTTCTGCATGTCATTTCCTTCCTCCTCTTCTGCCACTGGTTCAGTGGCACCAACATCGTCATCTGGCTCATACACTGAAAAAGAAAAGAATAAACACTTGTCAGAATACAGCTGTGACTTCTGACCGTAACGAGAGATATAAGGAAGCGGTAAGATAGTATCAGTGTTTGAAAAAAAATCTTGTCTATTGTCTAGTGTACATGCTACGATAGGTCAAGTAATACATTTACTATTAAATCAATTCCTAACTGAATCAATTGTGGGTGCATAGCAATATAATAGAGAATTATTTCCAATGGAAATCTCTTCTACAATTCAATTATAGATGAACAGCAGTGATAAAGCTATATGATCCAAAATGCAAATGAAATCATTTATAATTAATGAAGTAAATTTAATATTTTAATGTAAAGACTATAAAACATACATGAATATTCAAAGACTACAAAAGGAAAAAATGGAAATAGTAAATTGTGAGTGTAATTTTCTTTAATATTAAGATCTTTTTTTATATATATTTCCACACCTTTTGTTGCCTGTTCAAAATTCTAAAGTGGTTACAGGCATAAGAGCTTTTAATAAAATATATATGTATAGGACAGGACACTTGCATTTCATCTGGTTAATATTCCATTTTGAGTTACACTCAACACAGAGAACTGCCGATTGTAAGCTTTAAAAGTACTACCCTGTGCAGCCCCCTCTAGGCCTTCAGCATTTGGACTCTGGAAAAAAATACTTTTTTTTTTTATCAATATTTTAAAGGTGCCTCAAGAGGAAGCCTGGAGGTGAACTGCTGCCAGCTAATGGATGAAGATGGAAACGGGATTCAGACTCTAAAAACAAACATGGAGAAAGCACAGAGAATGGCCTTGCACACGGGCAAACGGACTCCCAGCGTGTGGTGACCTCGATCCAACACTATCAAGATTTTACATCCAGCAGACCAAGATAAGTGAATGCTTTATAGAATACTCTGACCATCTCCTGGTGCTGAAGGAGAAAATCATGTATTATGTATTGAAATAGATGTACATTCTATATATATGGATTTCATATAACTGAATATCTCAAGACTAGGACTGTTTGATGTCTCTTTCTTTATGTAACAGACAAATTCTCTGTGAATTTACACATGAAATCATAACATTTTTTAGCCAATTGTATGGCTATAAATGGATACACAATGCCAAATATCAACTAATGATTCCACAATTTGTATTTTCATATAGGCTTTCAGGTCTTACAAACAGAATGGGATATTTCTGCACGTGACATCATTAAATAGCAGTGGTAATGATGGGAACAAAACTTTTTTTTACAGATATTCTCTCTATAGGCCCCTGGATTGCTCTGATGAACTTTTAACTGTATGAGGAAAACAATTAAGTTTATATGAGCTAGGCTGTAAGAACACACAGGGGACAATACAGTATAGAACTGCTACATGTAGTTGAACTGAGATCAGAGACTCAGAGTGCTCAGAGGGCGAATTCTCTCTACTAAAGTAATTAAGCTTTAATAAATGATGCTTTCTGACACTACGGATATGCCAATGCAGCTACTAATTACCCTGAACTCTAAGTAAATCTACAGCAATTTACATTTTAATTTAGCCTTGACCTTTCCAATTAATTGCGATTGTTTTATCTAAAACCAAACATGTTCACGATTAATTCCAATGCAATTTCTTTGCCACAACTACGATTAAACCTTATAATCATCATTTTATACAAAATATAAAAGAGCCACTCTTTTCAACACTGATGCACTGTTTTGAAGCTGAATACGCCACTGTTTTTTAATGCCATCAAAAGCCTATATTAACCTCAAGCCCCCCAGATGTCTTGGAAAAAAAAAATCCCATTGCCATTTCCTCCCTAAGCCATTTGTAAGAGTAAGCTTCTTTTTGCCAGCCTCTGATCTCTGCCAAGCAGCAGGGATCCAGAATACAAGATCAAATGCAAGGGCACAGGCCCTCAAGACATTAAGAGTTAGGCCGGTCTGCTGTGCTAAACTGCAACGGCGACATCAGGACACAATACCGCAGCCAGGGTAATTACAATGAAATCCCATGCTTCCACCATCAATCATTGATGTTTAAGTCAATAAAACAAGCAAAGCATAACTTGAACTAAGACAGGGACCATTTGTATTGGTTTTTATCAATGCTCACTAGCCCGTATTTTATTTTAACTTAGCCTAAGTGGTGCAAAAATGCGAGGAGCACCCTTGTGTTTTTAACCCTCTCGGAATTTAGGAATTGTTATCAGGTGAAGCGATGATACAAGGCTGTTTTGGTGCTCTGCGCTCTTTCAAACTCGTGAAAAAAAGCGCTGCCTTCGACTTAAATAGGCTCGCAAAACAGGGGCATAGCTGGCATGCTGATGCTGAGATTTAGCATGTCATAAACTCCTGTAAAGCCTCCAATCTGTGTCAAAACAAATTTATATCTTCAGGCAGAGATATGCAAAGGTCAAGAAACCTAAGGTGTCTGTCATAAATCAGCCCCTTGAAGTGTTTATAACATTAATCCATTGGAACGGACTCTTGGCATAACAAGACCTCGATTTCAAGAGCTCGCTGGTCGTCGGCCAAATAGCTGTGCAGGATGAGACAGCCGAGCGTACGCTGGGTAGATCACGTATGATTCACACACACAAGCTGTACATGAAGACTCTTTGCTTTAATTGTTATAAACTAGCAACCATAAACACATTTTCTTTTCCTCAGAAGAGGGAGCTAATCTTAACTACCCAACCTAAGTTCTCCTGTTTTAAAGGTATGGCTAATAGAGGAAATGCCAACAAACCCACAGTATACAGTCTGATAATATCAACTTCAATAATGCTAAAAATAAAAACACAACACAGAAGGACTATTAGGCCAACCAAAATATTACTCTTTATTGGCCAAGAGAAGCGACCACAGTCTTCTGGTGACTTGTGTATTTGTTTTTATTGGTAAACTCACATTTGATTACTTTCAGAATAAGATCTTAAGAATTAAGATGTATTAGAGGCTTTGGCAATAATTCAGGAAGAATATTTGACTTTATAATGACTTTATTGTGTATATTGAACTGTTGCTCTGTTTAACACCAAGACAAATTTCTTGGACACTTATGAAAAGATTTGTGTTTGATTGATCACGTTCTTAATGCAAAACAACCATAACAAAATACATCAACTGGGATTGGAAATGGGATTTAAAAATATTATTCAACTCTGTCAGACATTTTGACACAGCGTTAAGCCAAGGGTGGTCAATATCTGAATTCTCAATGGAGCTGGCGTTTAGGAATTACACAAGTTAATCGCCTTCGGTGCGAAAGACCTAGTTGTGTTTGGTGTAAAGCTGTCAATCAAGAGCCTGCAAGTGTATAAACCATGGAGAAACTACAGCGTTGTGTGGTGTTGCCTAATTACAAGTGCTCTTTAACTGCGCTTCTAGTGATACGGCTAGAATTTCATGCTGGGAGTGTGTTTTAGAAGGAAATCTGTCATGGGCTCTGATCTGCTTCCATTTAGAGAGTATTGTATAATCGCAGGCCCTCTGAAACAATGTAGTTACTTCCGTCACCCTGAAGGCTCGGCTATCTCTGTGTCAAGTCAAAGCCGACCTTCCTACATGCCCTTCTGGTAGTGTTACTAGCGTTCGGCACATCGACGTACAGTATATCCCCGTAGCTGTAACATTTTCATCAGGAGCACGTTTGTGTCCAGGAGACAGCGGCAGCATTCAGGGCCCAAGAGGTAACACTATCTTCATGCGAGACGCTCATTTCGAGGTGCCGCTGACAGCTCTGCGCGTCTAGGGCACTTTCGCCGTGGCTCGCTTGCCCATCTCAGGCTACAGGGTTTTTTTTTTCCTTTTCCTTTTTTTCTTCGCCCCACGCCAATCGATAGCTCTTTTTACTTCTCATTGATTGCCTAGCAGTGGGAGCGACCTAAGCAGAGGCTGTTATGACATTTCTAGATTTCCCCCTGTCCTTGGGACAATCAATTACACGCGCATGGCAATCAAAACCTCTTTGCAAAATGAACCTGCTCCATGACATTTTCATCTCCTGGATTTATGCCATGCTTTAAAAAAAAAAATAGAGAGAGAGAGAGAGAGAGAAAGAGAGAGAAAGACAGAGAGAAGGGGAACAGACAGACAGGGCTGTCGTGTCTCACATAAGAATGCAGTGTGCACGTACACACGTACACGTAGCATACTCAGACAAATGCTAACGACCCGGGTCAGGAGATTGTTGAAATCTCGTGCTCGGCTTGAACGAACAGAGGCGCACCTTTCTTTGTCGGATCTATTGGTTTGGTTATTGATTTTTGTCATCAGCTATGACAGCCAAGTCCGCTGTGGATTTACCTGATGGTGCCCTATATAGAGTTCAAGAGTCTTACAACCAGCAGAGTTGCAGCACAAGGAGACTTTGATAAATCGCAGTAGCACCAAAAAGCTCTCATTTATTCTGGCCTGCTTCCTTTCCTGCTATATAGCACAATAAAAAAAATGTTGGACGCAAACGTTCTTTGTTAGATGTGGGCAAAGTTCTGAGTGGGCTTGAAAAGTCCCTGTGCACCCGGGGGTGGGCGATATGAGAAAAATATCACATCACCATTCTCAGAAGGCATCTCTATGCGATACAGCACGCGTATCATGATACATAGATACTGTTTGACGATATATTAATTTTATGTCTAACAAAAATAGGAGAAAAAATTCAATATGATAGTATTCAGCATTTGGAATATTTTCACATATATATTACATATCGTAAAAATGTTATATTAGATTGTATTTATTAAAAAATATATATATTTTACAATAACAAAGACCTCTCAGAAAGGTCTACACGGAAGGCATTAGTTCCAACAATCTGCTGAAATTGTTTTGTTTGCTTATTTAGCATTCAATTGATAAATATATTTATTGACTTATACATGGGTACAAGACTTTGATATGGTCTGATAAAATTTCCATAATTAACAAGCCAAGCTCATTTACAGCATTTTTTTTAAAGAAGAAAAAAACGCTTCCTCGGTTAATCCGTAACAGGCTCAATTAAACCATTTACCACTATTGAGCAGCCGGCAAAGACAGAGCTGTGCAAACATTTGCCAGCTCTGTTATGTGTCAAGATGAGGTGAGAATAGCCAGAGCTGCTGGTTTAAAAAGCTCATAATCACTTTATGGCTGCCAAAAAACATACACAAAGCATTATAACATGGCTGGAAATCCAATCTAATACAAAGTGGATGATTATATTTGTGTTTTTTTTTTTTTCTCCACAGACATGTGCGATCCGAAGCCAGACGCTCATGCACACTTGCGGACATTACAGTTGATTACAGAGCTATTGTAGTCGGTAGGAAGCCTCTTTCCACTGTGTATTTGTGTGTGTGTGTGTCTTCCAGGTTTCAGACTGGAAAGTGGATAGGCACTAGATTCGAGTTAATTTTTGTATGCATGAAGGAGATGTAACTTAAAGTGCATTACGTCCTTCGCTAAACACAAGCCGTTCATGCGGATAAATGCCTGGCTTTCATACAAGCGCGCGTTAAATATTTAATGCTCTAATATAATCAACTTCTGGGTTCCCAAGTCGATGCGAGGTGCAGAGGCGTGCACGCCGGTGGAATTGCTGCGACGCTCGCGGACGAAAGGCGACTCCAGCTGCGCATTTTTCCTGCATCAAAGGAATCAAGGATGCTTCTTATCACTTTCCACCCAGTACAGGTAGAGATGGCGAGAGCAGACGACCAATTCGTGCCACTCGAGCTCTGAGAAGACACTTCTATGTTCTTGTTATGAGGAGACGACAGGCCCATTTTCTTTTCCTCAAACCTAGTAAAAAATCTAAAAGGGGGTTGGGAGGAGGGGGTGAGAAAAATGTCCAATTCTGACATGTGAAGCAAATTCACAGCTAAGTCAAGCACAAGTTATAAATAATAAATGCAAAATTAAGTAATGTCTGAGAAGCTTTACTTGTTATTTCCTGACTTTTCAGCATTTGTAAAAGAAATCGCAGGCTTCCACAAACTATGCTACGAATGATATCAATGAATCACCTAAGATATTATCGTAGCCTCAAATCAATAAAGTGACCAATAGTTTTGATAACTCTGATCAGGCCATAATTATTTCATAACGAACGACTATTTTTAAAAGTATCAGTTAATGGCCTGTTTTTTTCTAATCATGATTGCTTCATCGGTTAATTTCATTCCTTGCCTTTTAAAAGAATCCACACATCGATCCTGACTGCCGAGGCTTAACAACGCTACCAAAATAAATGTGTCAAATCCTGACTGACTGAGTGACTTGTTCTATTTTTTAACCTCCTGCTGAATCTACCATTTACTTCCCCAGAATCGGTTTCAGTTTTACTGTTGAACCGAGGGCCTGTGCTGAGACATGTCCTTCTCAGCATAAGCTCAATGTGTAACTGAAACTGTAAATGATGACCCATCTGTTTCCGACTACACATTAATGAACTACGTTTTCTGTAATCTGACGGCGAATCAGACTGAAAGGCTGGACGTGGAGAACATTTATTACTCATCATGAATAATGCACTGTTCGGGTCACACTTCTCCATGTCCGCTAGCCTTCCCGGGGTCTGAAGTCCGTTTCAATCCAAAATCAACTTTTTACAGTGAAAGACAAATTGCTGAAGTGTCTTTTTTGAGGTCTTATCAAGCTTAAAACTCCCAACTGTACACTGTACACATTTCTTTCTCTTTCTCACACATATACACCTGACCAGTCAAGCAAACCTGGGCAGCGCTAATAAAACCCATCTTGCATCGCTACCAATTTCCCTGATCGAATGTCGCTCAGGAATGTTTGCATGGCTGAGACAGAAAGCACTTTTTTTCTTTTAAGGCAGTCGTCTCCTCCTCTGAGCCTGATTAGCCTTGCTTTTGTTTAGCAGTGCTTTTTTTTTTTTACAAGCTGAAACGAGAGCAGGATATAGCCTGTGTAGCCTGGCTGAGGTTTACAATGCATCTCACGACACCTGCAGAGAGGATTAGCCAAACACGAGCACCTCAGCGTAGGCTAACACACAGTCTGCTGTTCCGCTTGATATTTACCTATGGATTTTCTCACAACACTCCACGAATTGTGGGAAAGTTTGGGTATATGGAACACGAATGTTTCACAAAAGCATTTAAACATCTAGTGAGCTAAGACATCCAGAACAGATCGTGCTAGTAGTAGATCATGACATTATCAAATGTCACACCATGAGAGGGAAGAAAACCTGTGCATTGTTTTCCGCCCCCCCAACCAGGCTCCATTCGCTGGCATTGTATGCACTTGGCAGTGTCCTCGACGAGCTCCGAGTGGAAGTAGGCAAAAACTGCTAGCGGAAACAGATCCGCTGGGACTCCCCGAGCCTGTCCTCTGCTTGATATGAAACAAAGCTCTTGTGTGGCCTTTTTAGTCTCAGTCACCTTCGCTGACACATATAGAAGCATGGACGTAAAGATGACTTTCAAAAGGCAAAGAAGTAGGCTCACAGAATATGTCGTAAAACTTGCCTTTGTCTCTGCCGCTTCATTTTCACAGATTGGGTCTAGAGGTGTTAAATGATTTCAAACTGACTCTGTGGATAGACAACATGTTTGGGCTGATGGTCGACACTTTTCAAAAGCCTATACGACAGCTGAAGGAAATTGCTTTGACAATGTATGAGTGACAGTGATGACTTCTGGCTGATTTTTTCCAGATTTGTCTTGAGGACACTGACTCTAAAATCTCTCATTAAGGTTGGTGGTTCTTGCACTCGTAAAGAAAAGAGAGATTAGAACAATTTGTATTTTTTTCCTGACTCCATTTTTTTCTTCCGAACCCTCCCTCTAGCCCATGGTGGATCTTTCATTAGATTCTGGCCAGGCTCCAGACACCACTTTGCCTTATACAAGCATTTTTTGTTTGTTTTCAGCAAAGGAGGCATTTTTATATATATATATATATATATATATATATATATATATATATATATATATATATTATATATATATATATATATATATATATATATATATATATATATATATATATATACCAAGTTCATTAATAGGAGATTGCCACTTTCTCCGGCTTTCATTAAATGCAATGAGGCTCGCAGGTAAATCTGTGCCAGGAGCGTCGTGCTGTCAGTTTCTGGAGAGACCAAAGGCTGTTTGGTGGCACGTGTGAAAAGAAACCGAAGGAAGCCTGTCCCGCCAAAAAAAAAAAAGCTAGTGGGAAGATGCACTGAATGGGAGAGAAAATGCCTCCAAAACATAGTCCTCTCCATTGGCATTCATTTTAATGGCAAATTTGTCGCGAGCTGTTGTCAGGCACCCTCGGCGTAATGATTAGGCCCGCTAGTCCCTGCGAAGCACTGACTTCAAGATTCGCCTGGTGAGCATTGTCAATCCGTGACAGTACACACTGCCGGCCTGGATTGTGAGATGGGTTGGCAAACTCATCCCTGGGAAAATAAATAAATACAAAAATCTAAACCCCCCCACCCCCATCTCTTAAAGCTGCACTTCTGCAGTAAGGGGATATTTTGTCGCGTTGATATCGAGTTGATTAGAATGAAAAAGGAAGCCAAACAACTGAAAGGCCACAAAGCTCCCCTTATAGTGAAGTGTGAGAGACTGACAGACCTTCCTTGAGTTAAACTATTCACTGCTTCATGAAAGACTACGCCTCTATGCACTCCATACAGAGCGCTTTTACAGAACCTTCTAGAACCCTGAATGCTTGGCAGGTTAGTAAGAAATGTCACTTCCATCCTTGTCCATTTTCGCCTGATTCTTCAACACCCAATGAAATACCATGAGTCATTTCCTTAACTCTCGTTCTGACATAGTGGATAAATCAGCTCCTGCGACATGAATGACTAATCCACTTCTGCGCTGTTTTGGCAGCAGAAAAACACATTATTTGTTCTGTGGCTTTCGATCTGCATGGTGATGAAGAAGGTAAGTAGTCACATTTGTAAAGGACATGTGCTTAATCAGAGGTAAATTATGCTACAGTGAATAATCCATCAGGCTGGAACGCTCCCTCTGAGTGAAATCAGATGCTTAGCCATTAGTAAAATTAGACAGATGTCTAATTTTGTAACGGTGTTTTTTGTTTAAGGGGAACTTTGTGTTTGTTGAACATGCACCATACGCATGCCTAGCCTCATTATGTCATGCGGATGAACCGTTTTCTTTCCTTCCAACGCTTCCTCCTGATCCTGTCATGTCTTGTCCGTTCTAGTGTTCACAGCTGATCTCCATAAGTTCCGCCACGTGGTTCCATCTCACCTTCTCTTCAGTAACCGTGACGTTGCCGTTTCACGCCCTACCTGAGATCTCTTCTCTTCCGTTTACACTTGTCCTGTTATTGAGTTGCATGGTTGTCCATTAGCCATAATGGAGTGGGAGGTGGGACGAAATGTCTCTCATTAGATGAGTGCGGTGCAGCCCGTTCTCAGGCTGAAAACGGTTAATTTATGGAAAATAGGGAGGGCAGACGAGGCGCTGAGATGGAACAGATATCCTGCAACGGCTCAAGGTGGGGGTAGGGGGGTGGGGGAAAGGAAGAGGAAAAAGGGGTAAGAGAGAACCCGAGCGAAAGAAGCAGAGAGGAAGGGAGGGAGGGTGGGAGGGAGGGACAGAGGAACGGCTAATGGAAATGAGTGACAGGCTTTCAGAATGATTTACAACGGGCGGCTGGGCGGCGGAGCTGCGGTGCTTTTGATGGATGATCCTGAAAGACGGCGCGCGACCATAAATCATGTCTTTGAATCATTGACAGAGATAAAGGAGGGGGAGAAAAAGCAATGGCATTGATGCTCATTCTTCCAATAATGTACATTGACGAGTTACACTAGCGAGCCTTAATTAAAAAGTGAACATGTGGTCCTCTCTCCCCCCCTCTCTCAGTCACTCTCTCTCTCTTTCTCTCCAAGCTTTGGGTGGTGATATCAGTCATGTTTAAAAATGCAGCGTGGCACCATCCTCGGCTCTTATCGCACTTCTTAGTGGACAAAAAAAAAAATAAAGGATCGAGTTCAAGTTCAATTTCCGATTGTGAAATACCTACACTCTTTTTTGTCCTCTTCAGATGTGTCTAATTTCCTGAATTACCTTTGTGACTTCCACCAAGAATGCCCACATTTCACATTTTCTTTTCTTTAATGCCCCTGGTTGCACACACACACACATTCTAACCCACATACACTCCCAATGTTTGACTCAAATATGGCCATTTGTCAGTCCATTGTTACAGTGACAAGTGCAAACAGCAAACACGACGGGTCAAACTTTGGGAGGACAGTTTCCCGAGCATCTCCTCTTCTGCCAGGTCCTGATGGATGTCAGAAAAGGGGAAGGAGGGAACAAGGAGAGGGAACGACAGAGAGAGAAAGAGAGAGATGAGCGCAGTGGGAGCGGTGGCAGCCTGAAAGCTTGGCATTCTGCATCAGCTGGGCTTCTCCAAACTGCACACAATGGAGCAGCGAGGTGAAAGTAATCCAGAACATCTGTCCTGGAGTTGAACGCGCTTGGCCTGTTTGTTCTGGTAGAGGAAAAGATAGCAATCCGTGCACTTAACATACAAGCAAAGGACAAATCTACAGGCAAATCTGGTAACAGCGTAATCTTTTACTCATTCACTTACTGATATTCTTGCTTGTATAGCTGGAAGGAAACCTGAGAACCCAAAGGAAACCCATATGGTCCCTGGATCAAACCGGGGGGGAACCCTGGAGCTGTGAGAGATGGCTGCTCCACTGATATCAATGATAAATCAAATTTGAGGTTTTTCTTTACTGCCAAAGCGACCACAGGGTGAGAGAGAGCAAATGTGTATAGCAGTGTTTTGTTGGCACCAGGACAGAGTTTTGCTTCACTCCTTTCACATTTCTCCTCAAAAACCCAGTGATGATCACTGAAAGTCAACAATGAGGCATTGACTGTTCAGATGGCTCTTTCACGCTGGCTGCAGTGTTTCTTATGTCACAGCTTGTCGCGCTCTCGAAAGAAAATGACATGAGCTTTGCGTCAGAGGCCAGACCTCCTCTTGACTTGGCCTTGAGTCGCTGTGTTTTAGATTGTAACCTTGTACCATGGTCTTGCAGGCATCCCTGTGTGGGTGTGTGTGTGTGGGTGTGCGTGTATCTGGCCACTTGCTGGAACACATAAAATCCACCTCCAGCTGGACGATGACATTTTGGCCGTTCGAAATGAAACCCAGGCAACAATAGTGCTCCTGCTGCGCAATGCTGTGGCACATACACAAGGCCTAGCGTGAGGTATCAATGCCACACATACATACAAACACCCCCATCACATCTTACACACACACACACACGTACACACACTTTTTCTGCACCGTTGGGATGAGTAATTATTTTCTGCATATTGTGAAGTTGTACATCTATCATGTCTGATCCCATACTGACATTTTCAAACACGGCTTGATGGACACCTGAAGTAATTACTTGTCATTCTTCCGTTTGAGGATTTTCATGTCTTGCTGCTGCGTTCCCTGCAACACTCTGCTGCCTGCTCTCCTCCGGCGCAGCCGTGCGGTATTTTAAGAAACTTTTTTTTTTTTTTTTCCGAAGATGATGGTGTCTTAAAAAAGAGAAAGCATGCACAAAAATCAACGGCACACGGAAAAAAAAAGGGTGCTCGAGACAAGAAAGATTTTTGAGTCGAATAATGATTCGTGTGTCCGCTTCAGTCTTTCCAGCCAAATGAACCGAGGAGCTCGATAGACTTCAGAGTCGCTTTGTCTGGGAGTGCTCATTATTTACTCGACTCGTGACCCTATGATCTTAAACGGTCTTAAAAGATGATCCATATAGTAATGAAGTCGGCTTTCCCGCTGGCCATGTGCCCAAATACACAACATAATCAAAACGAAAGGCGCCGTGGATTCTATAGAGCCGCTTGGGGTTTGACTGACAAACGTTACTTTTTTTATTCGTTTGTCGTATCCCTCTTCTGGCAAACGGACTAATGGTTATTGAATACTAATTGACGTATATACTCTGCAAATGGGGTTCGGGATGGTCGAGTGTTGTCGCAGATCATCAATGTCTTCCTTTTCATTCTTTCTTTCCAGCTCACCATTATAGGACAACTCCAGCTTCTTTGACTCCGTGTTTGAAGTATTTGTAATGTTTTAGCAATTCTGGTGCTAATTTGCTGCAAGGCTTTGCGTTCTGAGAAGTCTGTCGCAAGTGGGTGGCGTTCATGCGCAGTTTTAAAAGAGGGTGAAACGAATTTAACGATCTTAAATAAAAGAGCAAGAGTTTTGTGGATCACTCAACATTGTACTTAGTGTCTACACATAAAAACTTCTAATAAAGAAGGTCGGAAATAGCAAAAAAAAGTATTCTGCAATACAGCTCGGCTAGTTAGAGCTCTATGAGAGTGGTGTTAGCATGAAACCGGGAACTTTTGAAGTTGAATCTTCTTTGCGGTGAAACTTAAGTGGAACTAGCCAACAGGCATGTGAGTTGAACAGGATGGATTTTCTCTTTATTGCTGAGCTAAAGCATTTGTGATGTTAACATAACCTTTCCTGTCTAGCTACACTTTCTACAGTAAAAGCCTATCGGTTTGGACCACCCTGCTTGCGGGATGTGAGGAAGCCATGCTTCGGACCTACGGACCCCACTGTCTTGTTGTTCTTGGAGGGACGTGAAAGCAAATAGCCACTTAAAAAGAGCTCTCCCTCCGTTCTCGGTCAAAACCAAAAAGCCGTCTAGCCATTTATCAAAGGGCCAGACAACCTGCTCCTCTGCGTATACCCCCCTTCCCCCCCTCCAGCCGCTGGCACTGGCCATCTCCCTCATCTCTGGGTTTTAACTAGGGCTCCGCAACATTCCAGAAATGACAAATGATACTTATACCTCTGGCCTGTACCGAATCAATAGGCATGCAGAATGGCTATCCATCTTGCTAGCTATCGACAGCTGCTGCTCGACATCACAAGGGAGAGAGAAACGCCTGGTGGCTTTATTCAACAGCAAGACACGGCTAATGGCAGCGCATATTTCTAAAACGACTTTCTTAACCTGACAGTCCCCATCCTCAGGACCCCTGTGGGCTGATACTACAGAGTAAACAACTTTCAAATAATGTAAATTAATTGAAAAGATGTGGTGCATTTGATAACTTAGTTCCGGTACACCCATCGAACATTACCTTCAACTAGAGGAACAGGAACGGAAACCCATTCCCAATTTGCGGCTAAACCTATTGGGTTTTTGCCGATCACTTCCAGCTATCAATCATCATCGCACGAGTGTCACGGTCTCTAAGAAAATGAATCAACCGAAAACATTGCATCTCTCGCAGCTTTGCGCCGAAGCATTATCCCAGTGACCTCGTCAGCAGGGAGAAGCTGGCTGAGCTCTAAGCTAAGCTCACACCTGCGTATGTTTACACGGCCGTGGGTGCCGCTGGAAGCCGATGGAGGAGCGATACGGCTGCGTCTGTATCTCAGCAGCTGACAGATAGCACTTCAGTCCAGCTTTAGCTGCACCTCCCCTCGAGGGGACGTGATTGATGACTACCGCTGCCACCTAGATCCATTCTCTCTCACTGCTTCTTTCGCGTTGCCTCTCTCTCTCTTTCTCCATAGTCCTACTGCACTTAGACTGAGGGTGACACTCATCCCTCACACCACTTTTAAGATGCTGTTTACAAATACGAGAGGCTTTTACAAATACCCACGTTGGCGCTGGAAAACCTTCGGAGACGAATGATAGCAAAATTTCATAATCTGTTGTGAGATAAAGGGAGAATTTGGAACATAGAAGGGTTTACGAATAAATCTTTTCTACACAACCATACACTGCCATGATGTCCAGTGATGTCTATTCAAATCACTTTATTATCATACTTGTGCAAGCTTTCCATTTAAAAAAGGCATGCAATATCCTTTTATTTTTACTATTGCATTTCTGATTAAATAGCTAGCTAGCTAGCCCATCCTAATCACTTTTCTACTAACAGCACCAAACCATATGTAAAACTTAATTTTAGCAGTAGCAGAAGTAGAATTACAGGAAGTAGTAGTAGTAGCAGTTGTAGTAAAAGCAGTATTAGTAGTAGCAGTATTAGTGGTAGTAGTAAAGGCAGTAATAGTAGTAGCAGTAGTAGTAGAGGCAGTAATAATAATAGCAGGAGTAGTAGTAACAGCAGTTATAGCCGTAGAAGTAGTAGTATAGGCAGTAATAGTAGCATCAGTAAAGAAGTACTAGAACTAGTAGCAGTAATAGTGGTAGTAGCAGAGGCAGTAAAAGTAGCAGTAGTAGTAGTAGTAGTAGAGGTAGTAGTAATATCAGTAAAAGAAGTACTAGAACTAGTAGCAGTAATAGTGGTAGTAGCAGAGGCAGTAAAAGTAGCAGTAGTAGTAGTAGTAGAGGTTGTAGTAATATCAGTAAAAGAAGTACTAGAACTAGTAGCAGTAGTAGTGGTAGTAGCAGAAGCAGTAGTAGTAACAGAAATAGAGGTACTAGAAACTAGTAGCAGTAGTAGCATTATAAGAAGTAGTAGTAGTAGTAGTAATAGTAGTAGTAGTAATAGTAGTAGTAGTAGTAGTAGTAGTTATAGAAGTACTAAAAGTAGTAGTAGTAGAAGTAGCAGCAGTAGTAATAGTAGAAGTACATTTACATTTATGTCATTTGGCACCATGACCATTATCCAAAGCGACTTACAACTAAGCAGCTAATGGTTAAGGGCCTTGCTCAAGGTCCAGTGCAGCTTTGTTTATGCTGGGATCTGAACTTATTTTCTTTTAATTCAAAGTCCAGTGTCTTAACGACTGAGCACTACCAGTAGTAGCAGTAGCAGTAGCAGTGGTAGTAGTAGTAGAAGTAATAGAATAGTAGTAGTCATAGTAGAAACACTAAAAGTAGTAGTAGAAGCAGTAGTTGTAGATGTACTAAAATTATAATTATTAGTAGTAGTAGTACAACAGTAGCATTTGTAGTAGTAGTGGCAGTAATAGTAGTAGTGCCAGTAGTATTAGCAGTAGTAGTAGTGGTGGTCTTTGAACTCCATGTGGATTAATTGAAGCACAAATTCAGGAACAAATCATCAAAAACACCACACATTTCTATGTAAATTAATGACTATTGTCAGAACCACTCGAGGGCTTTAGTTCTTTTAATTCAAAATCATTAGGCCTAGCATGGAATAAAACAACACTGACATCGTTCTGTTTTTGGTTTGCTTTTTAAAAAAAAAAAGTTAAGAGTCTGACGGCCTGTGCCTTTTAAGAAACTGGTGCCCGAGCCATCCGTTTTAACAACGTGACCGTAAGTGTGTTAATGAACACTTAGCCCAGCCATCTGGAAGACAATTACATGGCAACAAACACACCAGCTCAGCAAGTAAAGGTTGGGTCATCAATCACAGACAATTGTCACAAATGAGATGACTGTTTTTTTTCCTGCTGAAGGCTGTGGCCCTATAACCCCCACTGACTGCTGTGCTGTGTCCGGTAGAAAAGGTGAACTTTTTCCTTTCATTTCACGGCTTGAAATAACGAACAGAATGAACAAAGGCTGTCTTTTTCGCCCACTTAGCCATTGTGTTAAAGACAATCGGCTGCTTTAGCGGCTTAGACTGCCAAAAATGGGTGCTATCTAAAAGTGCGGTACATCGTCTGAAAATAAACATCTCGCAATCTGTCCACATTAGGTGACGACTTAAAAAAGAAAAGTGAGAAATAATTGTGCATCATAGAAAATGCAAATGAGATGCCTCTGTTATTTTTTCAAATCCTATTTTTAGAAAAGGACGTCTGGAAAAAAAAAGGGAAAAAAAGCATACTTAATAAAGTGCCAGTCCTCAGAGGTGTCCTACACTCAGGTTTAAGCCTCTCCTCTATGAGTAGTCTAATTAATTAACATTTCCTCCCTTTTTCTAATTGTAATCATATGCCCCTTGGGGAGCCATCACGGACTGTAATTGCAATTAAACATTTGGATGAGTTGATAAAACATTGTCAACACATGCAGTTCATTCAAGGAGCTGCGCATTGAGGGTATAGGGTTGGTTGAGCATCAAAAAAACAAACCTGGATATTCCTTGATGGTGCAAAAGTCTGATTTAGACATTAACTGTTATTATATTGCCAGGTAAGCTTGTATTTCGTGACAAGAAAAAAAAAAACAGATTCAATGACAAAAAATAAATTATTTAGAAAAATGCTTAGAGATGTTTTTCTCCTCTCTTTCAGTATGGAGATGAGCAGACTTCACTGGCACTTGTTTTCTCCTCGCTTCTTCGCTGTCTTGCGGCCTCCCCATGAGATATGGATGAAATCCGAACTATTCTGGCAACGTCCTAATATTTTATTTTACCCCCGGAGCCGCTACCGAGTCGCAGCGAGCCTTGAAATATGAAAATCTTGCAATCCTGTGGTTAGGTTGTGTATATTTTCCTTGTCCCCCCCTTTGGCTGAATGAATTCAATTTCAGATTTGAACCGAGATCAATCCGACTTGTACATACTAATAAATACACACGTATGAAAAAAAACGGCGTAATAAACACTGCGTGTGCCCTACACGTGCTTGTGCGCCACGGTTGGGGGTGAGAATGGTGTTTTTACTTGCAGGGAAAATCAAACCTCAACATATTTTGGTGGCAAGTCGAGGACGAGCTGCTGACAGTGCATCAGAAATCATTTTATGTGATCAACATGTATGGTATGTGAGAAATCGTATGTTGATGACAGGGAGTGTCAGCGACAGAGCCGTGTTTGATAGCGTCTGCTGTTTCTCATTAGGCAGATGCTACTTCACGGAGAGAGCTGTGCAAACTGTTGGATTCGCAGTATGATCTTCGAAACGCTGATTTAATCTTAAGGCGCTAGGATCCTAAACGAACGCTTCAATCACGGCTTATTCATTGACGGGACAAATATGGCGATAAGATTGCCATCGTCTGGAAGCCTGAAATTAAAAATAGTTCTCTATGCAATAATTAGCCTTTTTATCCTTATGATTGTAAAAAAAAAAAATAGACCATGCTGGATTACTTGACCATTAAGTATTTGCACGGCTGATCCACTTGAAAACACACACAGATGCCAGAGCAGTGTCTCTCGCTGAACCCCCCCCCCACCCTTTCATTTAATGATCCCCCACTAAGGAGGATTCAGCGTACGCACACACCTCAGAAAGAATTCAAATCCCTTTTCCCACAACCTCTTTCAGACCGTGTGATAAATGACACCCGTCATTCCACCGTTGCCAAACAGCTCAGTGGGGAATTGTACTGATATATGATTCACAAGAACAGGAAATAAACTCTCCCTTTCTCGACGGCACACTCACTCACCAACCAGGGCGGACCTGGACAGCGTCAGCGCTCCACCGTCTCAGAAAGGAGACAGCCGAAAAAGGCAAAAAAAAAAAAGACACCGCTTTTCAAAAGAGGCGTCCACCCTGCACTGAAAAAAAAATGACACAGAGCAGCTCTGAAATACGCTGATGACGACTTTTCTGTTTTTTTTCTTTTTTTTTTTTTTTTTAAGAGGAAATCAGCAGGCCCACTTGGCCAAGGTAAAAGTATGCAATTATCGAAAGGGGGTAAAAATCTCAGCGAATGAGCAACCTTCCCCTGCCCCCAATTATAATAAAGCAAGCGAGGCTAATTACTAGCCCTTGATTATCTGAGATTTCTGTCTGGGCCTCTGAAAAAAAGACATCGAAATGAAGGAGGGAGCAAAAACAGAAACAAAGAGAAGCTGGGATTTGGCTCACCGTACTAGAATTTGCCCTTTACTTTCTCACTCAGATTTTTTTTTTTTCTCTTCCTGTATAGACTGTACAGCTTGTCTCACTTAATCTTTCTACATTTATCACTGCAACACTTCCAGGGTTTTTTAAATAGGAGTCCCGATATGATATGTTCCTTTAAAATAATACATTTCATTCTAAACAAATATCACTAACAAACCACATGAATTGTTGAAAATGCTTCAAAATTGATTGCTAACCCAATGATAGATGGTCATATATCCCACTAGGATCCACTGGATGTTTTTTGCACAGGGAAGGGAGTAAAATGTCTATAATACACCAAAAACTATACTACATATTCATATTTTGCTTATATTATATGCTATTATTTGTTTTTCACACATTCCCACTGCTAATGTGAGTACAAGTATGTGGCCTCCCACTCCGCGATATGCCCAGGGCCAGGACGAGGGTCTTTCAATCACTCCGACAGTGACATCCTTTCGCCATTGCCGTCACAGAGGCCTCTGTAAAAGGAAGGCAGGGAAGGAGGGGTGTGATGGGGATGGAGATATTTATGAGCTGCGCGTTCGCACTGGCGTGATATACGGCCTTGTAGTGCATCTCCTGCTCGTTTTTTTCGGCCCCTCAAAGTGCTCCTGTGAGCTTTTGCTAGACGGGGCTAATGCACGCACCAGACGCGAGGCGCTGCTCCTAGAGGCACCTGGTCTTGTATTTTATCATCGACATTTAAGTAACAGGACAGGAGTGTTGGTCAGCATGGAAACAAAAACATGGAATTCTTTCTAGATGCATGCGGACTTGGACTTCTACATTAATAAAGATGGGATGGAAAATTACAAGCTATTTTTTTCTACTGATCAAGCCAGCCAAGCAGAGGCAGGAACAATCCAAAGAATAAAAGCAATTACTCTATTAATCACTGCTAATTTGGTTTAGCAATATGGCTTCCAGCATGTTATTTAGCAGCTTTGAAAATAGTACTTGATCCAGCATAGAATTTTTTGTCTGAACAAAGCATGATAAATATATTTGGAGATATGGGAAAATCTGTATCACATTACACTTGCCAAACAGGCAAAACAAACAAAAAAAAAACATTTATTTTTTATTTCCTTGGAACAAATCTACCTCAATCAAGGGTTACATTGCTATCACATTTAGACTATGTGACAATCTTTGCTAATTATTCCATTTTAGTTTACCATTAAAACAGTTTATATCCTGCTTTTCTACTATTACACGTATTTACAGCCATTATCTCTGAAACTCTGAAGTGAATGTTAACAGATACGATGATACAGCAAAAGCCAGGATACTGTGCTTTTTTTTTCCCCATACACATCCACCATATTTGTGCCTTTTGAAAATAAACAAAATGCACATACATGCCTGTGATGCATTTACCTGAGTAAAGTAACTTTTTTTCCCTTTCTCCTTAGAAATAATAATTGCAAAGGAAAGCTTGCAAAGCCTTATGGCAGATTAGGAAATGAATTGGAAATGGCTTCAAATTGTCGCTCGAAAGCAAAGAGGCTGCTTTTTGCACCACAAGGGGTTCCTTACCTCAGGCAGGAAGAGGATTAAAAGGAGCCATAAAAGAGCTTAGTAATGGCATCGGTAATGTTTCATCACCATTAAAATGGCTCAAAAAACATCTGCTTTGCATTTTTCACTCCCCTGCTTCTCATTTGTCTGTGAAACTTTTCTCTTTTTTTCCCTCTAGTGTGCCCCAAACTTCTCGAGTCCTTTCACCTTCTTTGCCTTAAAAGTGAGGTGCGTAAAAAAACTTCGCCGCTGTCCCCCCCGTGCTGAAATACGCCTCCGAATCATCTCTTGTTGCTCCCCGACCCAGTGATTTAATGACTGTTTTTATGCAGAGTCTGAAAAATCGGGCCGATCAGGTCGCTGTTTTCAAAAGACGCCTGTTCAAAGTGGCTCCTTGGCTATTTTTTTTCTGTGGGTGAGCTGTGTTTTGACTTTCCGGGGTTTGCTGCAAATTCTTTTTAGGACTTGTGGAGAGAGCAAAAATTAAACAGGCTTTTAACGCACACGTCGACACTGCTAGGTCCTTCTACCTGCTGAAGGAATAGCGGGAAATTCAGCCAAACGTCATATCATGGTTGATCTGATGAACAAAATGTAATGCGAATCGACAAAGTAGATGAGAAATGATCTATCTACACTCTCCCTCCCCTTTCCCTCTCTCTCTCATTAAAATCTATATTAAAAAAAAAAAAAACCTCTAACATTCCTTTCCACCAGACAAGCTTAATAAAAAGGGTGTATGTTATAAAAAGAATCCCGTTTATAGACAACACGTACAGAACGGCAAAGTTGAGTAAACAGGGCGACTGAAATCTTGCTCTCCTTTTCTGAGAAAATGATCCCTACAGTGTAATCTAGGCCTCAGCGTCATTAGGTTACTCCAGCGCACATGACTGATCGCTGCCAGTCAACACGGCCCATTCACGGTCGGCGGTCAACACCCATAACGCCTGCTCAAGGGGAACATTCACTGGGAGCCAAAAAGGGAGTGGTGCAGGACTTTTTTTTTGTGGTATGAGAGCTAGATGACATTGCAACAGTGATCCTTTTGTTCACACCTATTTAAAGACGCAGATTATAGAGACTTTGGAGATCTGCCTTGTGGGAATCGGTATGTGACAATGAATCGTTCATTAAAGTAAAATAAGCGAATGAAAGGAAAAGGAGGCGAAAGGTGAAGGATAAAATCCACCCCAATCTTTATCCTGTACTATTTGTATATAATATACCTACAAACTGCTCTTATCAATCTCTTGTAAAAGTACAAATTATAACAATAGTATATCGTACTAATGTCTAAATAGTCTAAAAGCTGGACAAACAATATTGTCAGGTAATATTCATATGAGCTTTTTTAACAAACCCAATGTTTTGGTAAACACCACTTTTCTGGGAAGATGTTCCATTAGAGTGTGATTGTGAAGATTTATCCCAAAGGTGTTCAGGAGGGTTGAGGTCAGGGTTAAAATTTAATTTCTAGCACATCCAAAGACGTCCTATACAATTGTGTGCCTCCAACCATGTAGAAACAGTGTGAAGAAGGAGAACATATAGCTTGAAAAGTCAGGCGTCTTAGAGTTAGGGGTCCACAAACTTTTGTATATATGGTGTATATGTTAAAATTTACAACCTGTATACTGGGAAACTTTTTTTAAATATTGATTTCGATCTATTCTTTTACAGCTGTGTTGTATATAACGATATCCTGCGACAACACTATAATCAGTGTTTCTTCATCTTGTGTTTTCTGAAAAGGTCACACTGTGACGTATCGATCTTCTATCGGTCGCGCGTCTTCACGTGATACAAATTCGCCAGCTCAGTGTTCACCAAACTCGAATGACACATTAAACTTGCACATTAAACCGAGCTTCCGTTTCTGGGCTCCGCCATTTGCATGCGTTGAATGGAATTCAGTAGAAAAGTGAAATCTGCCTGTATAACAGAGCACATTGTGTGTGCAAAATATTGCCAAAAAAGTGACTTATACAGTCAGTCTCACAACACACAAGTCACCTTGTCACTACTTATAATGAACCTGATGTAAAAAGCTAATATTAATGAATAAACACTTGCTAAAACTTCTTGCTAATGTTCACCCTTGATTATTTCGGTCTAATTTTATTTTCGTACCTGGTGTAATAAATGTGAATTCCCCCCCCCCAAACACACACACACACACACACACACACACACACACACACACACACACACACACACACACACACACACACACACCTACCTAATCACAAACAACAATATGCTGAACTCACACGAAGTCCAACATTCCAGCAAATCAACATCTCAACTTCGAAGACACTGTCAAGCTGTCAGCCCTGATGCAAAAAATAGTCTAGGACTAAAGGCCTACTAGGTAACAAATTGAGCTCATTTCATTCTTCCTGAATATTTACACACACAGGCAGACGCTCGATGAAAATAGTCTAATCTTCAACACCCTTTACGACTATCAGGAATGTTTACTGTAACCTATTCGGTAATATCTCCGGCTTATAGGCTTGGCTGCGATTGTACGGCACTACCTGGTATGATAAAAGTGGAAGTAGAAGAGGTGTGTGTGTGTGTGTGTGTGTGTGTGTGTGTTATATATATATATATATATATATATATATATATATATATATATATATATATATATATATATATATATATATATATATAAAGGAATGAGAGACAGAGATACAGGGAGGGCAAGGGGCCGAGATGATGTTCGGCTGCAGTAATAAAGTCGGTAATATCACTATCTCACCCTCTTCTCCCAAGGATCGCCATAAACCTATTTCGAAAATTGCGCCCATATATTTGTGCGAGACAGTTCGCTCGTCCCGGTGACAGTGCAAACTTTTAGGGTGAATTATACCTGTGTCATTCAGAGGCGTTTATCAAAACGGGTCAATTACTTGAGGGGCACAAAAAAAATTTTCAGAGCGCACATCCTCGAGCTGACTTACATAAAAAAGGCTAGAGCGCAGAGGTAGACCACGAGTACTCAGTCGCTTTAAAAAAAACGTGTTTAAAAATAAATGTGGGATTTTTTTGTTTTGTTTTGCTGATACATGCAAAATCCTTTTGTTATAATCTTGCAACTCTGGTCAACAGAGGTCAAACACGGTTATACTGTACACATGTACACATTTTGCACAGTATATTTGAAATATACTGTGCAAAATGTGTACATGGATGAAACATAAGATAGGAAATTAATTGATTGTACAGCTTTTAAACTTAATATAAAACTTAATGTATATTGTATATATAACTGGATATGTATATTTTTTTTTATTCCTTATATTAAATTTTACTGTAATATTTACTTTCATTTTACTGTAACTGCAACACATCATTTTCCTTGTGGGATCAATGAAGTATTCTAATTAGGTAAAACATTGTATAAGAGTAATAAAGCACACACACACACACACACACATATATATAAAATCATCACTATTTTGGTAATGGATGATTTTTATAGCTAATTGCACAATGTTTGAGGGGGTCATGTGCATGTTGTGTATCTGACTAATGCATTTTGTTCTACTCATTAATACTAACACTTTGTGTGGGAAATAAGGTTGAGCTTTCATATGACTTGCCTTTTATGAATAATGATCAGTGTGGGCTGTTTGCAAAAACCACACACCCTTTTTTTTTTTTATTGTGCCGGTAGGCAGCTGCACATTCCAACCACTCATGATCTAAGCCTGAGGTTCCTCGATCTCTCTGTCTGCGTGTGTGTGTGTGTGTGTGTGTGTGTGTGTGTGTGTGTGTGTGTGTATGTGTGGCTTTGAAACAACAGAAGAAACACATCTAAAATAGGCCGACGTGTATATACAGTTAATACACCGCACACTTCCCCGGTTCTTTGTGGAAGCTTCTGGAGAGGCTTAACTAATCTCAACCCTCTTTAAAGAGCGCGCGCTAAAACCGTACACGGCGTCATCAAAGCGTTCTGGTAATTACAGAGTTAAGTCATCTGACTTCTTCTTCTTCTTTTTTTTTTTTATTACTGTCAATTTTGCTCGTGTGGAAGAGCAAAGAAAAAAAAGAAAAAAAAAAGATACACCCACCACTTTAATCACGGGTTTGATTCACTTTGGTTCGGCTAATGCAGCGATATCATCCGGCTCTACAATGCCTCGCCATGGCTCCCCTTTGTTCGAGATGACAGACACTCAGAACGGTGCGCATCAAAAGACAACCCAGGGACAAAACTGTTTCAGAAAAAGGCACGGCAGGATAATAAGCCCGGAGTACATACACGACTCATATTAACTTAGCTCAAAGTGTTAAAAGTGTAAATGACTGTATATCCGATCTGACGATCTTTCTCTCTGGTATCGCAGACACAGCAAATCGTCGTGTTGTTTTACGGTCAAAATAATAAACCGCAATTATTATAGTCCTAGTTCAACATTTTTAACATTCCTACAAAACATTACAGAACCATGATGTCCATGCTACTGTGACAGTCACTCTGATTATGTTCTTAGACCAGCTAACTTTTATGCAAAGGCAAACAATTTTGTATGTAACTAATAAACACCTCATTACTTTTCAGCCTTTGCATTAGACACAGTTGGTAACTATGAGTAGCAACTTTTTGTGTTCACTGCACATTGCCTGTGTTTCCACAATTGCCATTGCCAGCAAGCAGTTCCTGACTGCACAAGTGGTGTTACTTTTTATTCGCCTTAAGAATGAAATAGCAGGCACGTGTTTGATTCACTCTTTTCTAGGCCATCAGTTCTGTATGACTAAAGGTCAATGCAAAGCTTTGACACATAATAACGTATAAATATGACACTGGTAAACGGTTGATGTTACATGGATAAAGATCAACTTGTGGCTTTTGGGGGCTATTGTGATTCTAAACTGAAATGCAAAGGAGATTCAGAAAGCAAAAACAGCTGAATAAATAAACAAACAAATAAACAAACAAACATAAAAATTGCATCTGATATTCAGAATTTGTGGAGGGTTTTTTGAGAACTTATTATTAATTTCTTAATATATATATATATATATATATATAATTTATTATTTCTAATTTATTGCCATTGTAGTTTGCGTTTTTCTGATATTCTGGAAGTTTTTTTAATTGAAATTTTTTTTTTCTTTTATTATTATTATTTTTTTTACATATTTTTTTGTTGCTGTTTTGTTAATTGATAAATTTTTAATCAAGGTTTTACCTCCCTGTGTAAAATCACACGTTGGTTATATGAAAAACAAAAAAATATTGTCCATTTGTTACAAAGATCATTTTACATAATTCATATAACCCTGGCATTATCATTATACAGGTATACCAGTATTATTAAAGCATGTATGAGGTCTTAAATCCAAAACATGCGGTTGGTGTAACAGTCACTGAGTGGCAGCAGGAAGCTCAGAGCCCGTAAGGCTGCTCTTGTTTGACGTGGGTCTAGTGAACTATCGCATTAATCCGACACAATTACTATGTTGTCATGTGAGATAGCAGAAAAAAGGGAACGGCAGGCGTAAGGAAAGGAGCAAGAGAAGAAAAGCCAGCCTTCTCTCTTCATCTTGACTAAATCAGTGCAGGAAATGAATATGGATGGCCCGAGGCACGAGGGGAAGGGAACAAGAAACCTGATGAGCTCCCTGAAGAAGGCGTCTGGACAGTGACTGCTACCACACACACACACACACACACACACACACACACACACACACACACATGCACTCTGCACACACTGCAGAGCTATTCTTCTCACTTCTAACACACACACTGTAGATGAGCATGTACGTATGACTTAAACTAAATACGTGCCACACAACCGCACGCCTACACAAGTGATTCTGCTGCACACACACAATCTGTAGAAATGAAAAAAACAGGCACAAGGTAATATAAAAAAAACCTTTTTCTTAAAAATGTGCCCGAATTGTGACAACAAACACATCTGCAAAAAAACATCATTTACACTTGACTGAACGCTTGAATGCACACGCATGCACGAACCCTTAGTACACAGTGCAGCAGTCAAAATAGGCAGATTAGTCAAAAGCGGGCAAAGTGACAGCGCCTCAGTAGAGGGGCATCAAGCAGGTGCTTTTTGCGGAGGCCACATGTGTGCGATGACACACACACATATACATCTGTGTGATTGATTGGCGTTAACAGAGCAGACAGGAAGCAATGAGTCATGTATTTGGGTGGTGTGTGTAAGTGTGTGTGTGTGTGTGTGTGTGTGTGTGTGTGTGTGTGTGTGTGTGTGTGTGTGTGTGTGTGTGGAGGGGGGTATTTGGGGTCACTGGGGTCCCAGCAAAACAGGAGCAAAGGGGCCAAAGCTGGGTCAAATACAACGCACACAAACACACACGCAAAGACGTCCACAATACATTAAGAATAAACACAGCAGGTGTGTGATGTTGTAGAAAAATAATTATACATGGTGGCATGTGAAGCAGCCTGCAAACAGAGACGTGTTTTAATCAATGTTTCTACGATACGTTCGATGGCGAGCTCACTGCCCGATCTTACACTATGACTGAACATGAAACTGTGACACTGTAACAATGTACCCGGTTGAAAACAGACCATCAAACACGTGGATACTGGTGGTCATATGATGAAATAATTTCCAGTCACAGGGGAAATAAAGGGGGCACGGAAAAGTTATATTATATTTAAAGATAGTATAGTACACTACCATCAAAAATCCTCATTCAAATCAGATTTTAACTCTCACACTTCAGTTCCAAAGTCCAATACTTGAGCCACTAATATACCACCTGCTAATATAGTGCAAAGTATGTACAGTATATTACAGCATAATACTGTAATAAAACAGTGCATATAGAACAATATAGTAAGTATTCATTCATTCATCCATCATTTTCTCCCGCTTATCCGTAATTCGGGTCGCGGGGGCAGCAGTCTAAGCAGGCCCCCTTCGACTGTTGCCCAATCCTCACAGCACCATCCCTTACGGTCCCTCCTGCAGGTGGTGAGTCCACGGGAAGGCGGCCCCACGTCACTCCGACGTCACGGACCTTGATATTTCCCTCGTAAGGGACCCCCGGAGCATAGAGGGTTAAGGGCCTTGCTCAAGGGCCCAAGAGTGGCAGCTTGGCGATACCGGGGCTTGAACCCCAGACCTTCCGATCGGCAACCCAGCGCCTTAACCGCTGGAGCCACCACTCCCCCTATAGTAAGTATAATATAGTATAATATAGCACAGTTTAGTATAATACAGTAAGTATAGTATAATATAGTATGTATAGTATAGCATAATGCAATAAGTATAATATAGTAGTACATATATAATAGTACAATATAGTAAATATAGTATAACAGCATAGTTTAGTATAATATATTATTATACTATATATACATATAATATATAGTAATTATACTATAATAGAGTACGTATTATGCTCAAGAACATAGTACAATACTATTTTAGATCTAATATAATATAGTATTATACTATATTTTCAAACAGCCAAAAAAAAGTCAGGTTTCAATTCTGTCTGTAATTCAAAACCACACGTTTTCTATTAACACCCTTATTCTAATAGGGTATGGTTTCTATAGTAACAAGGGATTGCAACCCGGAAATACATGAATACTGAACATAATCTGAACATATCGAACAAAACAGATTTTTGAAAACAATCATCTAGTCACCTATACAGGGACATTTTCTGGTTGAATTTTACTTATAAGGAAGGAGTCTCCAGTGCCAATGCTTCGTAACAAATCTGTATCTTTAAAAAAAAAAAATACATCCAAGTCTAATTGTATGAATAGCATCAATAGAAATGGAAGTAGTTACTGTTATGACATAAGAAAGAAATGTTCATGGAGGTTTGGTGCAATTATATGTAATTATTAACGGATAAAACGTGTAAAAATAATTGCACTTCAGGGTGGTGCCAGGAACTTGGATTATTGATTATTTTCCTAGTACAGCTAACCCCTATCCTGTTTTCGACTTAATATTTATTAATAAATATTGTTTCAATATTATGTGCCTTGCAAGCATCCAAATAAAAAAAACCCAATTCAATCTTCTGTGTCATAACATGCATTCCAGATGTTGGGGCAAGTGTGGTAGTGGGGATTTTAGAAAGAGAACATCATTGAACTGTACTAATAAGCTCGCATCATCCTCAGGCCATCTGCTATCAGGTTGGCACATGGCTGTGTGTATCAGAGTGATCACCAGGAAGTCCCTCTCTAAACTAGAACAAGCCTCAGCCGCTTCTCCCTCCCCTGGCATCTCATGCTAGCTTTGTGCCGATGCAGATATTTGCATGCGTTTTCCCTGATGCGGGAGAATAAAAAAAAAAAATCTGCGATAAAGCTCGCTTTAGTGTTGCGGCTAATCTTGATGGAGCTGCAAAATGCTGAAAGCGATTGATATTGGCCTGCAGTTTTAAACGGTGCCAATAACTCTTGGTGTACAGATTATAAACACGTTCTAGTCTGTTCAAGTGTTGGTTTTCACTATGTTATCCCTTGAAATTGAGCAGTTTTTGCGACCTGGTGCCCTCCGAAGCTTTAGGTTCTTCCTTGACAGAGGAGTGGACCCTGATGAGGTTGGTAGCTCATCTACCACAAAGTTCAGCATGTTGTGCGTTCTGCTAACCACAATTGTAAAGAGAGGTTACTCCAGCATTCTTGGCCATCGCTTCTAATCCTCTCTGATTCATACTAAGAACAGCTCACTGGATCACAAAGCTTTTTGTACCATTCTGTGTAAGCCAGTCTACAAAATACTAGTTACTCTGGCACCCAAGCATGCGATCACATTTTATTTGCCATTTTAATGTTTGATGTGAACATTAACTGGAGCACATGACCCTAGTGGGTGTTCCTGATAGAGTGGCCAAATATACTGACTATTTTTAACCTAAAAATTCAACACGAAGTGTTTACATAAATACAAAACATTAGTAAGCAGATGAAATATATATCCTCACTAGACTAACACACTAGTGCCTGAAGACAGTTTTTTTGTGAAGCACACATTTTTTACCGTTTGTATCAGAGGGTGCTGGGAGGAAGTGGCCTGCGCTCAGGGCACTCACATGGTCTCATTGCCACTCTTAAGGGAGTTGTCCGGAACCGGATGAGCGGCTGCATTCATTTGCCTGTGATCTGCAACGAATTCGGCCGAACCCTAATGACTCCCTCTGGGTGCGTAATGGCAGGTATTAGAGTGCTTATCCCAGAAAGCCCTTCAGCTTTCCCAGGACAGGCACACATGGCTCCACTCAAGCAAGCCGGCATCCACGGTGGCCATTCCAGCTCTGCTAGGAGCAGCTGGTAAAGGCAACTGAGTGAAGGGTCAAGAGACGAGTGTGAGCAAGTTTTGTGGAGAGTGAGGGCAGGAAAAAAAAGATGATGCTGGGCATACATTCAGATGTTGAAAAGGGAAAGCTGGGGGTGAATTGGGGGCGATAGTAGATGCGAAGGTCGAACCTACATTATAGCCTCAGCCATGGCATACAATAATACAATTATCATTATACTGACAGTTTTTTTATTATTATTATTATTATTATTATTATTATTATGGGTGCTATTTATTTAAATGAATTGTACATTATTTACATTATTTACAGCATTTCACCTAATTGTACTGTAATGTTTATTAATATTATAATGTTTTTATTAAGTACTACTACTACTAATAATAATAATATGTAATTTTTAAATGTAAGAAATAAATGAGCAAATTTCTCAAAGCAAAATGTAATCCAGCAAAGAATCACCAACATCAAACCAGAACACAGAACTTAAATACTGAACTATTGAACTACGTTTGGATTTCATAATGAACTTTCTACAGTTTACACAGATGTTTTGAGTTTTTTCTTTCCAGTGTAATTAGAGAATAAACAGGAATATGGGTTTCCAAATATAGAATTGTTATCCAGAATGTTTTAGTAATGGGAAGGGGAAAAAAAATCTGTTCTGTCACCACAGATTGATGGTTTGGAAGCTGAATCTTTATTTGATATAAGACTACTTATGAGAGGTCACCTCTTGTCCACTCTGTAAGTGGCAAAATTGATACTACACAAAGCAGGGACAATGTGTTATTTTGGGAAAAACTCAATTCATTGCTAAAAAAAAACAAAAAAAACTTCACTCTGAGTCATGCTGAAGTTGAATTCCCTACCTACTCCCTGGCTAGCTTTGGAGCGCTACACGCTAATGTGTAGTTTCTCAACACTGTTTTACCCTTTCATATCCACAAAGTCCACCCACACAGAGGTTACAAGAACCCTCCTCTGGCTGAGTCAAATCGAGAGCGCACTGAAAGGCCTGGCATCGTGTTTTGTTTCAGACAGATACAGTTGGCCCACATCGAGGCATGCATCATCCTGTACAAAGGCTCCACTGTGCGCTATCAATCATGTGAAGCCAGCTCGGAGCCATAAATCCCTCCTTTGAGGAAATTCCCCCTTTCAAATTTACAAAATGGTGGTGGTGGGGAAGAGAGACGTGCTCGTTGAAATGTCAGAGGAATGATGATATTGAGGGATGAGGCCAGATGTGTGGGGGATTTTGATTTGGTTCGCAAGCAGTTCTTGATTTTGTGCCATGTGAAGTTTCACAGAGCGACTTTAATATATTTTTTTTTTAAGCTGATATTAAGCAAAATGGGGATAATTAGAGTTTGGAAGACTGCCAATATTGCGTATGTATGTTGTGTACTGACTGTATAAATAACAAGAGCGTCTGTTTTTCTCATCACATAGATGTTTTTTTTTTTGGTGAAGCATTTATAGCTTTTGCGAGCCTGGCTGCCATAGCATACACAACATCTCAAATGTAGAATCACCTAAAAGCTTTCATGCTAGACATTGTAGACTTTTTAATATTCACTCCGTGGACTGTATGAAACGTGTTCGTTTTCAGTTGGCTGTTGGAAAATCTGTCCAACTAATAACCGATTGCTAAATGGATCTTTTTTCTAAGCTGGAGAACGGTTTCCAGAAACTCAATTAATTGGAGAAATGACATTGTTTTAGATCTTTAGTGAGCTCATTTTATCAGCTCAGTGTAACTCTGCATAATTTCTCGTTTGCCCACATCCTAAATTACAATATTAGTCATATACTCATTATAAGGGCCATCAGTTTGTGGCAATTTCCCATTAGCCAGATAAAAATATCAGTTAAGCCTATTCGTCAAAATACTATTTGGTCTATTGTATACAAATGACGGCAAGATGGACGACCGAATACGTACTAATGAGACGTTCTAAGGAACTGTTTCTGATACTGACGCAGTCTTTTATATCAAGTTTAGAAGATTTATATATAAAAGAAAAGCTTTACATGAATACCGAATGCAAAAAATTTTTTACTCCCTTCAAGCACACTATACTGACAAAAGTTTGCGGGTTGGAGTTGAAGATCTTGAATGGCCTGCTATAGAGCTCTGACCTCGTCCCTATTGAACACCTTTGGGATAACTTGGAACTACACCCCAGGTCTCCTTACTCTACATCAGTACCTGGTTTTACTAATGTCCTTGTGGCT
This sequence comes from Silurus aristotelis, assembly GCF_946808225.1. Lineage (NCBI taxonomy): Eukaryota > Metazoa > Chordata > Actinopteri > Siluriformes > Siluridae > Silurus > Silurus aristotelis. Next base: position 18,585,907 of record NC_139592.1, on the reverse strand, counting down.
GAATGAGCACAAAGCTTTACAATCACACCCCAAAATCTAGTAAAACATAAACCTTCTGAGAACAATGGAGGTTATTATAACAGCATATAGGGACTAATTGTGGAATGGGACATTCAAAAAGCACGTGCAAATCTTATGTGTACATACATATGTGTAAGTATGTGCTAACAATAGTTGAATTAACAGAAACTAGTAATTGAATAGATGATATAGAGTACAATGTGATTTGAATTCAGCAAGAACTGCCAAGGAACTGAAACTGAAAGAGGTGGAGCATGGTTTTATAGGTCGATCTGAGAGAGATGAATTCATGTCGAGTATCTTACACATCCGGAAATAGATAACACACATGAAAAGTCAAACTGACTGTACCACGACATTTCTTTGTGCTTCACAGTGAAACAGTCCAGACACAATAAGTCCACATAACCCTGCTTTCCCTGCTGTATGATGCGTGATGGAGAAACACTCAGCCAGGACTGCTCAGGATCGTGAATGCAAATGCACCTCAATGTGTAAGACATTTTACTCTGCTCAGACAAGTCAGTAAATATATCCCATTTCCTGCTATTGCATGCAATGAAATTATTAACGTCTGTGCCAAACTGTTTATTCTCGTACCTGGATTATTACGACTGCAAACGTGCTGTTCTCTAGAGGGTTCTGGAACAAATCTGAGGTATCTGCACGCACCGGCGTGTCTATCACGGAGTCCTTAGAGAGTAGAGAAGCCCACAGAGTTTGTTCTGAAGACCTGCTGATATTTGTTGAGCAGTTTTTTTTGATGGCGACATGGGGTAGAAGCCGTACAACGTATCTGCTACAAATAAGATTGTCCGAATCATTCGTAAAAAAATTAATGAGTCAAAACTCAGCCCAGTCTTTCGCAATTTTTAATGCTACAATTATATGATATTTTGACGATACCTACTGTTTTATTTGAATCTATATTTAAAAATTGACACACCAACTTGCTTTGCAAAAAATCATGTTACGGTTACTGATGAGGTGGGTGTGTTTAATGTACATACTTCACTGTTAATATGTGTTTGTGTGGTGATATCTTTAGAAAGGAACAAATTAAAAGTGTTGTGTAGTTGCTAAAAAAATACAACAAATAAACGTGATAATCATTTAAGCTGGCAACGTCGTGAATTTTCCGACAAATCTGAAATTGATTAGATAATGTCTTAATATTTAATTACATGAAATTGTTGTACACATGTACACTGGCGAGCAAATTTATGTATCTGATTTGTACAAACTGATGGTTTGTCGTGAGCTATTAACCTTCGTCTTTAAGACTTTGTGGAGTTTTTACGAAAAACATTGTTATGCATTGTCTAGCAGACAAATGTGGTTCTTCCCCAAACTGTTACCACAAAGTTGGAGACATACAATTGTGTAACATGTCTTTGGACGAGGTAAAATGTGTGCACAAAGAGAGCTCCATAAATATATGCTTAACATGGGCTGGGGTGGAAGATTTCAAGTGACCTGCTCTAGAACTCTAATGAACACTGTGTACCTGAGACCTCCTCAAACTTGAATAGTGGTTGAATGAGCAAAGATGTCCAAAAGCTCACTCCAAAATCTACTGAAACCTTTTCCCCAGAAGAATGAAGGTTATTATAACTGATGTTGGGATGGGATGTTCAAAAAGCACAAACATCTGAAATAACAACTTTTCCTTGTCTCAATTCAATATTAGTGATTTGCAGTTCAATATTGGAAATCGACAATAATTATAGAACATACAAGAAAAATATAATAGAATGTAAGTAATAATTGAAATATCAATCAAACTTGTTATAGTTAATGCGTTTTTTTGTGTTCAAATACAGTTTATAACTGTGAAAATGCAAAGCACAAACGTGGATGTTGATCTTTGCCACCTTATTTAATCTTTCCATTAAACAACAGATATATTTCCGTACAAGATGCAACACGAACCGCTGACCCGGATATAATCTGAAGCGAAGACACTACACAATTCAAGCTTAAAACAAGCCAGGTGTTACTTTAATCGTTTTGGTATGTTTTCCCCCTCTGTTTTTGCCTAAATATCTTTTGCATTTTGTTCCTATCAGTGAAACCCTGTTGCTTTTCTCAGGATGGAAACATGGCTGTCCTGTATTGTAGATGAAACTTAAATTACATTTAGATGGGGAAAAAAACGCTGAACTATTTTAAGTGCTAAAATGATTACAAGCCTAGCTATATATAGAGTTCTGTATAAGTAGAAAAAGATTGGATCACTACCTGCAGGTGCGATTGAAAATGAATTCAATCTGCCTAGTTTTAACCTTAAACAGCTTCCTGCATTTCCTACAGTATATTTTTTAAGTTATTTTATTTAATAAAAAAATTAAATTTTTACTTTCAGATCCCTCAAACACAAGCAGTGTTGGACAGCAAGGAAGTGTTACATCATTATTTTAATTAGGTCTATTTTTCATGTTGGGGAATCTTTCACATCACTACATTTTTAATGTGTAATATCTCACATTTCTGTGATCATTCATTCACAAGTAAAGTAAAATCAGGTACTGATGTAAGTGAAGTGAGGAGGCCTGGGGTACAGTCAGCATTCCAATTCATCCCAAAGGTGTTCAGTAGGAAAAGGAGCATGGCTCTATAGAAGACCATTCAAGATCTTGCATTCCAATCCATGTGAAGCATATCTTCATGAATTAAAGTGAAAATAATGCTACTACATCCAAAGACATCATATAATTGTGGGCCTCCAGAATTTGGGGAAGAACCACATATGACCAGAAAGGTCAGGTGCCATTACTTTTTCCTATCTAGTATATGATGTGCAGGAGAATAGTTCACTGACTTGCGTCAATGATTTAAATATAGTTCTCATAAATCAATACTTTTACCATTGATTCATAAGTCAATTCAAATGCAAAAGTAGAATTTTTAATGGAGTCATATATAAACAGGGGATTTGTATTTTTACTTAAATACCAAGATAGTGTACATCAACTACCAATGGACACCAGCACCTTGAACGGAAATGTATATTTTTCTTATACCGCTTGGTGTACTTCTTTCCGCGGCTCTCAGACAACCTGAACTCTCAACGTCTTGCTTTTCCTGGCTCCGTATAACAACGCTGGGACAAAACCCGAGAATGTTTAAGGGAAAAGAGCTTTACATGACATTGTATATAGTAGAAGGTTAATTAGAGTCTGTTGGCCTACACTGGACAGAAATTCGTTCGTATGTCATTCTGTATATTCAATTCAACTGAAATGGTGAATCGCAGTGAATTGAGTGTAAACGTACTTTAAATACAATCTAAAGAAAAAATATACTGCTCCATAATCCAGTCGTGACCTTTGCGATACAATGCGACGCCTACTGTTTCTATAACCGGGGCTCTGCATGTTAATTCGCTGTTGTTAGTGTACAAAGCCGTCAAACCGTTAATATGTTCATCAGGCACTCTTAATCAACCTGTAAGTACAACTGAATTATTCTATATCCTACAAGGACACCTAAGCTGTCACTGCTTTTTAATGAGTTTCAATTAAGCTGTTATTTGCAGAAGAATGGCGTGGCGCATGCAGGCGACGCTCGCGGCCCGGCAAGGACACGCACACACACACACACACACACACACACACACACACACACACACACTGGACGTTTTATTTGGAGCTTTAGAATTATTACAGTGAAATATATAATAATATTAGTAAAAATAAAGTGAAAAAAAAAAAAAAAAAAATACCAGGTTTTGTAGGTACAGTATCCTTGAAAATAATTGAACGAGCATCTACAGAAAAGTGTTTCTTTTGATTTATATGAGCTTTATCACACACGTGAGCTACACTGACATTTCAGGTGTATAAGGGATTGAGTATGCTGACATTTCTTCACGATTTGGGCCGCACTTGTACGCAGAGAAAATATCATTTGAGGGGGGTTGTGGAAATGTTACCTAGTTCACGAAAAGGTGAAACAAACTTAGTGTTAAACATGTACATACGAGCATCTAAATACTTTCAAGCTCCATAGAAGGTCAGACGGCCATTATAAGTGAACGTGCGATGTAAAAACGTCAGATCCGCGGTCTCTGTGACTTCCTGCAGACGGTGTGGAAAGGCGACGAGGTCGGACGGAACTGCCGAATACCAAGTCGATTCATCAAATTAGTCCTTGTGTAATTGCGTGGCACAACTCGTCCTGAAACATGTCGGCAATAAAGCTGTCGAGAAGCCATCAGTGGCCATGTTAAATGAAGACGTAAAAAGCACTTGGGTTGGGGTGGGATGGAGTGGAGGGAGGTGGGGTTATAGAGCTGTCTGGACGGCAGCCAGCGAGGTGGTCGGAACCCTTGCTGGGCAAAGATTGAGCTGGAGCGCTCGTCTTATTCCATTTCACTCGGTGCAATTAAACATCTTTGCCTCTTTGTCAAGCCCGAACCCTAATCAAATGATCATATCAGGTTGAAATATGACAGATGATCTTGCTCTCATATCATCAATCGAGCATCATATTCTCAAATCTACTCAGATAAATAAAAAATAATAAGCCACAAACACACGCTCAAATCCACAACACGTCCAAAATTAAAGAATCAATTGATTCAAACTGAAAAAATAAAGTGCAGGATGCTGAAAGACGATGATAAATATACCGGCTTTACCTTTGTACCTTCTTCTTCTTTATTCGAAAGTTTTCCTGTCTAATTGTTACAGATTGCGCCATTAGCAAAATATTGTCATAGCTCCTGCACCCGTAGATAGTAGCAGGCGAGGGTTAATTTGCATAATAAATCTTAATTGAGACTCATTAAGCACTTGATTGGAAGCAAACCAGGTACACTGCGGATCATTTTCAGATTAATGGCGTTTATGTTTTGTTTTTTTCCCCCCCAAGTAACTCTGTTTCTCAGCACTGGATTGTGTGGCGGGTCATCGAGGGAAAGAAGGGACCTTTTATAGAAGAAACAGGTCAAGTGTTGTGGCAAAATGGTGGATTGTACAATCAAATAATGTTTGGTTTAGAGCTTTACGCATCCGAGAGTGAAAAAACAAAAGAGTGATTAAGTGTGGGAACCATTAGACGGTTTGTCTAAGCAGGAAGTGACATTTTTGTTTCATAGCCGAAATGACATTCAGATTATGTTATGGAAGAAAATCGTCGTGGGGATTAGGTAATGGGTACAACGTGTTCCTCTTGTCCTCTTGCAACCGTGACACATTTTAGAGCGAATAAAGCTTTTGTGTTTTGTATGAACAGGATCCTAGCGCCGAGGTAAATATGACAGAAGTCGGAAATTTGATCCTAGCCCCCCAGCACTTGTCCCGATACAGCCACTCCATCTGAGATCCATCTGGAGGTGGAAACATGACCCGACACTGATTGTTTTGAACAACTCCGGAGCCATATGGCCTCCTGAGGTGGGCAGACTATTAGCCTAGTGCAATATCGAATGTCTCTAGTTTCACACCAAATCTTTGTTCCTCTCTATTTTCTCACTGAGGATGGGAGGGTATAAAGGGGAAAAAAAGAGTCCCTCAAACAGCTGTTAAGAACTTGGATGCTTTTTCTCTTGCACACAGCACAGGTGCTTTCGCGGCACGTCGTTCTGAGCGCTGTCGCACAACTCGGAAAACGCCCCGGATTCCTGCGAGTAATCACATAACGGGAGCACAAAAAGTGTTTTGTGTCATTGTTAGGCCCCTTTCACCCTCGCCTCATTCTAGCTCGAGGAATGGACTTCTTCTCCTGACTGCTGATCCTCCGACCTCAATCTCCCAAGCCGGCAATCTGAGCAGACGAGGACAAAAACGTCGTTTTGTAATTTCTTTTATACTCGGGATGTCTGGCGGGAGTAATGAGTTTTAGTCCGGCCGCAATAAAGTCTTCCCCATCACCTCACCATTGTCGCACTTAATGAGGAACGAAAAAAGAAAAGAAAAGAAAAGAAAGCGCACCAAGAAATAGCCTTTTCGACTTCTTTTTTTTTTTTTTCAGGGATGATCGTGCGGAAACATTAGCTGGCCCAATTGCCCCCGCCGGCGTATCAAATCATGTCATTTGCCTGAAAACTGGTGCAGGTCTCTGAGGGAAGGCGAGGTGGCACGGGTGCGAGGCAGCGCTATGCCTGCCTCGGGACCAATCATGGAAGACTGGAGTGGAGAGAACGGCGCCTCCAGGGCACGCGACTGCTCTTTTTCTCCCCCCTCACCTACATGCAGCACCGTGCTGTTTCAGATGTAGCTCTTCGAATCGTTCCAAAATCGTCAAACCGGAGGAAATACTATGACATCATAGCTACATGACCGGATGACAGCCTTTGTAGTTTAAAATAAATAGTGACATCAACAAATAAGCAGGAATTAGAACAGTGGGTCGTGAAGCGCACGGCTGTAACTGATCAATGCTGCAGACTTTGGTATGAAAATAAGATCAAGATTAGTTCAAACAAACTACGCGTTTACTAAGTAACCACAACAGACATTCACACTCAATGATTATTACTAAAGCACACAACAAAGAACAGGTAAATACGGCAGATGTGTTCATGCCTGAGTATTGAACGGCTTTTTTTTTTTTTCTTTGAGCTTAAATGGCTCTTAGGCAAATGACTGCACTGGACTACTTTTTCTACCTAGACTAGACAAACAACATCTGCCTTGATCCTCAGATGTTTCCAGAACAGACCATTTAGGAGGACTCACAGTTAGCCAATTCCCAGAAGCTGCTGTCACTCACTTACTGGCACAGCAACACTTAATGCCTTTGTCTGTTCTCCAATTTATCTTGTTAACAGCAAATTGGGCTAACCTTTCAAAGTAGGAGCTATTGTAAAAGCGATAAGAGGAGGTTGGAAAACAATGCACAGGCGCCGCCAGCATTAATGTAATAACCTGCTGCTACGTTGAAATGAAACCTGTTCCATGAGATTATCGTCGCCAGCAATGTTCAGTTCCCTAATTCGTACCAAGTTTAGCGAATTCTCGCAGTTGAGAAAAAAGCCGGAAATGTCTCCACACCATTTAACGTTTCTCAAGCAAGTTCACACCTACGAACTAATCCAAAACTCTGAGCGCAGATGCAGTTGATATACAGGCCGAGGTGAACATAAATATATACCCGACCTTCACACACAACGCAGACTGTCTCAAAGTCACACCACAAATATTAATTGCGCAGTTCAACGGCGAGGGCGCTTTAGTCTTTACCGAGTGACTGTATTTTTTTACAATGTGGAATGATAAGCTGCAGATTGCACTCATAACACAATAACAGCCATTTCACCCTCTCCGAGTACCGCTATCTCTTTACGACCTGCTCAAAAGAATTGAAAATGAAAAAAAAAGAAAAAAGAAAAAGAAAAGGCTCATTGCTCTTGCATCTTCTCTGGTCTTATTTTAATACCTCCCTCTCTTTCTCCCCTTGTTCGCCCCTCCACACATCATTAAGCATATTATTATAACATGAGTGTCAGCCTGCATCTCTCCCTGCTCCATTCTTGCTCTGCCAGGTAATCAATTTGTCGTCACTCTCTATAACCCCAGTAAAGTCATCAAGCAAAATGAGTTACAGCTGCAAAAAGCCTTCAAGAATAAAAGAAAGGGGAGAAGGGTGGGAGGGTGGTGGAGGAGAAGAGGGGAAAGAGCCAGGGCAGGAGAGAAATGACAACACGGGTGCGGAATATTCGCCGCTGATAGCACATCGCAGGTCTCGAAGATGAAATATTAATGCACAATTTGTTTATCTGCGGGCCCACATCTCTCCTGCGCTGAGCTGTTAATTTTCTATCGGCACCGACAACGGATCAGTCAGTCATGAACTCTTCACGGTCATTACCGGGAGACGTTTTGATTAAGTATTCCTAATGTAGTGGATAGGAAAGAATGAAAACACTCTGCCTGCCAACTTTTGATTGACCATTAAGCCACTGATGAATGTGCCTGTCAGAGAGGAGACAATTACCTCAACAATGAAGAAACTCTTCTGGAAGGCTTATTTCTCCATAGGGCTGACACATTTACCAGATTACGGGGCGAGTAGGCCCGCAGCGCGTAAAAGGATCGCTTAGGAATCTTCGTAAAAAAGTTCACCCAATAATTGCTGTGCCTTTGTTAGAAGGAAAGGGGCTTTTAAGGGAGGGAGGGATACGTGTGTGTGTGTGTGTGTGTGTGTGTGTGTGTGTGTGTGTGTGTGTGTGTGTGTGTGTGTGTGTGTGTGTGTGAGAAAGAGAGCGAGAGAATTGGTGGGAGGAAATGAAGGACGGTTAGAGAGTCTCAGCGTCACGAGGTGGGTTGAAGATTGTTGGCAACTCTCGGATCACCGTGTACCAGCTGTGTTCACTGCCATTATAAACACATAAAAAAAAAATCCCCGAACTGTTATAAACACAACCAAATATTTTGAGGTCGCCACGAATGAAAGGTTGACATATCTGACGTCCTTTTCTTTTAAATTAACAACTTGACTGTTTCATCTTTAAAAGATTTAAAACTATATATACAAAAAAACAAAAAAAACAAAAAAAACAAAACAAAAAAAAAAAATATATATATATATATATATATATATATATATATATATATTTTTTTTTTTTGTTTTTTTGTTTTTTTGTTTTTTTCAACAAACAGACAGCTGTCCTAAATGACTCAGTTTTATCAACACAGCGGAGCGAGCACTTCTCGAGAATATTTTGCATTCGCATGCTTACCTTGCAAAATATTTTTATAAGCATGCAGAAAGAGAAGTTAGGATATGCATCAGCTTCTTTTGCATAAATTCTCTTTTTCCCCACTCTCTTTCTCACTCTCTCTCTCTCTCGTTCTCTTCATAACTGTTGACTGACACCTTGGGAAGGCTTAAACATAAAGGTGAAGCTGAAACTAAACAGGACACAGCTACAAATCAGACCTGGCTTTAAAACACCTATTTCTATAGGAGTAAAATAGAAAGAAATGTATACTCAGATCCTTATAAGCGCTTAAAAGAAACCCTTGATTGACCTGATCTTCGTGTAGTTAATATGTCAACTTTAATGTACAGTACAGTTGTGCAGAGCAACACACACACACACACACACACACACACACACACACACACACACACACACACACACACATATACAAATCAGAAGAGAACTACAGATTACAATATCTCAAAGCAAAACTTCTGCCTGGTTCAAATGAGTAACATATATATTTTGTGTATGTATTAAATTATATTAACATATTGCGCGTATCAATTAAGTCAGTGGAGGTCACGTGACAAGCAGACCAATCAGATGCATGATTGAAAGAAAACAGGAAATAAAACCTGTTAACGCTGTCAATGAATGAACTGATGAATGAAAGAATGAACGAATGCATGCACTCATGCAACAAGGTAATGAAGTAAAATGAATATTGATTATTTAAGAAAGAAACGAGCTTTCAGAAGACCAACGCTTTGAATATGAAACGGCAGAAGTGCATTCAAGCTACGCATAACTGCTTATCAGCTATGGAATCAGAGCACATTGCTCTTTAAGCGCTAACGGTGTGTGTGTGTGTGTGTGTGTGTGTGTGTATGTGTGTGTGTGTGTGTGTGTGTCCGTTTCTCTTGGAGATATTAAGGGTTCACGGGAAGTTCAGCTGATATTTGGAGCCAAGCTGCACATCCATCTAAAAAAACGAAAGGAAGAAAGTAAAGGAGGCAATAACGAAAGAAATACACTCCCTTTCTTTCTTTCACAAGCGGATCACAAGTTTTCAACTTCAAACTTTTTTTTATTATAAAGTCGGATCGCCGTGTAAAAGATTTTCCTAAAAAAAAAAAACAAATAAAAAAAAAAAAAAACAAATAAAGAAAGATCAAGGAAAGGACGCATTGTGCGTGAAGATCCTTTCAGCCTGGAATCCCATCCGAACTCCACCGCGCTCCAGCCTTTCATTCGCTTCCCAAGTACAAACAAAAGGGCTGATTTCAACCAGCTTCTCCTAAACACAATCTATTTCTACCGTGCTGTTTAACTTCCTTATACTCTGTATACACTTTACAGAGACGCGTAAGCGGCGAGCAAAATGAAAAAAAAAAAAACCCCGAAGCGCCGTTTGGTGAAAATGAAAGCGGAGCTTTGAAGAAGAAGGAGAAGAAGAATGATAGGTGTCAGTCTGCTCCTTACCCGCAGCCCGCCGGGGCGCCTGCTGCTTCCTCCTCGGCATTTTCTCAACTCGGGAGTTCGAACGTGTATAGGTGTCGACTTCAGCTTTTTTTTTTTTTTTTTCAGAATAGTCCGTGAACGAAGAAGAGAAAGAGGAGGCAAATGGAGGAAGAAACCAACAAACAAACAAACAAACCAGAAGAAGGAGAAGAGGAAGAGCCACGCTTGTGATCTAAGCGCATGGACCGCACTCCTGTGCTCCTCTAGTAGAATCCCAGTATCTGAGACCGCTTCTGTCTTGTCAAATCAGGTGTCAGGACGGGGGGGGGGTCTCTTCTTCCTCTTCTTCTTTTTCCTTTTGCCTTCTCCGATCTGTTCTTTTTTCCTTTTTATATATAGATCCACCTTTCTTTTTTCTTTCTTTCCGTTTTTCTCTTTTTTTTTTTCAAAAGGACGAGCGCCTGTCAAAAACGCCGGATTCGGTTAGAGAGGGAAACGTGTGAGGACAGAAAGAAGGTTTGCTTGGTTGAGACACGGGGAGGCGATGCTGGCGGACCATCGATCCCGAGAACAAACTGAACATTATAAAAAAAAAAAAAAAAAAAAAAAAAACAGAAAGAAAGAGAGGAAAAAAAAAAACTCCTCCCTCCCTCCCGCCTCGGCTGGACTTGATGATGGCAGCTAGACATTTGTTATACTAGATAACGTGTGAGCTTATTAAAGAGACAGAGGCCAGAAAAAAAAATCCCCGACTTCCCTTCTAAAAAAGTCTGTTTTGTTTTTGTTTGGTTTGTTTATTTGTAATCCCAACATCCAGCCAGACTAAAAAGACCCAGTTGTTAAATGTAAAATAATGTAAATATAACATAAGTGTGTCTCTGTCATGTCTAAAAAAAAAAAAAAACCCACTCTAGAAATGTAAACAAAAAGCAAAATTAAATAAAAAAAAAATGAATACGTTTTAGTGCAAAACGTGCTGATTCGGAGCTTTCGTGTTCTATAGTTATGGAGATATTTTGTTGTTGTTTTTTTTTTACCCTTTTTTATCATATTTTTGTGACCCTTGAGCGAATCACGATATTCGAGAGCCAGTAATGATCAGCATATTTAAAGCCTAAATGCGACTGATTTTGTACAGGTTTTGAAAGGTGATTAATTTGCCAAAAGTAATAAAGGTGTCTGAAGAATGGCCGGGATCGGTTGGAGGGTCAAGAACCAAGACGTGAATCCTGAATAGGTCACATGCTACAAATGGGTTGCCATAACAATATTAGAGTTTGTTACTTATAGGAAAACTATTAAACCTTTGTTACACAAACACTTTTAACACGGCTTCTGTTCATAATTGTGAAAATAGTGAGTAAAAAACACTTGTCCGTAAATAATAAATATGTGACTATAAAACAAACACCAAGCATCTATTACATATATTATCTTCTAGACATGTATATTTAACAATTATTTTAGATTTGACTTTTTTTTTTGTTGTTGCTATATTTCTCTCACTATAACCTATATTTTATGACCGTAGCATTGCTTTAACACATGTTAACCATGTGATCAACATGTATAAGTATGCATTTAAGAAGGCAAAGTCCAGTGCTTTGCTTTCCCACACTCTGGGTGTTTAAATTCAGTAGCTGTCCATTAATAGAGCAACGAAACTTGTTTGTGGTATTCTCGGACCATTGGAGATTTCGGTTCAGCCAGGTGATCTAATGTGAAATATCTGCTATAGGCCTTCATGTGGGTGGACATAGTGAGATATTTGTGACACAGGTTTACCTCATATCATTTCCTGAGGTAAAAAAGTACTAGAGAGACATGAGAACTGTGTTTTTTTAACACAGAAATACATCCTACCCCTCAGATGTAGCCATTCAATTCTCACTAGAATTGCTCCTGCTTTATAGTATTGACTTGTTGTGAGCAAATGTTTGAGCAAAACTGCGTCTTCCCACAAACTATTCTTTTTTTTTTTCAAATTCACTCAGTTGACAAAAAAATGGTTGCCATTTATTTATTTTAAAGACGGTGGAATTTGTGCAAGTTGTTGTGTGAAATGTGCCGGTTGTGTGACATCATCAGCGTTTAACGAATTTAAGGTAGTTCAATGCCAGTTTCTTGTAAACGCAGACTGCTTGAGAGTACAATACCGTTCTAATAAATCATCAGGGCTTTAGACCGTCGATAGGAATAACCGCTATACTGTCATTTTACTATTCAGATGTGCCATTGATGACCTTGAGGTTGAGCTGCGGCATAACTCCAAAACACGTGCCATCTCAACATCAAGGATCTCATTCTCTTGAAAAGCTCGTCAAAATTTGTTGAAGGTGCGATGAAAAATTTTACATTGGAAAATAAAAGAACCTTTGTTAAACATTCTCCTTATTGTAGGGATTTAGTTACTGTTAAATTTATTTAGATTGTGGTGTGTCTTGATTGCTATCAGCTGTTGTGTAAAAATCAGTCAAGCACTTTAAAACATGCCATTCATTTTGTACAGGAGCTCTGCGTTTTAACACAGGAGTATGCAAATATATGGGGGAAAAAAAAGTCTTGGCCCCACCCCTATCTCTCAAAACAAACAAACAAAAATGGCAGATGAGCAAATCCACTTATGGATCTGAATGTTGAATAGAAGATATAAATAATTTGAATAACTCAATGTTTGAATAACAGAACAGCAGTAGGTCATGAGGAGAATGTTCTGCTGCGTTGTACCATTTGAAGGTTTCTATGAGGGACAAACAATTTGTGCAAGGACTATATGGGTAATGTTTATTGCATTTTTTAATGCTTTTACCCTGGGTCTGTTCAGCAAGACTACACATTATTCATCGATGGTGTTGTCAGGTGTACAAATTTAACACGAACTACCAAAAAAAATTAGGTTTCTCACCGTCGAGAGAAAGAATGGAAAAATATAGGCAACTGTCATGTTTTGTGTTATTTTATTCTGGCCTAAAAAGTTTTAGGATGTTTACCAGGGTTGTGGCCATGAGAGTGACAGCTACTATTCGAAAAAATCAGCAGTTTCCATGCCAAATATAACGAATTATAACAAAGTAATACATAACTGTGGCAGCAAGGTGAGGCAGCGAGGTTAGCACTGTAACCACACAACTCCAAGGTTCTTGGTTCGATCCAGAGCTTGTGTTACAGTTACTGTTGAGTTTTGCATGTTCTTCCTATGTTGGTGTAGGTTTCGTCCGGGTTCACTGTTTCCTCCTAGCTACCCAAAACTTTCTATTGTAAAAATTGTCCCTAGGTGTGACTAAATAGTATTACTTTTTTGAATATATAAAAAGTATTTGAGTAAGAGTTGTATCTGTATGGCACTCTGTGATACACCGGCTTCCAGTTGACGTGTCCCTGCGTTGGGCTTAGATTTCCCTGGATAGACTCTGGATAAACTACCCTGGGTGGATTCAAACAAATGCTGTGACACCCCATCTGCACCACTGAACTGAATTCTGGAGGAAATCTTTCATTTATTTTAAACACAAGGCAGGTCAAACTCCATGCCGCTCTCTAGATCCACTAATGATGTATTGTTTTTGAGAAATGTGGAAATTTGTGGTGGGCAAATTGAGTTCAAGGTCAAACTTTCAAGAAGATATCAAGAATACAGAATATCAAGAACCAGCTCCAGAGACTCAAACAAGGTTCTAGGAGAAAAGTTACATTTGAATGCAATGCACAGAGACTGATTCTTTCACTGCAGTAAAATGCTGAGCTGACAGAAAGCCGCACGTTGCCCTTCTCACAGCACTAGTCGCCGTCCCGTGGTTTGGTGTGTCCCAGCCTCTGTTCATTGAGAGCACCGAGTAACAAATGGCCCGACCGTTACTCACAGGTTAGCATGACCTCAACATTCACCATCCCTCATCTATAACTGTGTGTTAAACGATACTGCCATTGAGAGAAAACACTGCTATTGTAAAACCGTTTCACGAAGGCATAATTATAAATATCGGCCCTTTCTCTTTCGCCAGTCTTTTTCCTGGGCTCATGTCAGACATGTGGATGCCAGTCAGTATGGCATGATGGTAGAGACCTCCCATGAACTTGAAGTGAACTCGGTCCATCAATCAGTATCGTGCTCCCACTTTGGCCTTACCTGTCTGACAGCTTTTAACAGCCCATGTGTACAAAAGCTCTGTGTAGTGACAGCTATCAGACACACTCATACACACACTCACAGCACGTTTTTTTTTTTTCCACTTGCATATTCGGCACCACCACCACTTGTTCCCCTTATAGCCCATGTAAGCAATAACCAGAAAGCCTAATGGCCGCCTACATTCAAACTTCTGTTACATTTTCAATTGTATTCACAGGTGTGTGAGTTTTAGACTGATTGCTTTTCATCTGGAATAATATAGGGCTATGCTGTCTTTGTGTAGCAAGCACACACGTCAATAAGCGAAGTATTTTGTCAGGCACACCGAGACTTTTTCTTTTAGGCTCATTCTTTTTCATCTCGTTATTTTATTTTTTTGTGTGAACCAGGTCTGTCACGGAATAAACTGATAAACGATTTTTTATTATTATTATTTTTTTTTGGAAAAGGAAACCGGTGCAGAATACATAATGTGCTCATCTCTGTGCTTGCTGTGAGTAAATACGGTATTTGATTCACAACCATGATTGCGAAACATCCAGAAAATACATTCTCACATGAAAACGTTTCTAATCACAGCCGAAACCAATGAATGATTTCGAAGCTGTTTGCAACTTGCCACTGGATAATGCATGTGTATAGCACTAATGAATTTTACGGTTGGTCATGATATTGAATGAAATAGCATTACTATTATGAGACTATTGTGCCATATAGCAATGGGTCTCATGATATTCACACGCACACCTGGAAACACACAATAACTGAAAAACAGCCAGGCAACACCATTAGTGATGGCTTTTTTTATTATTATTATTATCATGCTGGGCCTTTTCTGTATGGCAAGAAGAGCTTGCTTTTAAACTCTAAACTTACACTTCTGTCCTTTGTTGCTTTGTGTAATTGGACAGCTTGTCCTTAGTCTGACATTTGGAAACATCAGTGATTGAGAAAATGATCCATGTTGCTCATATTTATTACACACACCCCCGTAGGGCTACACGTAGGTCTTATCAATTTCTGACATATCAGTGACCTGGGCTGAAAATAATGTAGCACTATGGAGGGCACTCAGCTATATGTCTGTCAATGACAGACTGCATGAAGCTACAATCTGGACTTGGACAAAATCAGCCTCATTCTGTGTATTTCTATTAAAAAAAAAAAATTCTGTTTATGGTTACACCAAAGTAAAAAAAAAGCTCCACTTTGTTAACATAAAAAAAAACAACCAAAAGTTATTTTTCACGTTTCTTTTTTATAGGGATATGGATAAGGAGGGCTCAGCCCTGCTAGCTCATTTATCCCAAACTCTGTTTGCAACTGTTTCCAATAAAAGTGACACAGGCCTCATTTACATGGTTCTTTTTTTTCTTGACTGTTTGGTTCTACAGCAAATCAGCAGCGCAAGCCCAAACTCTGGTGTGCTAATTAAAATGTGCTCTCCATGATGAAAGAGCCGAGGCCTGGGGAATCTGAACCTGCTTCTGATTCAAAGGCGGAAATTTGACGGACAGGCGGTGATTGAAGTTTTCGAGACTCGCAGTTTTCAAAGTAGAACAACAACATATGCAGATTGTTAACAGCAGATGCTTAATTTGAAAAGCTAATACATATAACCTAATTAAAAGTGTGGGGGGAAAAAAAGTGAACTATGAGAGGAATTAAATAGCCAGCCATGGTTGCTTTAATGGCGGAAATATTCAGTGCGAGCCTTGTTTGTGGTAATTCAAATGAATGCAATTCGGTGTAATAACAAACTAGCAAACTAGTCACACTTTTGAATGCTATACAGCTTGGCTAGGATGCATCTCATTTCATTTTCATGGTGCAGATTTTGTTCTTTTTTTTTGAATGTCATTCAGAGATTGATATTCAGTAACATAATGTTTGCTACGGAGACTTTGCCAAAAGACAAAAAAGTAATTTGACTATGTGCAAAAGCACAAATATACCAAATATAAATGCACAAGTCCTCGCTTCCTGATTCATCTTTCTAATTCACTATATTAACCTGGCTGGCAAGCATGACTCAGCATAATTTCCTGACCTTTTCTTTAACGTCTATATCTTTCTTTAGATTTATATCTGTGTGTTTTACGCAAAACTGTTATGAAATTACTAGATAAGTTAGTGGTCAAAACCTGCGTGTACTATCCATGAAGTGACACGTGCCACTATATGGCAAAAAAAAATAAAAATTCAATAAAAAGAAGAAAATACTTTTTCAACAAGATGTAATTTTGTGTATCTGCTGAAATGGCTTTAGGCTCTTTTTTTCCTTTTGTTTTTTGCTTTTTTTTTTTTTCAATGCAATTAGGCTGACAACAGGATTTAAGTACAAATCTCCAAGAAACTCTGTCAAGCAAATATGCTTTGGAACATATCGAAATGAAATGTTTCTATACATTAAAGATTGACTATGAAGCTCAGTACACAGTAGTAAACTAAATCAAATATTTGGCATTGTTACTCTGTGCCTGTAAAACCGCATTGGTTCTCTTAGGTACACTGCTGTAGAGTTTTATATGGAAAAAAGAGTTTTTTACAAGCGTCTTGGACACATTTCCACAGTTTGTACTAGATATGTTTTTTTTGTTGTTTTTTTGCAGGTAATACCAAACGTTCTGCATTGACAATTAGGACCATATGTAGTTCTTTTCCCAAACCGTTTAGACAACGTTTGAAACAAACAGTTGTATAGCATGTCTCTGTATCCTATAGCATCCAAACCAATTCAATCCTGTTCTAGCATGACAATACCCCATGCACAAAGTGATGTCCATGAAGATGTCCATGGTTAGCCAAAGATGAAGTGGAAGAACTTTGGAGTCACACTTCAGAGTGTCCTGACCTTTTCACCTTTTTCTTCTCATCCCCACATCAGTGCATGACATTCACTAATGAATAGACAGATCCCCAAAGCTCCAAACATGCCTTTATTTTTGCACATTATTGTTTAAAATCACAACTTACAGATTTTTTTGCAGAATATTGTGTTAAGTGTATTTCTTTTTCCTCCCTTGAAGCAGCTTGTCTTGTTTTCAAGTCCTCCATCCTGAACACTTTTTCATGTTGGATAAACAGCTTACAGCTTCACATCTTTTATCAAGCGATGACACTGGAGACTCCTTCCAAATAAATGCTGAATAAGCTTTTTTTCCTTACAAAAACTACAATATTATCAATTAAACATATTTTAAATAATGTATGCGATGTGTAATACACTAGGGAAAACTTTCTAAATAGAACTACTATATAAAACACATTCTGACCAAAGAGAATGGAAGAATCTTACTTTGCAAATGATTCCTCGAGGACTACGATATGAGAGAAATGCTGATTTGAAACCTAAATATAATCGGAGCTGTGTTGTTGTTGTTTTTTTTTTTTAATTCAGCGAGGATCCATGCTGGCAGGGCTTGACCCATTTCCTCTCACGTAATCTATCGTTAAAGCTGCCTGCTGAAACGGCTTAATTATTCATGTTTGATGTGGAAACACAACACTTTAAGAACACGGCTCCACAGGAGGACTGACACACACGGCGGCGAGTGTACAAGCACACACACTGCTCAGGGCCTCTGCTGGGCTCAGTCTGTAGGCCACATTAACCCATTAGCCAGCGCTGAAGATAAATGCCCCTGTCACTTGGTCCTGTGATTGATTTTATACACCCACACATACACACCCACACACTTACACACACATATGTGTAACTAAAGATTATATCATGCAGTGTTAAAACATGCCCAAAAACCGGATACTTGAAGCACATTAAATATAAGAAATATTAATGCTATATAAGAAACTATTTCACACATAAGAATTTATATATGTACAAACTACAATGTATATGCAAAAGCATTGGTACATCTGCCTTTATGTGGTTCTTCCCCAAACAGTTACCATAAGGTTAAAGGGGCACAATTTTATAGGATGTCTTTGAATGTAGTAGCAATAATCCCCCCAAAACAAGCTTCAGGAATATATAGTTTGCATGGGTCAGACTTAAAGATCTTGGCCTTCTTCTGAGCTCTGACCGCAACTGTATTAAACACTTTTCATCTGAAATAGAAAGCTGACTACAGCCCAGGTTTTCTCACCCTACATTGAAAATTCACTATAAGGAAAAAAATAATTGTGGAATCCTGAATATGAGGTGATACCAAAAAGATATCAAGAACAGACTGGCTCTATATACAAAGAAAGAACTTTATTTATCTATGTTTACATGCTATCACCTTTAAAATAGTGCCCTTGCACAGCAGCACAACGCTTCCAGCGTTTCTGCCACTTCTGAAATATGTCCTGGAAATCTTCTTTTTGAAGCCTGTTAAGCACCTTCTTCAATTCGCGCCGGATCTTCACAATGGTGTCAAAACGACGCCCTTTGAGCTGGATCTTCATTTTTGGGAAGATTGCGAAGTCCGCAGGAGCCAAATCTGGCGAGTAGTGTGAGTGCGGAAGTGATGTCATGCGGCGATCATCATGCACAGGTTGCCGAATGGTTTTGACATTTTCAGGTGTTGGGCTCGTTGAAGGTCTTTCTGATCTCTCGTCTGATCTTTCTGCTCGCGCCACTTCAAACACCTTGAACGACTTATTGCAGCATCGCAGTATGTCAGACGTATGTCATGTCAAACATCTCTGTGGCAGATTTGCCCAGTTTCATGCAGGATTTCATATTTACTTGCTGTCCAGGATGAAATTGCAGATGTGGTAACACACATGGTCAGAAAAGCAAAAACCATTAGTCTTGAAAGTTTTTGATGCCACCTCATATAAGATTTATATGTGCTTTTTAAACAACATCATTCCACGTTAATTCCCATTTGCTGTTTTAATATCTTACATAACTTATAATTCCCTCCACTATTCTGGGAAGAAGAAATTTTGGAGTGTGGTTGTGGAGATTTGTATTTCCCTTAGTGTATTTCCTCACCTAGTTGTTCCTGTGACAGAACACAACAGCACATTGAGAACAGCATGAACTGACAACTCAAATTTGATCTGGGCTGAGATAGTAAAGTGCCAAGCATCCATCAAGTGCACAACATCTGATTGAGAACAGAAGACTAAGCTGTGCAGAGTCTGGTTTGTAATGAGCGAATAAGACGCTGTCTTTGATAACATTGTGCATCATCTTGAATGTCTATGTGCATAAATACACTTTTCCTTTCCCCTCCTCTCTCACATGCTGCACTAAGGTGAGGCCTTGACCCGTCACTCATTGCTTTGGCACAGGCATGTTTCATGGCGACAGTGTGTCCAACCTCAGGTTCGTCAGTGTCTGTCCAAAGCTGACCTGTCTGCTTGTGTGTGTGGACGCGAATGCTGATAGATGTTTCCGGAAACCGCTCCTACGTGTCCGTCAAGCTGGCAGGCTCGCCTGCCATGTCCGGCTTGGACTTTTTAAAAATTTGTTGACAGTTGCAGAGGGTAGTGTGCAGTTCTGCTAGAGTTCATCAAGAATGTGTGGATCTGACAGCATCTTGCTATGCAGAAATGGTCCACTGCATCGTTCTCATTGGACTGCTTGTATAACACAAAAAAAAAACAGGGCGCTTATTATGCCGCAGCGGTGATTAGTCCGAAATGACCATTTTCATTTTCCTTTTGTAACTAGCTTCGATAGCTTCAAGGCAAATCGCAGCATTATATACGTGTGCTCATTTTTTTTAGGGTATATATAATAATAAATAAGTCATGGGTTATGTTACTATGGTGGACATTCAAAGAGAAATTAGGAAACGTAATTATACAAAAAACTGTGAATAATCTTTTAGGCAAGAAAACATCTATATAACATTTATGGAAGGAGTCTCCAGTACCAGAGCTTTGTAACAAAGGTAGGCTGTTTATTTATTTTACTCCAACACTAAACCATTGTTTTATTACTTACATACAGTCTAAATATGAGCAATACTGACATACATGCTCTTATATTAGTCTGTAAAAATTGTTTACTTAATCAGCATTATAAATAATTTATCAAAATGTTATACACTTTTGGCAGTAAGAGAGGAATATATGTTTTGTATAACAACAAGAAGGTAATGTAATATAAAAGTAATAAAACATGACAAGTCATGCTGTAATAGGAAAATAATCAACAAAGGGAGGATCGGATGCAGTGACTTTCCCTGCATTTCTTTTTTATTTTAATATTATGCAAAGCAATTTGGCAACAATTTTGTTTTTACCATTAAAAATGATTTCATTTTATAAAATATAAAAGTTTTTATTATTATTTTTATTCATTCATTCATTCATTTTCTCCCGCTTATCCGTAATTCGAGTCGCGGGGGCAGCAGTCTAAGCAGGCCCCGCCTTCGACTGCTGCCCAATCCTCAAAGCACCGTCCCTTACGGTCCCTCCTGCAGGTGGTGAGCCCACGGGAATTATTATTTTTAAGTGTATATAATATGAATCATGTTAATTAAAGATATTAATGGCATCTGTATTTTATCCATTAGCAGCTTCATTTGTTTTTTGTGAAACGATACATATTCTTTCTTTGTTTCTTCACAAATTTTTTGGGCATCCTGTTATACAGCGATTACAAGAACTATAATGTATTCTGAGGGATGCATGACTAGAACCCTGTCACATGTCTTGCAGAGCTGATTTTAAACATAATTAATCAACAGAGTATCTCAATACATTTTCATCCAATTCCTCTTCATATTTCCAAATTTACCTAACTCAATAAACAAATAAATGATAAACAATGGCGTCACACTGATTTGATTAGCAGGCGGTTGAACAAAAAAGACTCAAGTACCACTTCCTTTTAACATGAAGGAGGTGACTGGTGCATGCATCCCTCCATGTTTGTGCATTTCCTTCTCTCTCTTTTTTTTTTTTTTTTTTTTACAGGGGACAACTCTCCAGCTTTTAATAAACATGTAATAAGAAAGAAAACAGCTGGTCGCTGTGTCCCAGATGGTGCTGTACTTGGCATCTCAGAGGAGGGGACCACACATGCAGATGGCTCATTATTCCAGCATTTGGTTATGCATATTGCACAAAATCTTACTCCAGTGCTTAACAACCAGTATAAGCAATGCAGGTGTTGGCTGCTTTTTTTTCCCTGCACATGCCTTCGCTTTGCATTGGGCTCGTCCACGTCAGCCAGGGCACGTGTAATCCGCACACGTAATTTTTGAAACGTGAATTTAATCACACAGTCATTTTCCTCTCTTGCATCTGGCAATGCTCATTTCCTGCTACAGGATATTTCCTTTTTTTTAACTGACCCTCTGACTCGCTGTAATACTTCTGTCTGTTTTTCTTACCGTAATTTACTGTAACTTAGCTTCAGACAAATGCTTCAGTATGAATATCTGCTTGAAAATGTTTCCTATTTTCGTTGAACTGCAGCAAAATACCAGCTTTTTGATTTATTTATTTTTTTTACAATTCCACAAGCACAAATGTGTACAGACACACACTTCACAAAGTTTGCACACAGTATAAATAAATATACAATGAATGCACTACTCGGCACATGCTACAGTACAAAAACTTTTCCTGTTTATTTTGATTTATGGCCTTTACACTCCATTCTGGGTAAGCTGCCATATGATTATCTGATAACACCAGCTTCCTTCTTTTAGGTTTATGATTAGCATGTGTGTTCATGTGTGTGTGTGTGTGTGTGTGTGTGTGTGTGTGTGTGTGTGTGTGTGTGTGTGTGTGTGTGTGTGTGTTCTGTGTGACCTGAAAGATCACTGGGATTTTCCTTCACTTCCTCTCACACTTGACACTGCCCGTCTGCTCGGGCTGTCCTTTCCGATTTGTACAGCACGGCAATGTGACCTTTATTCTAGCTATAACCATAATACACTTTAGCACATGCCACTCACATCAACGCTGCCGTTAGACTTAGGAAAACGGGCGCATGGACGTTTTTCCTTCACGCCTGCATACTTCAAATACGGCCCTACTTATGTTCTGAAGGTGACATTGATTTTTTTCTGGAGCTGTGTGAGGTTTCGATGTTCTGACTTCAAACCGACAATGATGAGGAGAAGGAGGAGGAGGAGGAGGAGGAGGAGGAGGAGGAGGAGGATGATGATGATGATGATGATGATGATGATGGTGATGAGTTATTTCATACCTCCAAACTTTAAATAAATGCCCTACTCTGAAGTAGCAGTATTTCACACAAAAAAAAATCCTAGTGTACAGTATGGTGGTCACATTGTGATACTAATGTGTGCCTTCTGTCATAATTCTGCAAATGTAAAAAAAAAAAAATAAAAAAAAAAAAAAGAGCCAGATGTTCTTCTGTTATTGTACACTAGATTTTATCCACTTCTTTCTACTGCATTGTTATCACTAATAAACAATCTTATCAAAGGTAAACAATATTGTAATCATGCAAAAATATTTTATCATTAATAAACAATCTTAATATCATTAGTAATCATGAATAAATAAATGCATACTCTTGATATCATAAATAACAATATTGTTATCAATAAACAATTGTGTTACCATCTTCATACTATCAAACGATATTGTTCACATATATAAATAATCCTAAAATTTTTGTTAACAATCTTGTTAACATTAGGAAACAATCAAATCATGATTTGGTATCAAACTGTTTGTGTGCTTTCTTATGCGCCAGCTTCAGAAAAAGTGCATCGGCCATGCAAACCGACTTGTTCAATTCAATTTAATTCATTTTTATTTGTATAGCGCTTTTAACAATGAACATCATCTCAAAGCAGCTTTACACAGATAATGTGGTGATTAAAAATGAATATGTTCTTTATGAGTAAGTTTGTCCCTGATGAGTGAGCCGGTGGCAAATGTGGCAAGGAAAAACTCCCCGAGATGGCATAAGGAAGAAACCTTGAGTGGA
Source organism: Silurus aristotelis (assembly GCF_946808225.1). Taxonomy (NCBI): domain Eukaryota; kingdom Metazoa; phylum Chordata; class Actinopteri; order Siluriformes; family Siluridae; genus Silurus; species Silurus aristotelis. The sequence continues at coordinate 18,562,765 of NC_139592.1, read as the reverse complement.
ACCAGACTCAAGAGGGAACTCATCCTCATCTGGGTTGCACCGAGTGTCCATTTATAGCAGATATACGATGTTGCGTGGTACAGTGATGATGTACTTGTTGTTGCAGGGTGCGGCGTATGATCTGAGCATGGACAAGCGGACCTTCCTCTTCTGCAACCTCTAAAGCAATGCTGCAGCACTCATCCATCTGTTTTTTGAAGCAGCTTCTGTACCTGACAAGGACTCGACTTCTTTGATGGACCCTGATGGCCTGTTCCGAGTGGAACCCAGCATAGAAATCCTCTGTATGACCCTGGTCACTGCACTGTAACTCAGTTTCTCAGTTTCTCCATCTTGTGGAGAGAAACAATTCTAATTCTCAAATCCTTTATGCCATTAAGTGCCATGCTGAACATCCAGTGGTCCGTATTAATTAATTGTACTCGAAGCACCACATTTTAACTGCTCTCATACAAGATGCACAAATTTGTATGGTCCTGTCAAGCAGACAAATACATGAACATGATGAATAGGACATGTGGTTCTGCATGGCTTAATGACATACAGCTGTTATCACTTAGGGTGTACTCACATTTGTTGCCAGTTATTTTGACAATAACGGCTGCATGTTGAGTTATTTTCAGAGGACAGTAAATCTGTACTGCTCTACAAGCTGCACACTGACTACTCTAAAATATGTCCATATTTCATTTCTATAGTACTGTCCCTTTAGAAGAAATACTTTTGGGAGATACTCTACATATACATTCTATACATATATCACAAACATTCAGCTTACTTTTCAGGCTATTCAGTTTTAATTAAAGTAACAAGTAACAACTACACTATATGGACAAATGTATTGGTACACCTGACTTTTCCAGCCTTTTCCCAGTGCTTCTTCTGCAAACAATTGTATAGGGTGTCTTTGGATGTCGTATCATTACATTTTCCTTTCACTTGAGGAGACTCAAACCAGTTCCAGCATGACAATGACACTGTGAACAAAGCAAGCTCCATATAAGGATTTTATATACAGAGTTGCCTGTAGAGTTTTATATATAGAGTTGCCTGATAAAGCGCTGACCTCAGCCCTATTGAACACCTTTGGGATGAATTGGAATGCTGTCTGCACCCCAGGCACCATCAGTACATGACTTTACTAAGGCTGAATGGGCACAAACCTCCATAACCAATTTCCAAAATCAAGTGGAAAGACATTTCCATCAGAAGAGTGTAGGTTATTATAACAGCAAATGGAGACTAAATGTGGAATACAATGTTCAAAAGCTCATATAAATCTTATGGCCAATTGTCCACAAACCTTTGTCTATATAGTGTATCAAGTTTAGATCTTTGACGGTCTGGGCTGTGCTAGGTACAACATCAATTTCAGTCTGTCTATTGATACACGTGACATCAAAACGAATGCATTCTGTCAATGAAATGCGCCCACGCAGTTCTGTAGTGGGAGACCTGTCTGTGTCTTGGATTTATGATCAGATTTATTGTTTAAGTCTGGAAAGTCTGACACTGGATCGGATTAGGTTCATATTTGTTCAGATAGTCTCAGAGGTAAGATGCAACAAAAAGTGATATGATATTGTTTGTTTGAATCAAATTTTTTTTATTCTTAAATAAGAAAAAGATATTCTTCTTCTTATTATAATAATAATAATAATAATAATAATAATAATAATAATAATAATAATGATAATAATAATAATTATTATTATTATCATTATTATTATTATTATTATTATAAAATTTCTACTTGCTGGATTTCCACTCCATTGCTCAGCCAGGTTGTCAGCTTGGCTCCGTCCTTTTGATGCCATCACTGACAATTAGCAAGGTGATGCTGCACAAAACCATCTGGACAGGCACATTTCACAGTGCTGAGAATGGCAGTTTTTTTGGCGTGACAAAACTCACCCAAGGTCAAACATTTGGCCTGGGAAATATCATATTGAGGGATCCTGAACCGTGACTATCACCCTTTTTCACTTTGTTATTTATTCAGTTAAAATCTAGGGCTAACTTTTTTTTTTGCTCCCTTAACCATAATATTATTTCTTAGCCTGTTGGTGAAATATGTCGTTCCCAAGCCAGACGCAGCTGGACAGCCAGGCAGGTAGATACAGATGTACTCAGAGATAAAGTAACATTAAAGACAGACAAAATAATATTAACATCCGTCATCATAATATTGACATTCTGGAAGGATTCCAGGACTCATTTATTAGCAATTGTTGGCTCTGGCTGCTTGCAAGGGGGGGGTTGTGGAAGGGTCACGAGGCTCTAGGAGATTACATTATGGCAGCTTTACTACTACGCCAAATATGATAGACCTGACGTGTCATTCCCCCCTCCCTGCTCGCGCTCCCTCAGAATAGCCATAAATTATCAGCAGGGAGCGGAAAATTGATTCTCTTTCTCTCTGTACCCTGAAAATGTTCCCTATAAATATGCAGCAATGGGATATAGCTCATTTTATTAACTTTGGCGTGGGAAAGCGGAGAGGTATTTAAGAGCAGCATTGATGATTTCGGTATCAAAAAACAAGGAAAGTGTTCATTTCATATCCTTTACACACACACAAAAAAAAGGATCTTTACTGTTTCTTCCATTCATTTATTATTATAAAAAAAGATGATAAGATTTTTTATAATATCGAAAGGTATATTTTAAATAATATCTATTCTATAATATAAATATAATTATGTATTCTGTTATATACGTTATATATTTTGAATCAAATATTTTATTATATACAAGATATTTTAGGATCATTACAAAGGATTATTGCAATAATAATAATAATAATAATAATAATAATAATAATAATAATAATAATAATAATAATAATAATAATAATAATAAAAGCAAATTGAGGATTTTTGCCACTAAGCGAATACTTAAATGCTGAAAGAAGAACACATTAGCCAGCTGTGCCCAATTACAAACAAAAGGCCCAAGTGCCTTAAATCTGGAATGTGTTGCTAATATCTGCTGTGATGTGAACAGATGTTTTTATTATAGCAATATAAAAACGGAAGCCGCACATCTTAATGGAACTGATGTACCTGGAAATTGCATATGATGCATATGATAGAAACATATATCACAGTGTATGTCATCTCCCCCACAATATACAGTATGTCACAAACAGCAACATGATAAAGTAATGCGATAGATCGAAGTATTGTGTTGACACGCGTGTTATTAATGACCTTACGCCCGTCTGCTCTTTTCAGAATGTCTTTAACAGTCAACGTGTCTGATTTATGATCGTGTCTGTGTACTCTGGGGGCAAAAAAAAGGTCATGAATTGTTGTTTTTGCCAAAAGTGATGCAAATTATTCTACGTAAAAACTAAAAATGTATGGAAATAAAAAAATTTAAAAAAGAAAATGGAACATTTATTCTTTTTAACTTATGTTGCAAGTTGCTTCAGTGTCCAAGTTTTGTCACTGGAGTTATTATTATTATTTTGCTAGAAAACATTCCACTAACAGCATGCTGTAAAAAGTTCCTTTTCTACTGCGGTTAGAGAACGATCCTACAGTTTTTGTAAACATATTAAAAATGAAATATTGTATGCTTTAGTTTCTTGAACATAGTAAAGAGTCTGCGAAACAAATTAATAAAAACAAATGCAACGGATGGACCACAAAAACAAGAAACTTCTTTTTTATTTCTGTTAGAAAATACTGACACTGGAGAATTCTCCCCCCCCCAAAAAAGCTGAATAAACATCTTCTCACAAAAATGCAATAACATATTATATAACCCTGTCCTAATTGTTTTAACTTCATAAACTTGGTCCATAGGACTTATATTTTCTACACTATATGGATGTTTGTGGACACCTAAACATAAAATTTCTATGTCCATTTTTTAATAAATGAGAAACAAATGGGGAATAGTCCCCATTTGCTGTTATAATAACCTTAACTCTTCTGAGAAGATGTTCCATTATATTTTGGAGAGTGATTGTGGAGATCTGTGCTCACTCTCATGCTGGAACAGGTTTGGGTCTCCTAGTTCATGTGAAGGGAAAATTTATTTCTACCACCTCTACCTCTATCCAATAGAATTGTGTGCCTCCAGCAATTTGGAGAAGAAACACAAATGCCTGAAAAAGTCCCAATACTTTTGTCCTTATAATGTAGTTGTTACATGTTGCTATGAATAACTGAATAAGTGAATACCTAAAGAGAAAGCTGTTTTGAAGGTTAAATAAGAACTGTGATCTTGATATATAAAATGCAATGCATGCAGTCACTTTGTCAGTTTTGAGACTTTATGAGAGCCAATACATTCAAAATTCAATATTAATATACATTTATGTGCATGAAGTCATTTAGTGTCTTTTTTGAGAGTCTGCCAACTGCACTGATTCCTGACTGTGATGCCGAATGATTATAATTTTTTTTAATGTGGAAACTAAATCCTTACCCAGCTGTGATAAATAAATAAAACGAGACAAAGAGCTCCTCAGGTTCTACACTCTGCATATGATATGAGTTACACGCGTTGCCCGTATCACTTTCTCTGCCCGAGTTTTGTTACGAAGCAGCCATATTTGCAAGAAAAGCGCTGAGGAGGCCTGGAGGAGGGAGTTGACGCTTTTGTGCCATCTCAAGATGCTTTGGGAGAAGAGATGGCCTGAGAAATGAGCCGTGGTTTACTCATCTCCAGGTCTTCATGAAGGCGAATGCTGGCAGAGGTGTGGGAGAAGGAAAAGCTGTAGCGCATTTCACTCACACTAACACCATCCCTTCCTCCATCAGCTGTCACATCTGTCTTCATGCACCACATGTCACGTGTAATTAACCAGTCTGGCGGTTAACCCTTTGTCTGTAATACAGACATCTGGGTGCCAGCTAAATGAACTATCACATCTGTTTTGTTTGCCTTCTTCCTCACCCAGTCTACCATATTTGGACTACTATTAATTGTCAGACTGAAACACTTCAGATCCACATTTACTTTATTACAGACATCTGTACGCCTGCTCATTCCTGCAGGTACCTGATCAGCCGGTCATTTCGCAGTGGTGTAATGCATACAATAATGAAAATACTTCAATGAAAAATCTTCAAGCTTCAGTTAAAAACGTTTGGAAAACCATGTGATGTTCAGCTGTTTGGTTTCTGTGATTCCGTACCTAATATAGTTTTGGATTCTTGTTCTCTTTCTGTTATGGTCTATTCATCTTTTGGTAGATGTTTTTCTTCTCATTGTGGTTGTAAAGAGTTACCATAACATTCCTGTTAAGCTGGAACCAGTTTGATCATTCTTATCTTCATGTCATTTTCACCCTGTTGCTTCATTTAGTGTTTTTTTTTCTTTTCAGTGCACTAAAATCAGCACATTCTGAAATATCCAAAGCACTGAGATCATATTTGTTAAGCAAACTAAAGATCTTTACCTGTATGTGCATGATTTTTATGGTGTTCTAATTGGATGAATATATTTGCTGGTAGTCTAAAATGTAATAATAATAATAAAAAAAAATAGATTTTGTAACGTAAATAATAGGCATCAGATTGAAGGTTTATCTTACCTTATCTTATCTTATTATATCCTTCAATCTGATGACTATTATTTACGTTACAAAATCTTTTTTTTTATTACATTTTAGACAATTTTAGAAAATGTAATAAAAAAAAAAAAATGTATAACATAAATAATAGACATCAGATTGAAGGATATCATAATATTATAAATATCGGTCCACTGCTTGGGTAACTAGTTTCTATATCTATGAGTTTTTTAGAGTAGATGTTCCTCTCTGGGTGTGTTTATTGAACTAGATACAACAGGATGTTACAGTGAACAATAGTGTTATGGAGGCCAGGTATGGGGCTGGTTTTATCATTAACCACGCAACAACACAGACGCAGGAAAGTGATTCGTCGCAGGCCACAATTCCTTTGTGTAGCCAGTGTAGATCTGGTGCGCGTTTTCTTCATTGTGTATTCCATCATCTGTGTTTCTGTCAAGTGAACTGCACACTGGGTCTGTTTCTGCGAGTAGGATCGGAACAATAACTCGCGCTTAAAACATTGCCAGGATGTACGGTAGGCCCACTGCCTTATGTTTTAAGCCTGTCTGTGAAAACACATCAGTTATGACCACCCCTTCCTTTCTATGCTTCCATTTTTTTTCTGCTGTTGACCTGATCTCCAGCGGAACCCGGGCACCGGACTGTCAACAAGGTATGGTTATCCTTCACTGCAAGCTGACGGAGGCATTATTCCGATGGGAAATGATGTTGGACTAATAAGCATTTTCACTGCACAAGCAACGACTGTGCCCTGGACATAAAAAAAAAGAAAATGATGCCATGTTCGAGAGACATGAGTGAACACCATTAAATCTAGCTACTGATGCATTAAGTACAATGTCATCTCTTTGGAAAAATTAGTTTGAAGACCTAGATATCTTTAAATATTAATTCCGAATAGCATAAAACGAACCAAGTAGTACCTATAAACCAGGACCTAAAAATGTAAATGATTTTATTACTAATAATATGAATGCTGCTTCATAGCTCTTTGTGTGCACTTGGGTTTCCTCTCAACTTTCAAACACATGCTGATGGACAGATCAGCGGATTGTGTACAGTATGTGAATAGTATTAATGGACTGGTGTTTATTCCAGGGTGTATTCCACCATTCCCAGGACAGGCTCGAGGATCCACAATGACCCTGATCAATGAATTTATCTTGATATCCCTTCAAATTCTAGGCCATTCTATATATTCTTGTCTTCCAGCTGGGGTTTACAAGAGGTTTGTTTATGCCACCTTGAAAATGACTTTGGAGCATTTCCAATTGGCAATGAAATAGCTGAAATATCTCCCCGGCTGTCACTGTCAATCACACACAGGCGCGTTTCGTCCGTCTTTGACAAATATCTCACAGAAAATCTAAGTGCACAATTAGTGGTCTCCGCTCCAAAATCACTTCTGTCCATTTCCCAAAAGGCAAGGTTTTCACGAGGCGCCGAGAGGAGCATGGCCAATTTGAGAAACATCTGTCACTCTATTACATTATAAGAGCACAGAGAGAGAGAGAAAGGCCTGAATTTCACTTTACAGAAGCAAGAATTAAGTTTATATGCAGAACTCATGGCCATATATTGTACACGAAACACAATAATTAATGGCCATGAAGAGCTGTAAATCCTTTTATGGATTTATATGAAGGGTTTGTGTGTTATGGGCCCATGATGATGATTTTCCTTGATCTTCTTTCCTCTTTTGTTCAAAAGCCCTTATTCTCAATATGTGTTGTATAGCAAATAGCAATTTTTGACCCAGGGTTTATGCTGAGGTAAAGCATGCCATTTTTCTCAGGGCCTATACAGATGTAAAAGTATGCTATCTTTCCCAGGGGCTTTGGGCAAAGGCAAGATAACACACCACTGCATTGCCCTAGCTTTCTAATTCTCCCTTTGCCTCCCAGCTTAATTGAGAATCTGAACAAACAAATTAATCATTGCAGCCCATAAAAATGACAGGATTCATGCAGTAGCATTCTTCATTCTCTCTAATTTGCTGCGTGTATGTGTGTTGTTGCCCCCCATCTTTACACCCCTACACATTCCCCCCACCACATACACACACACCGACATGCACACAAAGATGACTTTCCTCATGTGCTGAATATGCGACTTTAGCTGTTATGAAAATTACAAATAGTTGTCAAGGTTAACGAGTTAATATTCTCATTCAATATTTATTTTATGGGCACAAGAGAGCGTCTCCCTTCACCACATCCCACTGCCGAACGTGGATGGCTTTGTTAATCAAATTGACAAGGACAGTGTCCTTTTGATAATCCCCTGAATCATTGAGAATAAAAAATGAACTTTATTAATCAGCAGGCCCTGATTAATTGTTATGGAGTGGATCCGTGTCCATTGGCCCCGCATTTCTGTAATTTCCACTGAAGCCTAACAATCTCCCTGATGATTTGAAGCCCTTTGGGCCAGCGTGGAACAAAGAAAGCATGGCAATAAATAGTCCGAGCCAAGCGCTCTTCCTTCGTGGCTGAGCTGAAATATAGTTGACAGTTATAAAATACAACGATATCCTCTTCTCCGCTTATAATTTTCGCATTTGCATATGGAAAGCAAGAGTGAAAAGAATGGAGGTGGGGCTTTAAAAATCAAGGAAAATGAGACAATAAAATGAAGACAATAAACAAGGATGGATTCTGGCTCTAAATTCAGTCTGAGGCTTGTGGTTGTACTTAGTTTGAGCAAAGTGGGCTGCATTATGGGTTGCAAGTTGTCTGTCCCTAAAAAGCATGGTTATGCTATATATATATATATATATATATATATATATATATATATATATATATATATATATATATATATATATATATATATATATATATGTATGTATGTATATGTATATGTATATGTGTGTGTGTGTGTGTGTGTGTGTGTGTGTGTGTGTGTGTGTGTGTGTGTGTGTTCTAGAGATGTTTTCAGCTCACTCTCATCAAGGTCCCCTGACGACTTGAGAGTATATATGGAGTACGTGACTACTCACAGTGCAGAGGAGGAGGCTAATAACAGGGAGTGGATTTTTCAAACTGAATGCACTTGCCCTTGTCAGCAAGCATAATGCAGTTTAAAATATCTCTCCTTGCTCATTTATGTGGTTTATTTCTCTCTGGATTTACATAACTAGCTAGCTAGAAACACGTTTATATACAAATGCTATACAATTGTATTGTACAAGGTATTCAAATTTCTCTTTTTTTTTTCTCTGAAACAGCTACTAAAAACTTCCATATTTCTTCCTATTGCTTCCTTTTTATATTTTTCAATGATATTTAATAAGGCAATCACTAGTTAGCTAGTAGCAAGACTTAAGGTTAGATAACAGACACTAGTGGTTGATATGCTATTTTAACAGTAGAAAGATAGCGATGGGAAAAATTTATCTGGATCTTTCATGTGCTTTATTTGAATAATTTTGGAATTATGTGAACACTGTATTTAATCCCATTTTTTTATACATATATTATTATTGTTGTTTTTGTTTCTATTTATATACTGGATATGGGTTACATCTTACACCTTCACCTGAGCCAAATAAGAATTGGAACGACCCTTTCAATGGTAATATGATTGATTTAACAGTGAAAATTAATGTCGGGAAGTCAAGGAGACACTATTTAATATACTGCTGGAGCATATTGCTTAACTAACCTCTGTGGTCGGTGTTACTGATCAGGACATTAGGATTAAGATTCTAGATAGTATTTAATAATTTTTATTGCTTCACATTACTGCTGAATTCTCAGTTCTGGATGTGTTGTTTGGTCTATGTAGAGTCTCCAGTGCCAGTTCTTTGTAACAGTTTAACAGAATTAGCATTTTCTGTGAGAGAGAAAATCGAGGAAAATTCATATACCATGTTTATTGCTGTCATATAACATTAACCGAATGAGGAATTAACTTGGTTTGTACCTGTTCCACAACATTATATTCCTTGTTTTTCAAAATTTTCCAGCCTTTGAAGAACACGGATTCCTGTTGTTCGATTCAAGACTCTCATTCTGTCAAAGTCTCACTCAGATCATCTCAAAGGGCAGGATCTTTTCGAAATGGAAACAAAATAATACTCCATACATGGTGCATTTATAAGTAATAGATCAAACGAAGTGAGGTTTGTGAAGTGGTTGGGTAATTTACATGATTGTGCAGTGTGTGCGTCTGAAGTTCTGACCATGAAACGGAATATACGAGCTTGCAAAGTTTCTTCTCCTATAGCACTGACTTAATTCAGTGAAGGGAAGTAGTGAGGGGAAGCACTAATGAGTGATATGCCCTTTGTTTTATTATACACTTTTTGTCCTTTTTTGTCTATATTTCTTTTGTTTCTGTCAAAAAATGAAACCTTTGTCTTTTCCTGTCTACTCTTTTATTGCATTTTCAAGGGAACAAAACTAATCTCAACCGGGTGGCTTTATATTACAAGGCCAACAGCTAAACATCTGTTTGTTTATGAGCTCACTCGAGTCGATATTTTTCATTATACTGAATTAATGGGAAATGTTTTTTTTTTCTCCCTTCTTCCGATCCCCTGCGTCGTCACTTAATCTATTCAACGTAGGTCACCCACCTTTAGCCCTTCATCTCTGTATATAAATGAACAAAAATCCGAAGAAGACCGTGAATATTTCACAGTGAGCCGTCAGTCCCACAGGGGCCTCGGCGGAGTGGGTGGGTTTGGTGTGGCGTGCCGTTAATTGTGGAGGTGTTTTATCCATCACCGTGAATTATTCAAGGAGATTGTTAATAGCTATCCCAGATCCAGGAGGCTCGAGGAAGGAAGACGAAAGCCTGCTGCAGAGTGAGGCATCATTAGCGCCCGCCTCTGATCTGAATCTGCCTTGCCTTCAGTCTCCCAAGCCTCCTGTGTTGCTGTCGAGACCAGGAAACAAACAAACTGCCAACCAGGAAGTCATAAATCTGGAGTGAAGGCAAGCAGGGCCAGCAAGTAACAACCTGCACTGACTTTCGACAGGAAGCCGCAGAACAGCCGAGCTCACTCACTCCTATGTGTTTATAGGGCTTTTTTTTTCATACTTCTGCTTTACAGTTTTATTTTGTTCACCAGCTACTTCTACTTGTATAAAGAGTTCCAGAGTTTATTTTTTTCCACTTTTGAAATCTTCTTATTTTGTCATCGAGACATCTTAAATGATGCAAATTTTCAAGTTTCAGGTTTGAATCTAGGATAGTAACCATTCAGTGCAACAGGATTTCAAAATAGAGCATTTTACCACCTTTACACTCCTTGAAGTGGCAAAGAGGCATTCATTAGATGTCCTTAATGGGACGGTGTTCTTCGTGTGGCCCTTTTAGAAATGTATCTTGACAGTTTTCTGCTGTATTTTTAAGTTCGGTTTTTATCTTATTTTACAAGGTCACAATCAAATGTCCTTGCAAAGGAATAAATGAGAGTTTTGGAGTACTTGACCTTTGTATTTATTTATTTTTTTTCTTGTTTATGGACTAGTTTATCATTCAGCTGATGATAAGCAAAATGCCTAGTTGACATGCTGAAGTGTAAATACTTTTGTACACTTGAAGAAGTGTACTTCATTACTATTTATTCCTCTTCTCCTTTCAGCTGCTTCCATTAGGGGTCACCACGGTGGATCATTCGTCTCCATACTACTCTGTCCTCTACATCTGCCTATTTCAAACCAACTACCTGCATGTCTTTCCTCACTACATCCATAAACCTTACCTTTTTGGCCTTCCTCTTTTCCTCCTTCCTGTCGGCTCCATCCTCAGCATTCTCCTACCGATATACCCCATGTCCCTCCTCTGCACATGTCCAAACCATCTCAATCACGCCTCCCTCACCTTGTCTCAAAAACGTCCTACATGCGCTGTTCCTCTAATAAACTTGTTTCCAATCGTGTCCATTCTTGTCACTCCCAGTGAAAATCTCAACATCTTGAGAACATTGTGCAGCTCCACCTGCTGTATTTTACTCAATGCCACTGTCTCTAAACCATACAACATAGCAGTACTTCATTACTATATACTTAAGGTAACTTACACTTGTTTGGACTTATTTATACTTGTACTGCAAAAATTACTGCAAGTGGAAATGTACTGAATTCAATCAAATGTACCTAGTATTTCCTGTAATAAGATGACAATCAAACAAATATAAGATTATAAATTCTATTTCAAGGCATTTGTACTCATTTCAGGCTTGAAGCAAGAATCCATGAAGCAAACCATCAAGAAACAAACCCATTTGCCAATAGAACAGTACTTAAAACGAATAATAATGTCCAGAAATAAATGTCATAATCTTGTATTTGGTTTATTGTAATCATAAACCAAATTTACTATTGGTCTCATTTACTACTAACTGGAGATCAATTCATTCCAGTTTAGTATTCAATCAGGTTTATCAATGAAAAAAGATACAAATCATGCTAAATTGCTTTGACCTCCTCAAAATAGTCAGTGCTATAGCTATTCGTGTGTGTTTGATTAAGGATTAGTTATTTCAATTCAGTAAAATGTTTCAATACACTGGAATAAGCAAATATTGATAAAATAAATGCAATGGCTCCTTTTTTCCCCCTAGATATGAACTACATCTAGTATAAAATTAGCATGTTGCGGTAACATGTAATAACTATATTTAACTGTTGTCGAGTATTATTTGACAATGGCTCGTTAAACTAGCACTTATTCCAGTAGCTGACAAAATAGGATAATTAGCTAGTCAAAAACTAGCTAACGGTAAATATCAGCTATTTAAGAATACGGTGCATCCGAAAAGTATTCACAGCCTTTCACTTTTTCCACATTTTGGTATGTTACAGTCTTATTCCAAAATGGATTAAATACATTATTTTCCTTGAAATTATACAAACAAATTAAATTCAAATTCAAAATTTTATTTGTAACATACACATTTAATACAGAGTACGACATTCAGTGAAATGCTTTTTGCAACTGTCCAAACTGTATACATGAAAAACAGAAATAGAATATAGGGATAAAAATTCAGTAAATAAATTCAATATGCATAAAGTATAAGTATTACATATAGTATAACTAAATAAGAATAGGTTAAAATATTATACAATATTATATTTATATATAAATATAAATACTCTAGACAAAAACTGTGCAAGTATTAAATAAATAAAATAAATATAGAAAAAAAAAAAAAATTATAAATATACAAAGCTCCTCCTCATTCTCTCGGTGTTTGCTTTTAAAAAGCGGAAGCGCTTCCCTGAACATAACTTAGAAAAGAGTCCATTGTTGGGATAGCTGAGGTCCTTTACAATCTCCTTGGCCCTGGTCCGGCACCTCGTGCTCTAGATGTCCTGCAGGTCGGGGAGCTCTGGAGGGCTCATCTGTTCTGCATGGTGCTGTTCATTAACCAGGAAGTGATGCTAACCTTCAGGACGCTCTCAATAGTGCAAGTGTAAAAAGTCCTTATCACCTGAGAGGGTAGTTTAAAGTCCCTTTGCTGTGTTAGATGCTACAGACGCTGCTGGGCCTTCTTCACCAGGTTGTTGATATGACAGGACCAAGACAGGTACTGTGTGATGTGAACACCTAGGCCCTGAAAACTGTCCACTCTCTCCACTGGTGGTGTTTGCCCACCTGTATGCCGTTGGTCTGTCTGTCAGGAAGTTGGAGATCCATTGACACATGAGTGGGCTGAGTCCGAGGACCTCCAACTTAGAGGTGAGCATGGAGGGAATTATGGTGTTACATGCTCAAATGTAGTCTACAAACATCATTTTTGCCTAATTTCCTTTTCTGCAGTCCAGGTGGCTCATTGTTGTGTGGAGAAGATGTGCAATGGCATCCACAGTAGAAGACAAGTGTGTCTGGAAGTGATGCAGTGATGAAGTCTCTGACCAGTTTTTCAAAGGTTACAGGGCGGTAGTTATTGTAGTAGTCACAATACCCCATAATGACAACGTAAAATAAATGTGTCTGAAATACTATTGAATGTGTCTGAAATGTATTAAAAATAAAAACTGAAAAAATAAAATCACATGTACATAATTATTCACAGCCTTTGCTCAATACTTTGTTAAAGCACCTTTGGCACCAATTACAGCCTCAAATCCTTTTTGAAAATAATGCTACAAGCTTGGCACACCATTTTTTGGGAAGTTTCTCCCATTCTTCTTTGCAGAACCTCTCAAGCTACAACAGGTTGGATGGGGAGAATTCCAGATTTCTCCGGAGATTTTCAAGTCTGGGCTCTGGCTGGGCCACTCAAGGACATTTACAAAGTTGTCCCCCAGCTACTCCTTTGTTATCTTGGCTGTGTGCTTAGAGTTGTTGTCCTGTTGGAAGATGAACCGTCGCCCCAGTCTGAGGTCCAGGGCACTATGGAGCAGGTTTTCATAAAAAATTACTCTGTACATTGTTGCATTCATCTTTCCATTGATCCTGACTAGTCTACCAGTAGCCACTGCTGAAAAACATCATCACAGCATGATGCTTCACCATGCTTCACTGTAGGGATGGTATTAGCCAGGTGATGAGTGGTGCCTAGTTTCTTCCAGACATGACATGCTTTGGCATTTGGGCCAGAGTGCTGCAGAGATGGTTGTTCTTCTGGAAGGTTTTTTTCTCACCACAAAGAAATGCTGGAGTTGTTTCAGAGTTACCATTGGGTTCTTAATGCCCTTCTTCCCCAATCGCTCAGTTTGGCAGGGTGGCCCGCTCTAGGAAGAGCCCTGGTGGTTCCAAACTTCTTCCATTTATGAATGTTGCAGGCCACTGTGCTCATTGGCACCTTTAATGCTGCATAAATGTTCTGTACCCTTCACCAGATCTGTGCCTCGATACAATCATGTCTCAGAGGTCTACAGACAATTACTTGGACTTTATTGGTTTGTGCTCTGACATGTGGTACTGTTACCCCCATCTCTGTTAATACCATATCTCTGGTACTGTTAACTGTGGGACCATATAAAGACAGGTGTGTGCCTTTGCTAATCATGTCCAATCAACTGAATTTACCACAGGTAGACACCAATCGAGTTGTAGAAACATCTCAAGGATTATCAGTGGAAACAGGATGCCCCTGAGCAAAGGCTGTGAATACATGTGATTTATCTTATTTTTTTTTAATTCTTGGCAAAGATTTCAAACAAACTTCTTTCATTTTGTCATTATGGGATATTGTTTGTCAAATTATTAGGAAAATAATCAATTTAATCCATTTTGGAAAAAGGCTGTAACATAACAAAATGTGGAAAAAGTGAAGTGTTGTAAATATTTCCGGATGCACTGTATTTTACTCCCTGATAATTCGCTTGCAAACTATGTAATATTAATCAGCTAATTTAAATAGATTGAATGATTTTATCAGGCAAAATAACAAACTAATCTGAATACATGCACATTTAAAAGGCTTGCACATGAAAGTTCTCTTTCTACGTTACAAATCCATCATCAATCAAATGGCCCACACGGAACAAACCCAAAATGGGTTATCATTTCCTCACTGGAATTCCTTAACACTGGTGGCTTCAAATCCGTCTTTACCATGAGGAGACCCTTCAAATGATGATCTATGAGTCCAGGGAACAAAAGCCTCTCCTTTAATGACAAGACCCAAGTGCATCAACCAGGTCCCTTCTTGTACAACTAATTCCAGCCATGGCTATTCAGGGTTTGCCCTGTGGCTACTGAAAGTACTCCATTCTCCAGAAATAGCCATAGCTCATCTTTCATAAGTGCTCAGGTTGTCTTATTGAGATGATGATAGCAGTCGTGATGGTGGTGGTGGCAGAGAAGGAGGGATGGGGTTTAGAAGAGCAGGCTGGGTGTTGTTCATTTGAATGTCTGTCTCTGCTAAGTGCTTATGACACCCGAGTTAATATTGAAGTTTCGAGAGTGCGCAGTGTTGTGTCGCACCAGGGCCTTCAGCACGCATCCAGAACACGAAACTTGTCATCAGACATCTTATCATGTGCCTCTGGCTGTCAGGACTGACCAGCATTCGCACTTTAACATAGCCATTGCTAATTTTATATTCGGGTATAACATAAATATATATATATATTTTTATCTAACTTAACTTTTATAATGGTTAATTTAAATAATTACAATAATCATCTTTATATACTGTACACTATATGGACAAAAGTATTGCCACACATTACTTTCCCAGCTATATGTGGTTCTTTCCCAAACTAGAAGACCCAAACCTGTTCGAGCATTAAAATGCCCCTGTTCACAAAGCAAGCTCCATGAAGAACTTGACTGGCCTGCTATAGAGCTCTGATCTCAACCATACTAAACACCCTTAGGGTGAACTCGAACAATGATACACCTACATTAGACTAGGTTAGGTTGGTGATGTGATAAGGTATGATTTAAAGCAAACACTAGAATATACACTATATTGCCAAAAATGATCTAGACACTTGACCATTTACATTCATATATGGATCTTTGTTCACACTGCTTCAAACAAAGGATGTACACTGTAGATTTACAATTTCGCTTTAGTAGAACTAAGTAGTCCAAACCTGTTCCAGCATTACGATGCCATAGTACATAAAGTGAACTGCAAAAAGACTCCATAGTTTGACGGAGTTAGAGTGGAAGAATGTTTCAGGGCTACGTGGTTCCCTGAGGAAACAAGACACTTTGTCAACAATGCTTTGGGAAAGCTTCCTCATTTCCACGCTCTGAATCACGTGTGTAATCTGTCCAACGAAAAGATGCACAACCAGAAAGCCATAAAATCACATGCCGTAGAGATGTGCTAGCTTCGAAAGTAAAGGAAGGGCTTACAGGGACCCACGGAGTGTGGCCTAGAGACGAAGCATTTTGCTCCTTCAGAGAACCAGATTTACACATGTAATCCAGGGATGTTCCCTTTCAGGAATTTTAGCTTCGGAGCATGATAAGCCACAATAGCGGAAGGATGACAGGGTGGAAGTAGACACCCTTTGGTGAACTATTCTCGAAGAAATTTCAGCACTGGAACCAACCAGGCAGTTAGCTGGGTCTAACTAGTGACCTCCACACCATACGACCACGGCATACAACCTTCTCATGGCGGGAGCTCTAGATTGAAGAATGGTCTCTACAACCTCGGCCTCAGGGGCCACAGCTACAGCCTCCACAGCTCGGGGCAGGGGTGAAGCAGCACTATACAGGAAGGAAATGCATCCAACCCAAGAGGGGCCGGGTAAGTAAGAAAGAATCAGAGGGGACAGTGCAATGTCTCTTGAGTCACAAACAGGTCAACTTGTGCTCTGTAAAGTCTTCTCCATATTTGCGGAAGCACTTCCCTAAACGCAACCAAGAAAAGAGTCTAATTTTGGGATGGCTCAGGTTCTTCACAATCTTCCTGGCAACCTTCCTGGCAATCGTCCGGCAACAATCTCAGATTGTACAGATGCTGCCGGGTCTTCTTCACCAGGGTGTTGATGTGACAGGACCAAGATAGGTCCTGTGTGCTGTGAACACCTATATACCGGAAACTGTCCACTTTCTCCACTAGAGTCCTGTTAATCTTTAGTGGTATAACTGCTCCTGCTTCGTGCTGAAGTCCAATATCAACTCCTTAATCTTGCTGACATTCAGGAAAAGATTGTTCTCCTGGCACCATTTCTTTAGATTTGTAATCCCTGTAGGTAGGTTGTCTCATTGTTGTTGAAGAACAGACCCACTGTGTCATCAGCAAACATAATTATGGTGGTAGAGTTGGAAGTGGCCACACAGTCATGTGTGTACAGTGAGTACAGCAGGGGGCTCAGAACACAACCCTGAGGAGCTCCAGTGGTTAGGGCGAGGGTGGATGAGGTGTGTTTGCCCGCCCGTACAGCTTGTGGTATGTCTTTCAGGAAATTGGAGATCCAATGACAAAGGACTCCCAGGACTCTTAGAGGTAAACGTGGAGAGAATTATGGTGTTAAATGCTGTAGTCCACAAATAGCTTTTATGCATAATTCCCTTTTCTGTAGTCTAGGTGGCTCATCGTTGTGTGGAGAAGATGTGTGATGGCATCATCAGTAGAGCAGTTCTGGCGGTACACGAACTGTAGAGGATCCATTGTGTCTGGTAGCCTCTGACTAATCTTTGAAAGCACTTCATCACTACTTAGGTCAGTCTATTTCCTGTTTTATAACCAGTCTTTCCATTGGACAGATTACACATGTGATTCAGAACGTGGAAACGCAGAAGCATTCCCAAAGTGTTGTTGACGCAGCTTCGGAAAGGGACAGAAACTTTCTATCCTGCACAGAACCATGATCTCAATCCCAATAAACACCATTGGAATTTATAGGAATGATGACTGCACCTCAGGCCTCCTTGATCAACAACATCAGTTCCTAACTTCACTAATTCTCTTAGCCAAATGACCACAAATTCCCACAACATACTCCAAAATCCAGTGTAAAGCCTTTCCAGAAGAGTGACAATTTTATAAGAGCAAAGGGGGATAAAATCTGAAGTGGGATGTTCAGTAGGCATAGTGTAATTAGTCAGGTGTCCAGAGACTTTCAGCCATACAGTGTATACATTTAGAGTAACGTTTAATGCTGTAAAACATCCATAAATCAAACTGTCACTTAGATTATAACATCTTTTTTGTTCCATTCACAAATCTGACTACTTTAGTGAACTCAGGGGTAATCCATCCATCTATCTATCTATCTATCTATCTATCTATCTATCTATCTATCTATCTATCTATCTATCTATCTATCTATCTATCTATCTATCTATCTATCTATCTATCTATCTATCTATCTATCTATCTATCTATCTATCTATCTATCTATCTATCTATCTATCGAGTAGGTGAATTTATAAAGATTTTTTTTTTACATAGAAGCCATAGATGAAAATATTTGTAATTAAATATTTGTTTGCTACTTGCTTTAGAGCTGGAGTCAGAGAACACTAACAGACTGTGAAGGTTATGCAGGGCTCTCAGATGGTACTAGGTCACTTGGCAGCATCCTCCTCTAAATGTTACCCACAAATCACTTGAAGCTTTCATGCATGGCTGTCCTGGGCAACTTCAGCGCAATGAATCTGAGCAAATTAACCATGAACCCAAATCCCATGTAATGAAATGTGCTTTTGGGGGTCTGTTTTTATGCATTCCTGCTGAGTCTTAGGAGTTGCTTCTAACTCATTTTAAAAGTTTACCTTATGAAAAGATAAAAAGTATTCGAGAATCTGGATATAATCTAACACTTTAATTCACTGCACTGATTATTTTCTCCACTGGTTACTTTTTTCACAGTGTATTTTTTTCACAACATTTGTGTGAAATGTATTTTCGGTGTATAAATATCTTTTGTAATTAAAGAACAGCCCTCTTAGCTGCACATCAGTAAACTTGCGATGCTTGATCGAGGCCCTCAGTCGGAATTCTAATAGTCTTGTTTTGTTTCGTTTGAAAGATCTTTCTATTCCTGCCCAGGAGACTCCTGCAAAAAAAAAAAAAAAAAAAAAAAAAAAGAATTCAATGACCCATAATAGATGCCATTTGCGTAGGCTCCTGTCTAATTGTTCTCCAATGGATATGATAAAATTAGAATCCCATTTTGATTGCATGCATGCCATTTTAAATAGAATGGCAAAATCAGTGTGTTTGAGATGCCTGTATTTCTTCAGTGCAATCCACTAACACTCCTGTCCTGTCGAAAATAAAAAAACAAACCAAGCAAGCGAGAATCTCTGGCTCACTATCATTGGGAAACACGTTTTTATAAATGGCTAAAAAAAGGTGTGGCCATAATCTCCCTATGACATATTTCATAGTTGTTCTTTAACAACAAATCATGGGTTCCTGACGCCTGGCACCTGAATACAGAACAATGGAGAGATGAGGGCGAGATTGTCTTCATTAGGCACATTAATATTCATAGAAAGTAGAAAATCTGACACCAGAGTGGACTTGGTAACCTTTTCTCATATTAGATTTTTTTTTCTTCTATTCCTTAACACAATTAAAGTCCAGCAATGGCTTAATTAATGCTGCTTTTTGTCAGGCGCTTTAAAGAACTGTCAATTTGGCCCCGGTCTGCCTGTCAGGGAGGAAGAAAGACAGTCATCCCACTCTGCCGCGAGACAGCCGCAATCATGGGGAAAGTCAAATTTCCAGACACCTTGCCAAATTGATTCTTTTAAGGTTTTCTTCTAGATTATCCTTTTTTGTCATTTTTCTATCCTCTGCACCAGTTGGAATTGTAGAATAAATCGTGGATAGTCTGCGCTCTTTTCTTTCTTTTTTCTACGTGAATGTCTGTTTTGAGTTACAAACGAGCCTTTGTTTTTACTGGAATCTAAGAACAGGTCATATCTATCTATCTATCTATCTATCTATCTATCTATCTATCTATCTATCTATCTATCTATCTATCTATCTATCTATCTATCTATCTATCTATCTATCTATCTATCTATCTATCTATCTATCTATCTATCTATCTATCTATCTATCTAAACCTTTCTGTACATCTGTCTGCCTGTCTGTCTGTATAACTATGTTCTGTCTGTTTGGCTGACTGACTGTATGTCTGTCTCTGTTTTTTCTTTTATCTCTGAGCACTATGAAGTGGTGTATAATACAGTTGATTTTAGCCATGCACCTGCACACTGAAGCATGCGACTCTCTCGGAGCAGTTATGTGATTAAAACTGAGTCAATACGGCAGCGGTATTCTGCTCTTTGTTGAACGCCACTGCGAAACACATCAGAAAAAGCACACACCCATTTCCTCGAGAGTTGCGCTGTCATGAGGTGGGAGCTGCAAGCTGTCCAAACAAGATGACAGCTGAAATGGCTTCTGTTAATGACTGATTTCCCTCTTGTGTGCATTTTTTTATAAAAAGAATAACTTAGACACGTCAAGCTGTACTAGCCAGAATGGCTGTAATAGCTGCCTGAAAAAAATGAGATCTAATGGCAACTAATGGTGCAGTGGAGATCTGATGATCTCCTGCAATTATTTTGGGTAAAAATCAATACATGTAGAATGTAAACTTCTGTATATTTTTATGCACATAGAATCATGGACAGATATTATGTTCAAGTGCCATAGTAAAGGTTTGCATATATACATGTAGTTCTGGAGAAAAGTAAAAAAAAAAAAAAAGATATATATATATATATATATATATATATATATATATATATATATATATATATATACTGTATGTATATATATATATATATATATATATATATATATATATATATATATATATATATATATATATATAAAATTATTTTATTTATTTATTTATTACTTCTCTGTTAAACCATTGCTGTTAAATTCTCAAATCTGATTGGTCAGGAGTTGCTTTTTATTTTCTATAGCAGGAGCCCAGGAAGTAATACCATCACAAATCACAGGTTTGCGATGGATTAATGAGTTAATTCTAGTATGCGATTTTATTCTATAGTAACAGTGTGTTCATACAGTCCACATAATTTAAATGGAATCAAACATTTGAGTAATTAACAAATCCTATAGCTTTGTAATGAGAAGTAGAAACAACTTCAAGGTATGGTGTTTTTTTTTGGAAGAAAAAAAAAGTTTTATCTTCAGGGTAGTATTTCTGCTTTAAGTCATTAATTACCTCTATGTAAACGCACACCCTTCTATGTTTTATTCCTTACATATGATTTTACTTATAGAAATTTTATACTATTATACTATTTTATCATAAATTTTAGAAACATAGAAAACAAGGATGTGTCGCATCGCTTGTGACTCCTTGTTGTCAGGTAAATAAATAAATAAATAAACAACAACATATAGACAGATGAACATACCTTGACAAGGAGGTAAAACAGTTTTAATTCTCAGCAATGTGCTCATCTTCATGCTGTCAGCGATCGCGGATTGAATATGATTTCTCGATCACATCTATTATAAGGTGTGAAGCTGGGGAATTGAAATGCCTCCCCTGTATTAATGAAGCAGTATGCACCATTATGCTGAAGAAGGTGTAATGTTTCTGTCAGGTGCCTGGCTGGGGGAAACAGATTGAAACAGCAAAGTCTTCACTCTTAATGCCGAATGCAAAACAATGACGGCTTCACACTGTAATCATGTCAGTGTAGGAAAAGAGCGGCCTAATTGGAATTATACTAGTACAGGCAGTGAGCTCATTAAAACCGTGCGCACTACCTCATGATAAACAGTCACTTTAAAGGACTGGCACTAATGTGATGAGGCAAAAGCTCTATTTTGCACTTGCCGATGAACACATCTCCTGTTTAAGCTCCTTAGACTCACTCGTTGATACATTCGGGAGCGGACTCCTAATTGCCAGTGGAAATTAGCATGATGCTAACCAAGCTCGTTCCACTGGGGTGGAGGGTGTGGGCAGACGCTACTTTAATGGACTTTTCACCTAATTGTGATTTTTAAGTGGGATTTAAAGGGGCCATAAAATAATTCAAATGTTGTCACTGAAACGTCAAAGTAAAAAATTACTTTGAAGAAGAAAAGAAAAAAACGAAAAAGAATGTTACATCCTGAGAAAGCTTTTAAATAGTACATGAGCTGAGAAAATGTCTTCCTGGTACACAGTGGACAGGGCAGCTATGTTACCCGTTCCAGTTTTGTGACAAGCCAGATGGCAAGCCATATGTAATGAACGGCAAGTCACCAATATGCAAGCCAAGTAGGAGGGGGGAGGGAAAAAAATGCATTGTATTTTTTTAATTGCTTCCAATCAAACCACATTTATGAGGGGAAAAACAAAAACAAAGTCATGTTTTAAGATCGAAATCATTGCCAGGGCTCTCTTGCAAAAATGGAACAATGTCAAGTAAAGGTTAAATAATCCATTTGGCAGTGGCAACACCACATTTGGTGGTGTCTTTGTTGAAATGATTCACATATTTAGTCACACTCACTGCTTATAAAAAATCGCATAGAGCTCAACTTATGCAACGATTCCATCATGTTTACCACAGTCTTAATAAGACCATATGTATGATATGGAGATTGACAGTCGCTATGGTAATGAGTGAAGCCCATTTTTCCAAGCGGAAAATGATTTCCACTCTAACAACATCTATTTAAAGCATGTGTAGTTAAGCCAGCCGTCTTATATAATGGGCTATTTCATTGTTACATTATTTTAAATATGTCAAACCTTGGGGCCATTTGAAAGGTATGTCAATTACAGTGGCGTATTGGACATCTCATGTGTCAAAACAATGTGACGAGGCCCGCCATCTTGCGCCTGGCTGCTTACAGTTGCCTTGCACCATTATAAGCAAGCCATGATGACACTCAGACCCTGGAGTGACAGTGAGGGCGAGCAATTGAGACTCATTTTGCTCTTTGTTAAATTGATCAGGGCCAAAAATAATGCTTCGTCTCGCACGCCTTTCCATCACACTTCATTACACCGCACCAGGGCAGACTCCTTTGTGCCAGTTTGCTTGGATTCAAATCTCTGTAATACCGTTTCATGTTTAAAGACTGGCCGTAAGTCCCATATCAGGTCTTAATGACCATAGCTGGCCGGCTGGTAATATGTCACTGTTCGCAGGCGATCACCCGGTGGGGAATAGACCATGCCAGTCTTAGTAATTGCACACACACAGAGATTTATATCGCCATTATGTTCACCCATGAGAAATAATTCAAACACAGGATAAAGTGCAATATATGCCAGCTACAAATCCCTAAACTTTCCACGCATACACTCCTTGCTTGTCGAAGGCATTTTATACCACCATATAAGAATTGCTCTGCATAAAAAACATTTAAAAAAACAAAAAAACATGTACACAGTTTGAAATGCTTTCTCCAGGAGACGGCTGGGAGTTCTCCTAATTGCTGACAGGCAGATAAACATTTTGTAAGAAAGTAGAATAAGAAGATAGACTTGTTGCTCAAAGGTGATTTACTGTCAAGCTTCGAATTGCTCTCTTCCAGCCGAGCAAAATGTATCGGGCAACATTCGTCAGCGCTTTGATCAACGTGGGCGAGTGAGTCGAACTCAAAGACTGTTGAGCACACCCTGGGTTTTTTCCTGATGCTTTCTCGCTTCTCAGGCTACACAAAACACTTGGCCACTGTAGACCTATCTGTAAAAAAAAAAAAACGAAGCGTTTTAAATCAAGATTTAGGTAACGGTTAAGTCTAAATTATTAGCTGTATGTGTAAAAAAAAAATACAATACATTAATTTATAAACTGCTCAATTCTTTTCTTAGAAGCTTTTTTTTTTTTTTTTTTATGTTTGCTGGATATGCTTTTTAGTTGTTTGCTATAATGATGGATGCCTTTCAAAATTTCAAAAAAACAACCATGAAACTTATATACAAAAAAATGCATATACATTTTTATGTATATAAACAGATTATAAAGTGTTTAATATGATTCCTTTTCTTAAACTGGAAATCCGCAGAACAGATGAGTTGTGTTTCTTTGGGTACATGACAACGAGAGAGAGAGAGAGAAAAAAGAAATGTGGGCTAGAAAAGAAATTAAATTAAATAAAATTATTACATAGAATAAATAAGATACAATTAAAAAAATTAATAATAATGATAATTTTAACAGCTTGTCCCATTGTGTTCTATTTCCAAGTAAATATTGCCTTAATAAAACAAACTCAGTGTCTGTAAATCATATGAACATATTTATATATATATATTATATATATATTATTATATTTGCTCTCCAGCCGAGCAAAATGTATCGGGCAACATTCGTCAGCGCTTTGATCAACGTGGGCGAGTGAGTCGAACTCAAAGACTGTTGAGCACACCCTGGGTTTTTTCCTGATGCTTTCCTGGGGCTTCGACATTGCATGATTGAAGGAGCTGCCAATGGAACTCACTCAGGGTTGTTGTTCAACCTCTCTGTCTTCTCCGCAGGGATCCGGCAGGTGCACGCTGACGCAGGCATGATCACCTTGGTTGCACACCTATGACCGAAGGGAGAAGCACTCCAAGTGAACAGACTTAATGTTTGACAGACTAATGAACGGTCTCCTAGGGTTATGCGGTATCATCGTGATTTGTTGTTGTCGACATGACATGACATGGCAATCATTACAAGAAAATAGAACGTCCAGCAACATGCAAAAATGCGTAAGACTCTCCAATAGTGAACTACTCTTTGGCCCTCTTGATAAATGAACTTTCTGCAAGGCTAAAGAGTTTTCTTTCTGTCTGTCAGAATAAAGTCAAAGGTGCATTTCGCCGTGTAAGAGTCTCCTTTGAGGCTGAACGAACTGCAATGATGCAGGGAAGTGCCATGTCGTCTGCAAGCAACAGCCCTCAAGAGCACGTCAGTCACTCTGAGCACTGAGTGTTTTGTCCTTCTCCAGGCCAACCATTACCTCAATACCTCTCTCTCTTTTTCTTCCTTTCTTTCCCTCTCCTTGTCTCTCTCTGTGGCTGGCCTCAAGGGGCTTGCTCACCAGTGATAGCCCCAGTCAGATCATACCCATGCAATCAAATAGAGTTTTATTATATCTGTCTTCCCGGGCCGGCACTCCACTGCAAAAACATGTTTTGTTCTCTTTAACCTATTCCATTGGGGACACAAACCAACAGTGACACTGTCATTTGCGAGCGATGCAGTAGGACTCCCTCGTGGTCCAAATGTCAGATTACACCACGCAGTACTAGTTATCCTCCCTAAATATAGTTCCTTGTGTATCAGCGGCTGTCGCAAGAAATTCACGGTTTCACACACATGGCCTGTAGTGGGACCCTGTCTTAGGCCTTGAGATGTTATTAGGATCAAGCTAATTGTAGATTCATAAGCATTGACTCGCTGTGGAATTCAGAGGCAGAAGGACCTCGCCTATCCCCTCCGCGCATTAAACTGTGGAGGAATAATACGTTAAATTTGTGGAAGTCGGGTTCAAATGAATTTCCTCGTCTCCTGCAAGGTTCTACCAACAAACCGATATGTTATGGATGATTTCTTTTAAGTGCCTCAACCTCTCCGGAGATTACTACTAGCACCTCACACGATTGGCTAGATTTCCTCCTTTCCATCCTTCAAAGCCCCAGACCCTGTATTCTTGACCCTTGCCACATATCATTGTATACAGAAAGCTTATACTCGATCACTTGTCACCACACTATAATTTTGTATCAGCAGTAGAGAGAGCGTGATGGCAGTAAAGAGAGTTTAATGGCTCAGCGGTGTGCGCATGAGAAAGGAGATATCTCTTCCTATGGTTCATTTATTTCGAGCCCTATCAAAAGAAGATAGCTTTTGTCGCACCGCCGATACATGTGCAAGGCCATCTGTTGGCCTGGATAAGGATAAGCGTAGTACAAATGAGCCATCACAATTCAGATAATGGTATAGGGCCATACTGTCCATCACTACATCCGTGATTCCTTCAGATGTTTCGTTGATATTATAAGAACATCGGAACATTAACCTGGATAGAAGTACATATAGATATAGTCAGATAGCCAGATGATGAAATAGCTAATAATAAATGATGTGTGAGCATCTGGACATTAAGATGCATATATCTGTAAATATTACTTTGAGAAATTATTTAAAAATTAAAATTTTATTTTTTCTATTTTTAAAGGCACTTACGCCAGCACCATAAGTTTTACAAGTCACATAAAAAGATCCAAGCTATTATTATTATTTTTTATTTTTTTGGTTGTTCCATCAAATACAAAATAATATATCTGAGTTGCTAGCAACTGTCTGGCTATGAATGGAAGTGCCTGGAATCCAAGGCCTCCTTCAATGACCTTCAGCCTGTCTGCAGAGCAAAACTTTTTGGTGATGGGTGTAATTGTGTGAGTGGCTCTGTGACTGACAGGTCCAGAAATTGTTCCAAAGGAAAAAGTGACTAGGTCAGTCACAGGCACAACTGTGAGAGAGAGCCATAAAATGATGTGAGTATGATGTAGTGAAACCTGTTTCCCCCTAGAAGCACAGAAAGCCCCATGTTCTCGCTTCTCAGGCTACACAAAACACTTGGCCACTGTAGACCTATCTGTAAAAAAAAAATTCGAAGCGTTTTAAATCAAGATTTAGGTAACGGTTAAGTCTAAATTATTAGCTGTATGTGTAAAAAAAAAAATACAATACATTAATTTATAAACTGCTCAATTCTTTTCTTAGAAGCTTTTTTTTTTTTTTTTAATGTTTGCTGGATATGCTTTTTAGTTGTTTGCTATAATGATGGATGCCTTTCAAAATTTCAAAGAAACAACCATGAAACATATACAAAAAAATGCATATACATTTTTATGTATATAAACAGATTATAAAGTGTTTAATATGATTCCTTTTCTTAAAATGGAAATCCGCAGAACAGATGAGTTGTGTTTCTTTGGGTACATGACAACGAGAGAGAGAGAGAAAAAAGAAATGTGGGCTAGAAAAGAAATTAAATTAAATAAAATTATTACATAGAATAAATAAGATACAATTAAAAAAATTAATAATAATGATAATTTTAACAGCTTGTCCCATTGTGTTCTATTTCCAAGTAAATATTGCCTTAATAAAACAAACTCAGTGTCTGTAAATCATATGAACATATTTATAAATGTTTTATGTTATGACAATGTTAGCAAAATATATAGACTTATAGGTAAAAGCATCTACTTGTCCCTGGTTTTCTACCCTGCCCACATGCATTCAAACCATGAAACGCATTTCTAATAATTCCTAATAATTACTCTAGCAAAAGTAAGAGATGGTCTTGAACCTTTGGGTCATTTCCTTCTATTATTACGAATGTGAAGTTATTTAAAGCAGTGCATATGTATTTTTGATTTTTTTTTCAAGCATCCAGCCCTATAAATAATCGAGGGTCTGTTCTAAATCCTCTGAGTAATTACCCATGTGTAGTGACAGCTAAAGGCAGGAAGGAAAATGACATGCCTCCAGCAGGGAGATGTAGTGTAAATTTTATGAATGACAAAAAAGATTAGTGGAAGGACTTGGTACATGCTACCCTGATCTCAGAGGCATTGGAGACTGTAACCTTCAGTAATACAGAACTGAGACAGAAATAAAGGAGGATCCTACTCATAAATTCATATATGTGTGATTTTGTTAAAACTGTGATACACGGTGTGTTCTGACAGATTTTCTTTCATAGCAAGAGTTTCCAAGTTTGGAAGTTTTTTTATAATGAAACATGCCCTCATAGGGAACATCCCAGAAAAGAAAGACTAAGAGCTACCTCTGCTGCAGAGGATATGTTTATTAGAATTACCAGCCTTAAAAACCACAGATTTACAAAATTTTTGATTAGATAAAAATGCTTCACTGAGTTGAAGTGTCAGACATATTTTTTAACATCCACTGTTCATTGGAGACTGTGTGAGGCAGGATTTTATGGTCGGAATGTGGCAAAGAAAGCATGACTCTGGAAGAACAACAAGCAGAAGGGACTCAGTTGAAGAAACACAAGGAATAGACATTATAATAGTGATTTATTGTCCTTTGGTCTGAAGTCCAAATTTGAGATTTTTGGTTCTAAGTGCAGGGTTTTTGTTAGATGTATAGAGGGTGCACGGACGGTTCCTAAATTTCTGGTTCTCAATTTGTAGCATGGAGGAGGATGTGTTATGGTGTGGCAGTGTTTTTGTTGGTGACATTGTTGGTAACTTACTCAAAACTGAGGGCACACTTAACCAGTATGGCTACTACAGCATTTTGCAGTGAAATACCATCCCATCTGGTTTGCACAATTTGTTTTCCTATAAGACAATGACCCCAAACATAACAAAAAGGAGATGCTACATCAGATGACCTGGCCTCCACTATTACCTGATCTAAATCCAGCTGAGATTTAAGAGTGAAGAAACAGCAGCCAACAAGTACTCAACACTTTTGGCAACTTTCAAGATTGTTAGAAGACATTTCGAGATGACTACCTTGTGAATCTGATAAGAGAATGCCAAAGCTGTCACTAAAGCTAAATGTAGCTTCTTTGGGCAATCTCGGATATAAAACTCCTGGGTTGTTTAAACACGTTTTTGTTGACTACATAATTCCATACATGTTCTTTCATAGTTTGGAGGTCTTCAGTTTGAATGTACAATGTTGGAAAAAAAAACCTGAACAAGGAGTTGGGTATATATATATATATATATATATATATATATATATATATATATATATATATATATATATATATATATATATATATTTATTTATTTATTTATTTATTTATTTATATATTTGACAGGTGTCATTGTAGTGAGATAACCTATGCTATTCATTTCACATTTTTCAAGTGCCAAACATGTTAAAAGTCTGAACTCGATTGTAAATAGGACAGTGTTATTCACTGCCCCATAAATGTATCCAATGTGTATAAATCAAATATAAGATCATTCACCGTGTTAAAAGGTGTTTTTACACATTCCAAACTTTATATTTTTTCTTACGCAATTAGCTGATTCCATCTTCGGGTAACACCCATGACTCAACAACGACATTGCTGCTTGATTGTTATTTTGTTCCACCATGTCTCTTTTGCGCTATTCAACAAGGCCTCCACCCTGAGTCTTCTCACTCTGTCTGATCTGCCATTGATACTTCTTTGTGTTTCCTTTCCATAGAGAGGCTTTGTTCACTATATAATTACAGGGGTATTTCTTTTCAATTATGTTCCTGAATGGTGCTTGCGAAGCTTCTCTGTCTGCCATGAGGTCTGACAGTAAGAAGGGGCACACAGCCATGTTCACATACACACACACACACACACACACACACACACACACACACACACACACACACACACACACACACACACACACGCTGCAACCAATGAGTGGCGGAAGCCAATCAAAAAGGTTTTTGCTTTGTGTCAAAACCCTGACGTTGTTGCTCTAGAGGAGGAACAACAGAGGACAGGAGAGGAGTGCCAGTGTAGATTCCAGACGTGTCTGAAAGGGCCCGGCTGCTCTGTGTGAGCTACACGGCTGGCCATGCTGCGTTTCAAAGCACCACGTCGGTTTGTGTCTTGTCTTGTAAAGTAGCTGACGTTCTGATTTAATTAACATTCACAGCTGCCAGATGAATTACAAAATCAAAAATGTGTCTGGTACACTCTCTCACTCATCAAGAAAACACTCATCTGCTCATTTATTTATCACACCACTATCCCAGTAAGGCTTCTCATAGCCAATATGGAGAAGGTACCAGGCCCAGGAGGTGTGTTTTTTATCGATATTCAGTGGATGACATGGAATAAAACAAAGTAAATGTTTCTTGACTGGGAATGGGCCTTTGATTCAGGATGAAGGGGGGGCATGTCTGGACTAGCTCTATAAACTTATTGTGCCAAATAGATAAATCTGTCTAGGTGCTTTAAAATGCTGTATCTCTTCGAGATCGCTTTAGGAGGAGGGCCTCACATCTTCAGAAGAGAAGAAAAATCAATATTCCGAAAGCAAGCAGAAATGATATGTGTGTACTCTGTGATGAATTGCACTTAGCACCTTTTTTTACAGTACCAGATCAGCCAAATTGACATGATTTATGCAGCAACTAACATTTTTGCTCCATGTAGTCTTTTGACCAAATACGACAATATGATCCTCGGCAACAGAAAACCCATTTGAGCAGAGGAACCGTGGCTGCGTTGCATGCCACGGTAAGCAGAAATGTGGCATGCTGAGATGCATGAGTGTTTTGAAAGGGATTGGACAGATGCTCTTCATTTCAAAAGCGTTTTCTCATTGCCAACGGCAAATCAACTAAATGCACGTCAGTCACTCCATTCTCTCGCACCACAGAGAATGCTTTTCACAGAGCCCTGCAATTCCATTCCTCTGTTTTTATTCATTTATCGGCAGAAAAGATCGGCGGAGGTACGTCTAACCTTTAGACGCACACGATTTATAAGCATATGAGAGCTTCATATTAAACTGATTGGTCTGTCCTTAGGATGGGACGAATTATTTGAAAAGCGATGAAGCAAGTTCGTCTTGCACTAAAAAAAGACCACTTTTTTAAATTAAATGTCAGACCTTTAATGTTTCTATTACAACACTGAAATATTTAACCCATTCCTGTTAAGTCGATGCTGTTCATGTGTGGAGTTCGAAGATATCTACAGTATATATTTTTTAGGCTATTGAGTATGAAAAAGCTTTCTGCTTTCATAATAGACCATTCCATTATGCGAAAAATGAAATATCCCTACGCCAATACATAAATGGAGCTGAACTCAGACCAACATATAAGAAGAGAAGAGTACAAATCATTCGAAAGATATGAGCGCTTCAAAGGCGATGCCGATCGTGGAAAAGGAAATGAAAATGGCAACAATAATAAAGCAAACAGTGTGCTGTAAGAGCAGTATGAATTATGCAGGGAAGTGAAGGGTGTGTGATGGCGGATGATGGTGAAGATTGAGTTGTCCACTTCCAGCTCACTGGTTTGATGTATCCATCACGAACAGCGAAGGAGACCCTGACGGTTGGGCTGCTCAAAGCCAGCTGTTTTCATGCTTTGCAGCGTCTAGAATGTGCAGCCACGTCGAAAGGATTGTTAGAAGATTATTAAACAAAAAAATATACAAGTATGACATGCCCGAATCGCACATTTGAGTGATGGAAATATCACCAAACACTGGTTTCCAGCTTGCACACTAAAAGTTATAAACATGCTCGGTACACTAGGGATATCCTTTAAGCAATAATATGTGATATTCTTTGCCTCAACCATTCCATTCCACCCATTATTAAAGTTTCTGAAATATAAATTAGGGAAGATGATACACACTATATAGGCAAAAGTATTGGGACACCTGACCTTTCCGGCCAAATGTGGTTCTTCTCCAAACTGTTACCACAAAGCTGGAGGCATTTTATTTAATTTTTTGCGTTTATTTGAAACTTGAAAAAACCCAAACCTGGTTCAGCATGGCAGTGCCCCTGTGCACAAAACGAGCTCCATGAAGATATGGTTTACATGGTTTTAAGAGAGAGATTTTGAATGGCCTGCAATAGAACTTTGATCTTATTCAGGGATGGGCAGCATTTATTAAAAAAAAAAAAAAAAAACAAGGATATTGTAATTCGGATCTGATATGGTTGATTAAAATAGCCTTTGTAATTTTGTAGATATACTGTAATATACTGTAAAATCCTTTGTAAGAAGTCTACATGATGACATCATAAAAATGACTCGTTTCTTTGATTGGTGCCGACCAATCAGTAGTTCAGTAGGTCAATACTTTGCTCAGTAGGTCAATACTTTGTGATCAGAACAGAAAATGAATGGTGGAAAAGGTGGAAAAGTTAAGAAACGTGCAATTTGCCAGCTTTTAAATAGGTGTCCAATGATTGATAAATAAATACTTGATTGCTGAATATTGTACCCTAATGAATACTGCTATGAATACAGGTGCCATCAGTTGTCTTCTTATGAAGGACTTGTTTGTCAGTGAGTCAGTGTTGCTGATGTTAACAAACACCTATTAACTAAGTAACGATACGATTATGAGTCATTCGCAAACTGTTAAACATCAAACTGCTGTTTACTTTAAAACTAACCTTCATCTGAGAGATCACAGGGATGTACAGTATGTGAATATTTGATCTGTTATCTTTTTGCATATGCCAGTTTTATTGCGTGACTCTGCCAGAGAAAAGCTGTTGCTATCAAACATTGTTTACTTAATCAACTGAGTCAGTATAATTATAAAGGAAAGATCAAATATGCCAATTACTGGAAGGTTGTTTTTTTTTTTTTTTTTTTTTTAAATACAAAAATTGTGTGGCTGCTGTATATTGTAGTTTATTTTGATAGATGGTATTTTATGGTATTTTTTTATGGTATTTTATTTAAATATACAATCTTTCTTTACCAAACCCTGATCTCAACCCTGCCAAACTATTAATCAGAACATGGTACACCCCAGTACATTAGTACATGACTTTACTAACACCCTTGTGGCTAATGAACACAAATCTCCACAATTATAATAGCAGAATTATAGGGAATCATAAGAGCAAATTGGGATTAAAATGTGGACTGCGATGCACAAAAAGCACATACTATACTTATGAACAGATGTCCGCAAACTTTTGCCGATATAGCGTATGTTCGTTAGGCAGTACAGCATTTTCAGTAAATTTATACTGTTATGAAACTGTTTTTATTCCCTTAGCTAAGGCACTTTTTATCTTTTTTTATCTCACTTTAATGGCAAAACTCACAATCAAGTTTAGTAATCAGGTCACCTACATCTTCTTTCTGTTTTCTCACTTCAGATTAAAGAAGACAAGAAAACAACACTGGACTCTATTTCTTTTCCTAATGCAACTTAAAATAAAATAAAAATGACCATACCATATATTTTAAACTTCCACAGAGTTTGTGGACACCTGACCCTATGGTTCGTATGTGCTTTTTCAACATCCTATTTCACATTTAGTCCCCATTGGTCTAATAACCTCCACTCTTCTGGGAAAATGTTCTACTAGGTTATTTAGTGTGTGCCTGTGGAGATTTGAGCTCATTCAGGTACTGATGTAGGGTGAGGAGGCCTGGGGTGCATTCAGTTTTAGTTTTTGTTTAGTTTGGTTGAAGTAAGAGCTCTATATCAGATCTTCCATTACAACCCATGTAATATCTTCATGGCTTAGTGCACAAGGCCATTGGCATGCGGGAACAGGTTTGCGTTTCACACTGCAAACTACACACTGGTGAATCATCAAAACTATTATCATCCCAAATGCATAATCATATTAGTAACAATTATTTTCTGTGTCTTGCTTGTATTGTAACCTACATAGCAAAAAGTTTATGGACACCTTGAATTCATATTCATATGTTAGTTTCAAACATCCTATTCCAGATTTAATTATGACAGCCTCCCCTTTTCTGGGAAGGCTTTCAACTAGATTTTGGACTGTGCCTTTCAGGATTTGCAGTCATTCAGTTGCACGAGCATTATTGAGGTCAGGCATGAGGAGGCCTCAGTTCAGTCAGCACAGGAGGTTCAGTCAGCACTTCAGTTCTTCCCAAAAGTGATCAGTGCGATGAGCTTCAAGAAGCTCATTTTCCATTTGGGCATTTGTTTGTTTTATGTGCACATAGTTTTGGTTATATAAAGTATATGTATATGTATATGGATTTGTTATTAATTGTGACTGTCCTGAGGTTTTCTGAAATAAACTGCTGGAATATTATACCAGGCTTCTTTTAGCACTTTGCAAAGTTCTTTATTAGATTTAGGGTGTCTTTTATTTCTTTCTCTGTCCATGGGATCCCATAGTGCCTCTATAATATTTAGGATTGGACTCTAAGGAGGCCAGGCCTTAAGAGTCAATGTTTTATCAGCTGGCTTTCTAGCCGAACATGATTTCACTGCATTAGCAGTGTACTTGGGATCAAACCATTCCCAATCAGATGCTTTCCAGAAGGAATAGAATAATTAAAACCTGTCTGTGCAGTTTCGCATTGATGAGTCCATAAATTCGGACACTTTCACCAATACGACTGGCAGAAATGCAGCCCCAAGCCAGGACAGCCCCTTCACCATGTTTTTAATGAAGCCTGCAGGCTCTCATTCGTACATCTCTCTCTCTTTCTCTCTCTCTCTCTCTCTCTCTCTCTCTCTCTCTCTCTCTCTCTCTCTCTCTCTCTCTCTCTCTCACCTTTACTCACATATTGGACAATTGGATCTAAGAATTTCAAACTTGGATTAATCACTCCATAGTACTTTTTACTACTGATTTCCAATTTTTGTGAGCTTTAACATATCTTAGTCAATAAAAGTGGTTTCTTGGCTGCTACCCTTTTACAAAAACCATTCCTGATCAAACTTCTTCAGACTGAAGAATTCCAGCATTTCATAAAACCTGTCAAAGCTAAACCAGGTCCTTGCTGGACTTCTTATGGTCACTCAAATAAGAAACTTAAATGTTTACTCAAATAATTCAGTTTTATTTTTACGTTTTGTTGATCGATCTTCTGGTCCCCTGGTGGTCTAGTGGTTAAGATGCAGCGCTCCCACTGCTGCGACCCGGGTTCGATTCCCGGTCAGGGAACCATCCCCAGCCACTCTTAGTGCCGGTCCCAAGCCCGGATAATTGGGGAGGGTTGCGTTAGGAAGGGCATCCAGCGTAAAACATGTGACAAATCAAACGTGCGGAGGATCAGCTGTGGCGACCCCTAATGGGAGAAGCCGAAAAGAAAGTTGATCGATCTTCTGATTCTTTAAATTTTATAATAATGGCTTGAATACCACATCTTGTGCATTTGTTGGTTGATTTCCATTTGACAGTGGCTTTGCTGATGCAAAAGTATGATTTTATGTCTGTCAAAATCTGTAATCGTTGGCATTTTGAATGGATGTGAATGGATGATGTGATGGAAAGTTGGTCTTATTACCAACTTATAATATAAGCTTCCAATGACTTAAACTTATACAACCTGTGTAATGCTCAAGCATGTCTTGCACAAACCTGGTGTAATAGACCTCTGTTCACAGCAGTCATTTTGACATGAAATATTAGGAGAAATACAGGTTGACATTCATTATGGTTTCCATTAAATGTAGGTTTTTCAAGAGCCATGTTTCTGCTATTGCTGAAGTGTAAGGGGAGGTCACACTAAATACTTTCTATTCTATTCTATTTGATTCTTTCCATTATTTTTTTATTTATTTATTTATTTTTTTTACAAAAAATAACTGATAGGGTAACTCCGTGTCGGACTACCTCACACTGTGCTACACTATTCTGTAAATCCCACCTTCTAGTTCTATTGATTCAACTAAAATAACAGTTTGTTACATTTCCATTTTATTGGAAAATCCTTTTAATAACACAATTTTTTGGGGGTTTAAATATAAATATTGCATATATGAGCATTTACGTGTTATTTTATAAAGAAAAATGTAACAAATAATAAAAATAATAATAATAATAATAATAATAATAATAATAATAATAATAATAATAATAATACGTTCCTTGAATGAAGGTTACCCTCCTCCAAACTAAAAAAATATATATACTAAACACACTGATATAATATGAAAACTTCTCCAGCTCTAACTTAAAAAGAGATCCTGCAAAATGATACACTAGAGAAGGCCTTTGATTTTCCTAAATATCTACCCTCCTCATTTTCATTTCTGGGAGTATGGAGGGTGGGGGCAATATCTGGCCAGGGGATGTCAGCGTTTATCTTAAAATGATGTGCCATTTGCCCAACACATCGCTAAAAAAGAAAAAGCAAAACAAATAAGGTATTAAGAAGTAATGTAACTTCAATGGCTGCTTTCTCACCTAAGAAGAATCAACTCAAATAGTTTGCTTGGCGGTGTGTGCACTTACAATTCCCAAGGGTGCCACAACCTGTGTCTCACCCACCCTCAGGGTCCACAAGCATTTCTGTCCGCGGAATGAAATTGTATGGCATGCGAGATTAGCCCGACACTAATGCAAGGTCAAAAATAATAGAATCAATAGGCAGGCCTGGCGATGTTAACATTTACAGAAAATTACAGAGTGAAAAGCGCTGTCGAAAACAGAATGAAACGAGTCTCCGCTGAATTCATATTGATGTCTTTTCATTACTTCTCATAATTCGACTTTTCTTTTTGTGTGCTGCGGCGGTCAGCGGCCATACTTTATTACCCTTTGTGTTAGATGTGCATGTCACAAAAAAAAAGGTGTGTGCGTGTGTGTGCATATGAGGTTTTGTGTGTGTGTGTGTGTGAATTTGTGTGAGCAGGGTTAATGTACTGCTGTCAGCTTTCAATGACTTCTTGCAGCCAATCAGACTGTCAGGACTTAATTGATTAATGACACGCATAAAGAGAGGGGATTAGGTAACCTTGCATTGTCAGCTCCGGTCCTGATATTCAGCAGCGTAGTTCATAGCAGTTCAATGACCACGACGTGTCGACAGAAACAAAATGCACACAATCTTAGATATGTACATGAACGGCAGAAAAAAAAAGAACTGTATATAATGTACGTCCTAGTATATGCAACACTATGTACATGATCTGCGTCAGTGATTTGCCAATCTCGTTTTTTGTCTGTCAGTAATAACAATGAACGCGTCTGATAATTATGGAGAAGGCAGAACCATGATCGGGGAGAGAGTTGATGAACAAGTGTACAAAAGCATGATTGTGCGACGACAAAGACAACGTCAAAGCGTCGAGGCAGAACAAAGCCGGCGAACATCAATGTAAACAAAATGTCTCGGTCTTAGTTTTATTGCCCCTCAGAACAATGTCAATATCAGCCAAGCGACTCGTGGGTGACTGTTGTGGGCTCAGGCGCGTCTGCTCAAGTCTATTGTCACTCTCGGCTGTGAAAGGAAAATAACAGTTATGGATGTTTTTTCTCGGCACTGCCATTGTCACATCAAGTGTTTTTATTGCTGTCATTATAGTTTAACATCGCACTGTTAATTCTGTTAATTAAAAAGCTGATTGCTTTTGCCAGTCTGTGATCTCCATTTGGTGAGTCCATATGGTAGGAGATTACTTGTTGTAAATTTCAATGAAGTCTTATCAGAGCTCGGATACATATAATCAAGCAGTACAAGTACTGGAATTAAGTCTATAAACCTTAATTATCTTTTCGTGCATCAATAGTATACTGTACATCTGATTAGCCCAGGCCGTTTTCTTTGGCTTCTGATGCATTCAAAAGCAAAATCATGGTGGTTATGGTAATTAAAAGTGTTATGTTGATGACATACGTGTGAGGATTTAATACTTAGGTCTGGATTTCCTGGATTTTTTTTTTTTACAGTAATCACATTTTAGGTAATCTCTGACTTATCGTCTAAGATCAAAATGATGCATTATTTCGGAGAAATGAGAGCTCGACGTATTTTTTTCAGAAGCACACTCGACTCCATCTAGCTGGCAAGCTGCTGAAAGCGAGCGCATTGTTTGCAATCTTGCTGTCAGCAAAACAAGAGGCCCATCTCATGTACATAAATCAGAATGACACTCACTCTGATGGCCTCTGATAGCATGGTTTTATTGGTGCCCTAAGGTACTGCACTTCCGAGGCACAATATGCTATCCAAAGCCATGCAAAATTGTAGTTGTTATGTAGCTTACGAGATGCAGAAAGGTTGAAGGAGGCTCCCTTTTATGCAGAGCCAGTGGATAATGTGGAAATGAAAAAGCAAATGTTCTTTATTTGAGAAAAATGCTTTGATTCAGGATCACACGACTTGTCTGGACCTGTCTTATACACTTGCAAATTTGAGAATACATTTCCCGGGATGCTTTACGGTTTACTTTATAAAAAAAAATCTTTTTGGATACCTTATTAATTGGGGAAACACATCGGATTAGAAAAGAGAGAAAGAGAGAGAGAGAGAGAGAGAGAGAGAGAGAGAGAGAGAGAGAGAGAGAGAGAGAGAGAGAGAGAGAGAGAGAGAGAGAGAGAAATACAGAATGCAGAATGCAGATTGAAGAATTTCAATTTACATGTAGCCGTCTACTCACAAAAAGAAAGATCACAGGCTTCATGTTCTGTGTGCAACTGTGACGACATTGAAAACTGCGGTTCTCAGATAAGTGATGACACGTAGAGCTTCCACTTGCCAGCTGAGATCTCTAAATCAGCTTGGGATGTAGTCAGTGATAGCTATGATCCAATCGGTTTAATTCAGAAACCCTCGCTGTATGCAGAAGCTGCGTAGCTCCAAGGTGACTTATCAGCTCAGTCCTGGACAGTACGGGTGTCCACTTGGGAAACGATGAGTGATGACAGAAAGCCTCGTATTTGAAAAGTGTGTGCGCGCATGCTCCACTTGTGCAAAATTTACTGCTCTACACTTCCCATGAGAGGCTGTCTGTATTTGTACTTTACATTCCAACTGAGAGAAGCAGTGATGGGAACTAGGGCTAAACTGAAAACCGTTCCACTTGTCATGTCAGAGGAAACTAATTGCACACTTTGCGAATGGAAGATGGCTTTAGGTTTGTTTTGTAGGGAACCATGATGTTTTTGACCTTTTAATGACTATCGGGACATTTGGGTTTACTATATCAAGATGTGGGTATATCACATGGGAGTTAATCCGTGTATGTCCTTTACAGAGCTATAAGTCTTTGGAGTCTCTCAGGTCCAGGTAAAGGAATTAGTGCGTAACCTTAATGCTAGTAAAGTCGACATGAATATGTTCCTCACTATCATGTGATACAAAATATATCATATTTTACAAGAATGAAATGTTCGGAATGTTGTAATGGTGGTATTCAGGATTCGTCAGTGTTACAGCCAATAAAAAAATGTCTTTACCATATTTTATAAATGTCAAAAACAGCTGTTAATACATTTTATTTTTATTTTTTTTTCACCCCTTCCTGTAAATACACTATATATACAAAAGTTTGTGGATACTATACCTCACTATAAAGTTCAAAAGTGCTTTTTGGAAATTCCATCCCACAATTAGTTTTAATTTGCTGGTATAATATTCTCCATTCTTCAGGGACGATGTTCCACTAGATTTTGAAGGGTGCTTGTGGAGATTTGTGTTCATTCAGACACAAGGGTGTTAGTAAAGTCAGATACTGATGTAGGTTAGGTGAGGAGGCCTGGGGTGCAGTGAGCGTTTACATTTTTTTTTTTGCATTCGACTTTGCTTTGATTATCATCGTTAATCGCGAAATGTTCCAGCTCGCTGTCATAAGTTTCCTGTTCACTTTGCGCATACCACAGATGTATCATGTGGCATCAGATATTGGTGTCACGCCATTTCTTATGAGTGAATTAGCAATGAAAGTATCATAAGTACATCACATATACAGCATATAAATAGTTCAAATGAAATTCAGCAAAGGGTCTACTTAGGTCTATAATCCTATTGGTTAGATTTTTTGAATCTGTATATTAAATTAAATGTTTGAAAAACGAACAAAAACTATCTAAAGGGGTTTAATTTTACAACCCTCCTTAAAAAGGAACATTCCATTCTAGTTTTCTACATAAAAAAACCAAACAAAAAAAATAAGGGGTACAAAGATGAGTTCATCAGCAATATCTATTGTTGTACAGGTAGTCGTCGACTTACGACCTATGCGACTTACGACCACAATCGCTAGCCGCGGTGTACGACAGTAAGAAACAAAATGGTGTTACAGATGATACAAATGGCATAAAATAAACAAAGAAAATGATGATATAAACAGTATAACAATAATGAAAGAATATTATGATAAAATTCTACTTAAAGATTTTTATATCATTTCACAGTACTGTACATATAGCCTACTCTACTTACGACAAAATGATGTTACGACCGGTCTGTCGGAACCAATCGTGGTCGTAAGTCGACGACTACCTGTATATGTATCTACAGTTCCTCAGCTAGTTAGTATCATTAAGCCATGACTGAGCAGCACTAATATATGGTGATGTTTTCAAGGTAACAAACACTTCCTTTTTATAGAGTTTGCCAAATGACGAGTTTCCAAAACAAAAAGAAAATTCAGAAAATTAGTTTTTCTAATGTAACGAAGAAAGTGTGCTATAAACTGCAGGATGCTTACAGGTGCAAGAATTTGGATTTTTGCCCTCCCTGGTAGAAACAAGCTACTTGCGGACAAACCATTTCGTAATGTGGGCTGTGCTGGATCTTTTTCCTGTGGCACAAATTTCATCTTAGAGAATTACAGGGCTTCATCCCAAAATGGCATAATGCACATTACGTACTATGCCTAAACAGGAATGACACCAATAATGTACTGACAAATTATGCAATTTGGGACACAGCCCAAGGGTGTGCAAGGATATGTTTTATTTAAATACATGAGGTTAAATATAAATACATTTTGAGACCTGCTTGAAATAAAGCAGTAGTTCAGTAAAGATTATTGTGGTGTTAAATATACTGAATTTAGGTCCTATTACAGCCTACAGGAAATGTTTAACTATCGTCTATGCTAACTATATAGCAAGGAGCATGTATAAATTAACAGCTAGTTATCTAATGAACATGGCTAGCAACTAAATTCACAGCAGCATTTGGTAATATTAGTTAGCCAGCTAATGCTGCCTTTCTTTACATATTATTATGAATGATGTTTCGTTGTATGTCTAGATCAGGATAGCCGTTCCAAGCATTCCTACTCTCTGGCCTAGTTATGCCGTGCCCACAACAGAGCGACCGTATAAAGCCAGGTCAGAAGCCAGAAATGGGACCTCTCTTAGCTGAAGCTCGTTTTTACTTCATGACTATGTTTTGTTATTCCGTAATTGTGTGGTTTTTATGCCTATTCTTGACTTCGAGTTTGCTCTGTCCTTTTGTGATAAATCTGTTTTACTAGTTTGTAGATATTCACTGTTGGAGTAATATATGTAAATATATGCACATATTTGTATTGTGGTGTTCACCGGTAGTATAGGTGTGACTGCCATTTGTGTTAGGTGTTGGTTTTGTCCCAGTTTTTAGCAAGGGAGTTTAGAGAAGTTGGTTGTCTTTCTTGTGTTGCCTTTTGTAGGTTTTTAGGTTTTTAAAGAGTGTTTTTGTTTGGTTGTTTTTTTTTTGGGTTTTTTTGCCATGCATGGACATATCTCAAGATATACCTCCTGTTTTATGCTATTATGGTGTTTGTGCTTTATTTTTATTTTTTTTATAAATAAAGCACATATTTTTATATCAGAATACTATATAACTTCCATAAACCAGGTAAATAACTCTTATCATCTCACATCCATGACAGTGTGCAGCCAAACACTGGACTGGGTTGTAACAGTTGATAACTGAAATGGGTTTCACGTCATCCCACTGTGGCACACCTGACCAGTTAACATAACAGTTCAGCAGATTTATTCTTTACCAGAAATATAATAATTTTGGGGTTAGTTGTGTCAGCTTTAATTACGTCTTATTAACTCTTACTTAAATTTTTTGTTTTACGTGACAACAAATGAATTGCTAATACATTAGTAGTACTTAATTCAAGTCATTGTATTCCACACTCTTTCCAAAATCGTTTGTTGTTTTAGATCTCTAACAAAATATTGTATATTTTCCAGCAAACTACAGTAGAGATCTTGAGGTCTATACCAGGTGTGAGGAAAAATTGTCTCTCCCATAATTCCATAGCATTCTGGCATGTAAAGTCATAACTGTCTGCAGCAGAGGCAGTGGTGTGAGGCTGCACTGACCCCAGAATAAATTTTGAGTTAAATGAGCAAAAAGTGCATTTTTGCAGTAAGATATGTTTAAATGTCTCTAAATAACACTATAAGTACAGTGCTCCAAAACTTTGTTCTTTGCTACACTGGCTATAAACTAACCAGAAAACCAGATCTTTTTATGATCCAGTCTAGGTTTATTACCTGAACTTTGCTTTTCATCTATTTCACTATCTGATCTGTATTTGAAATTTTTTCCTCCTGCCTGTGAAACACATTAGGCACAAGCCGGGTAATGTTAGTATGCTAGCCAAAACACAAAGCTATAAATATAAGTTACACACTGAAGGCAAGCAGACGCACTGGATGACTCACTCTTGCCCTAAATAACTAAGTCTAAAATACAAAAATACAGAGAAACACGAGAACACCACACTAGCTGGCTATAAGTACTCTAACGAAAGCTACTTCACAACAGGTTCATAGAAAATAAATAGTCACTTTATTTAATTGTTTCCAAGCAAGTAAATACCTCACTGGTTTGTCAAGAAAATCGAAAGGTTTCACCTGATTTGCTTATACCCTCGCTATATTCTTTCTCCTCTCTGATTGGCTGCCAGCTCTGCCATTCAGTGTAGTCAGGCTTCTAAAGTTTAACATATATTGTATCTTAGCTGGTGAACAATGTGTGCACTAGTTGTGGCCTGATCCCACTGATCCAGCACACATTACTATGACAGAATTTTCAGGGAGACTCAGGGAGATATTTTTAGTCCACTGAGTCAATAAGCAACAAATCCAATGACGTTCAATTGTAGACCCAAAACACACAGTCTTAAGAACTACTCATAGGTCATTAAAAAACCCTAAAGTGTCTTAAAAACTTTGCCAGGTTTACTCGCTTCAATCTCAGACAGGTTGTGATCCACACTTCTAATCCCTACTCTGCCTGTGACGTTCTTGCCCCTGAACCCTGACCGTGTGGACCCTGATGCACCACATTCTCACATTTCCAGTCCTCCAGCAGCAGAGCACTGTCACATCTGACATTGTCATGTCAACTCCAACACAGCCTAGATATATGGAGGCGTGTTTGACCCAGGAGAAACAGAGGACTGACCTACTTTAAGCCATTTCTTCATTTACTCTTGCCTATATCTGCAGGCTGGCAAATACATCTTCAGACCTACCTACATGGCTGCTTTCACATTATTTTTGTCCACAAAAAAAAAGGATAGTCTGTTCATTACTTCACTATTCATGTTCCAGTGAACCGTGGCATGTTTGCTTTTAAAGATTTTGTTGATGTCATGTATGTTTAAAAGTGGTTCTAAACATGTCCTTTCAAAAAAATATCTTAGAAACAACCAAATCATGAAACTGCAGAGTAATGGAGCTGGCTGGGTTCTTTATTTTAGGCTTTGGTTTTATATTGGCACCACCCCAGCCAATGAAGGTGCTCAGCTTTGGCCATTCTCATTTTAAAAGGCACACAGTTTATGTGTAGATTTTACATATGGGGCATAGCTGGTTAGGGAAGAGAACCATTTGTTACACTGTTTTCATTAGAAATTCAATTAATCTCACTGCCAATAGAGGGCGTTTCAATTCACAAATGAGCCCTTTAAAAGATCATGCAGTGTTTGGCAAATGGGTAATTTGTTTTTTCATGTACAAAATGTATGGAATGTGACTTTATGAATTTTTCAGGCCACAGTGCCTGAAATGTCCATACATTAGCCCTTTGAATCATATTTCTATAACTAAATATCAACCCTACTCTTTGGAAACATGACATAAATTTTAATGGTTTCTACTGCAAACACTATTACTAACTGCTGTTCAACCTTAACACCATTACCAAATGTTTTTTTATTCCACAGTACTTGAGTACTTAATAATGTTGTAATTATTACCATTGGTGCTCTGTATATGCCAACATTTGTTCTAAATGTTTTTACAGGTATTCTTTTGGTTCTTAATGTTATCCACTCGACATGGGCTCCAATAGAAGCCATTAAATGACCAGCAGAGACTCACAGAAACCACTAGTTTAATAGTTAAAGCTTATATAATTTCCTTTTTTT
Organism: Silurus aristotelis; assembly: GCF_946808225.1. Lineage (NCBI taxonomy): Eukaryota > Metazoa > Chordata > Actinopteri > Siluriformes > Siluridae > Silurus > Silurus aristotelis. The sequence goes on along the minus strand of NC_139592.1, from coordinate 18,519,041 downwards.
TTTTCAGCAAAGAATGTGAAAGAAAAAGGAAATTACATTTCAGATTGATAGTCCAATTAGAAAAACATCTTTCAGCTCTAAATTGTGAAAAGATCTGGAACCATTGGGGACCTTAGCACAAAAGGATCATAATTGGAAAATACTTTTTAATTTTGCTGTATTTGTATTCAAATTTTGACCAAATAGGTTACAATGGTGAACTGACCCAGTTACACACTATCTTTGCTGTACATTTGCTGTAATGTAATCAAGGACTTGGCCTAATCTATGAGTAGTAAACAGATTCATTTATTATTAAGGAAAATAGGAAGGTGAAACATACACAGTGCTCTTATTTCCAAAAAAGATAAATCGAACAAAATGAAATCATTTAACAAACTTATAGCAGCTTCTACAGTGATTTACAAGAGAGACAATAGATTTGAAGCCGAAGCTGAATGAGGCCACAGAGCGCCGTTTTTATTTTAATAGGAAGAAGAAAAGTGTTCAATCTCACCACTATTAAAATTCTTGCTGTGACATGGCCTGCTGTTATGGTTCGTCTGGCTGGCCCAAACATCAATATCAGGGCAAAAGGTGCCAAAATAAAGCCAGATCATACTTCTTCACAACTCTTAGACAATATAGAAAGTGCTGGATGAGTTGGACTCTAAACGGTCAAGGTCATAGGTTTACATACCATATGCAAAAGAGCATTTATATATATATATATATATATATATATATATATATATATATATATATATATATATATATATACAGTGAGGAAAATAAGTATTTGAACACTATTTCAAATGCTATTTTGCAAGTTCTCCCACTTAGAAATCATGGAGGGGTCTGAAATAGTCATTGTAGGTGCATGTCCACTGTGAGAGACATAATCTAAAAAAAAAAATCCAGAAATCACAATATATGATTTTTAAACTATTTATTTGTATGATACAGCTGCAAATAAGTATTTGAACACCTGTCTTTCAGCTAGAATTCTGACCCTCAAAGACCTGTTAGTCTGCCTTTAAAATGTCCACCTCCACTACATTTATTATCCTAAATTACATGCACCTGTTTGAGGTCGTTAGCTGCATAAAGACACCTGTCCACCCCATACAATCAGTAAGAATCCAACATGGCCAAGACCAAAGAGCTGTCCAAAGACACTAGAGACAAAATTGTACACCTCCACAAGGCTGGAAAGGGCTACGGGGAAATTGCCAAGCAGCTTGGTGAAAAAAGGTCCACTGTTGGAGCAATCATTAGAAAATGGAAGAAGCTAAACATGACTGTCAATCTCCCTCGGACTGGGGCTCCATGCAAGATCTCACCTCGTGGGGTCTCAATGATCCTAAGGAAGGTGAGAAATCAGCCCAGAACTACACGGGAGGAGCTGGTCAATGAACTGAAAAGAACTGGGACCACCGTTTCCAAGGTTACTGTTGGTAATACACCAAGACGTCATGGTTTGAAATCATGCATAGCACGGAAGGTTCCCCTGCTTAAACCAGCACATGTCCAGCCACGTCTTAAGTTTGCCAATGACCATTTGGATGATCCAGAGGAGTCATGGGAGAAAGTCATGTGGTCAGATGAGACCAAAATAGAACTTTTGGCTCATAATTCCACTAAACGTGTTTGGAGGAAGGAGAATGATGAGTACCATCCCAAGAACAACATCCCTACTGTGAAGCGTGGGGGTGGTAGCATCATGCTTTGGGGGTGTTTTTCTGCACATGGGACAGGGCGACTGCACTGTATTAAGGAGAGGATGACCGGGGCCATGTATTGCGAGATTTTGTGGAACAACCTCCTTCCCTCAGTTAGAGCATTGAAGATGGGTCTAGGCTGGGTCTTCCAACATGACAATGACCCGAAGCACACAGCCAGGATAACCAAGGAGTGGTTCTGTAAGAAGCATATCAAGGTTCTGGCGTGGCCTAGCCAGTCTCCAGACCTAAACCCAATAGAGAATCTTTGGAGGGAGCTCAAACTCTGTGTTTCTCAGCGACACACCAGAAACCTGACTGATCTAGAGAAGATCTGTGTGGAGGAGTAGGCCAAAATCCCTCCTGCAGTGTGTGCAAACCAGGTGAAAAACTACAGGAAACGTTTAACCTCTGTAATTGCAAACAAAGGCTACTGTACCAAATATTAACATTGACTTTCTCAGGTGTTCAAATACTTATTTGCAGCTGTATCATACAAATAAATAGTTAAAAAATCATACATTGTGATCTCTGGATTTTTTTTTTTTAGATTATGTCTCTCACAGTGGACATGCACCTACAATGACAATTTCAGACCCCTCCATGATTTCTAAGTGGGAGAACTTGCAAAATAGCAGGGTGTTCAAATACTTATTTTCCTCACTGTATATACATAAGGTTTACATACAATATGCAAAAGAGCATTTATATGTGTGTGTGTGTGTGTGTATATATATATATATATATATATATATATATATATATATATATATATATATATATATATATATACAGTGAGGAAAATAAGTATTTGAACACCCTTCACAGTAGGGATGGTGTTCTTGGGATGGTACTCATCATTCTTCTTCCTCCAAACACGTTTAGTGGAATTATGACCCAAAAGTTCTATTTTGGTCTCATCTGACCACATGACTTTCTCCCATGACTCCTCTGGATCATCCAAATGGTCATTGGCAAACTTAAGACGTGCCTGGACATGTGCTGGTTTAAGCAGGGGAACCTTCCGTGCCATGCATGATTTCAAACCATGACGTCTTAGTGTATTACCAACAGTAACCTTGGAAACGGTGGTCCCAGCTCTTTTCAGGTCATTGACCAGCTCCTCCCGTGTAGTTCTGGGCTGATTTCTCACCTTCCTTAGGATCACTGAGACCCCACGAGGTGAGATCTTGCATGGAGCCCCAGTCTGAGGGAGATTGGCAGTCATGTTTAGCTTCTTCCATTTTCTAATGATTGCTCCAACAGTGGACCTTTTTTCACCAAGCTGCTTGGCAATTTCCCCGTAGCCCTTTCCAGCCTTGTGGAGGTGTACAATTTTGTCTCTAGTGCCTTTGGACAGCTCTTTGGTCTTGGCCATGTTAGTAGTTGGATTCTTACTGATTGTATGGGGTGGACAGGGGTCTTTATGCAGCTAACAACCTCAAACAGGTGCATGTAATTTAGGATAATAAATGTAGTGAAGGTGGAAATTTTAAAGGCATACTAACAGGTCTTTAAGTGTCAGAATTCTAGCTGATAGACAGGTGTTCAAATACTTATTTGCAGCCGTGTCATACAAATAAATAGTTTAAAAATCATATATTGTGATTTCTGGATTTTTTTTTTAGATTATGTCTCTCACAGTGGACATGCACCTACAATGACCATTTCAGACCCCTTCATGATTTCTAAGTGGGAGAACTTGCAAAATAGAAGGGTGTTCAAATACTTATTTTCCTCACTGTATATATAGTCCACAAATTGTAATAAGAGCTGAATTTACATTACAAGGGAACCCGTTCAAAAGTTTACAAACTCTGATTCGTTGCCCATTCATAATAGTGTGTAGGGTTGTTTTTATGTTGTGTTATAGTTGTTCATGAGTCCCTTCTTGTTCTGAGCTGTTTAAACTGCCTATGCTTTTTAGAACAAAATAGTTTAGGAGCTGTACATTATTTTCCAGCAACTGCGTATTTGAACCCTTTCTAACAGTGGCTATATGATTTTGAGGTTAATCTTTAGACACGTAGGACAACCGAGGTACTATTACGAAAGGTACAAACATTTATTTGTTCTTAACAAAGGCAGCAGTATTGAACATGGTGTAATTTTTATATATACATACATACATACATACATACATACATACATACATACATGCATACATACATACATACATACATACATACATACATACAGACTATATGGACAAAAGTTTGTGGACACTTTTTGTTGTTATGGGGGCTCATTCCTTCTAGGAAGTTGTTCCACTAGATTTTGGAGTGTGGCCGTGAACATTTGTGCTCATTCAGCCACAAGGGTGTTAGTAAAGTCTGGTATTGATGAAGGGTGGGGAGGCCTGAGGTGCAATCAGCATTCCAAATCTTTCCAGTGAGGTTAAGGTCAAAACTCTATTGAAAGCCCTTTACGATCTTCCACTCTAACCCGTGTAAAACTTTTTTTTATGGAGATGGCTTTGTGCACAGGGGAACTATCATGCTGGAACAGGTTTGCATCTCTTAGTTTAAGTGAAGGGAAAATGTAATACTACCACATCCAAAGACATCCTATACGAATGTGTGGCCAGGTGTCCCAATACTTTTGTCCATATAGTGTATATGTACTGTGTGTATGTATGTGTATTAGGAAAGAGAGAGAGAAGAGAGAGAGAGAGAGAGAGAGAGAGAGAGAGAGAGAGAGAGAGAGAGAGAGAGAGAGAGAGAGAGAGAATATCATGTATCTTCTGCTGGACTTGACATCTATCAGTACAGGAGTCTGATGACTGTTTGCCTTGTTGTTTTGTAGCCAGACAACACATAAATCAAACTCTTTCTCATCTCAAACACACAGACACATATACCACTAAGGACATTTATACTAAACCTTTCTATATTTATGCTCGCCTCCTTGTCCAGCTTCCTGAAATGTAATTTCTGTACCCCAGTAATACCATGTGTGACAGTGTTTATTAGTCCTACATACCAAGATGCACTTGATTTGTTAATGGAAAGTCAAGTAATCACATTATTTAAATGGAGAGCTTTAGGTTGTGCAATATAAACATTACTGAAGTGACTTTTGAGCAACATTACCATCATAATATCAAGTAGAAGCTCATTGCAAGTAATGTATGTTATTTTTGGATTGTTGCAGTCGAACCTGAGAAATTCAGTATGGTCTAATATAACTTTCTGATAATGTCTTTTTCTTGTAGCTGGGAAACAAAGTGAGCAAACAACATAAATACCTCTAAAATGGCCTCGTTTATATCTCCAGTGGCAGTAACAATGTCATTATAAAAATAGCTTGACTTTACATGCTAATTATGATTTACAGGCTAATGGGTGGCTGCTCAGAGCACTTTCCTGCTGTCCACATTACAGTTTCCTGAGCTTTCTTATTAGTTTCGCTGTGCTTATGGAAATCAAATGCTCAATAGTTAAAAAAGTTAAACAGCATCCAAGTTAAACAGCATAATTGTTTACCATCTCTGTTTGTTGTTCATGCATATACAGCTTGCAAAATAGCACAAAAAAATCCCAGCCATGTATTTTGATCCATATGGTGTAATCAAGGCCACAGTAGTCATTCTCATTATCTGTACAATCAAATGACTACCCCTTTCTGCAAACACATAGCTTCTGGAAAAAAAAAAAAGCCACTGCGCTTTCATATAAAAACCCATAACAATTTGATGTAATTCCACTTTTTAATTAAGCTTCAATGACACATAAATCAGGGATGGGGATAATTAACAAAATAACAGAGGCTGATAATGTGGGCCCTAGCCTTAAATCTCGATGGATTTGCCGACTGGGTGGTAATAAAGAGGGGAATAATGGCATGGCTGCTTGATATTTTGGTGGCAGAGGGGCAGGGGAAATAACACCTTTAACAGAGCACTGCGGTCTTAATTTGTAGAGGCCGCCTCATGCCGCTCTTCTGGCGAGGCAGGTCATTAATCATTTAGGCGGCCGTTATTTTTAATGAGTCTGTTATCATTCATTTTAGGGCATCCCACCTTTCCTTGACATGGATAGTATTTCTTTTTATATAGGACAAAGGATTTATGCCGCCCTCTCTCTGTCTCTCGCTCTTATCGCCACTCAACTCGTTTTTTTCCCCCTGCTCTCTGCTATTCACTATCTCAAGCCTAGTAGCTGTCATACTGGCTTTTTCTGATGACAGTTTCGGGGGTTACACATGCACACATCCATATCCTACCACTAAAAAGGCCAAAAGGGCTTCTCAAACATAAAGCAAAGACTATTTACAGTAGATCCAACTTTCTTTCTTTTTTTTTTGTCTTTTTTTTTTATATATATAGGACTAAAGCGTGACATCCTGTGCATGTCAGTGGTTGTTAGGTGCGTTTGTTGCGGCGGGGCTACAGGTGTGGGTGTTGTGTAGGGCTTTGATTCAATAACACAGTGCGTGATGCAGCCTGTCTATGCGCCCGTGCACTATTGTGACAAGCCATGCAGTGTTTTGACAGCAGATGACAGCCACTAGGCTGACACACTTCTCACCCCTTGATGATGGATATTTGAGGAAAGAGTTAACCATCAGACTTACTGAATGTCAGAGTTTAATAATAGGCATTAAAATGGAAAATTAAGCACCTTTTGAGTGATTCTTAGAGACAGTGATGGCCGGCCATGATATTAAATGGGAGGCCTAAAATCGAATAGCATGAAAATGAAACTATTAAGTTTGAGCTATGCGTTGTATCATAAGGGCTCATCGAATGCATAATAAAAAAGCATGTGTGGAAAAACTACTAATACCACCACACACTTTCTCTATCTTTCTCTCTCTTTCTCTCCACGCTCTCTCTTTCTCGCTTTCTCTCTCTTTCTAAAAGCAAGAAGAAATTCATGATTTCTATTTCTTCAAGTTTTATCCCAATACCATGCAGAACACCTAGAAAATTGTAACCCTTCTTGCTCAAACCATTCACAGATCTGTCACCAGTCCAATCTACTATTAGCATCACCTTCAAAAGTGTTTTCAGACGAGTGATCCTGATCACGATATCGTAAATAGTCCAGCTTGTTTGCGTACAGTACACAACAGTATTTTACATGCGCCTTCTCAAACATTGTTAATGACGTGTAAGGGACGTGTCTGAAAACATATTGCCGTAAATATAGACCTAATCTAGGCTCTATAATCAGTGTTATCTCTGCCTTTGTGTCTACAGTCTGTGCAAGAAAGAAATTAGCCTTTTTTCCTCATCATTTAGGACTTTTTTGCAGCAATGTAGCAAAACACCACATTTTATATGGGTGCCGCAAAAACGCCCCAAATATTTCACCTAAAATCAAAAGTCCTACTTGTCCATTTACAACAGCCATGTATAGTTCATTTTTTCACAGCTAGCATGGATTAATATTTTCTTAATTATCATTATTTTTTATATTATTTATATTATTACAATATTTTGACTTTCCACAATAAATAAAATAATGTGATGCAATAATTAGGACCTAGAAATGCCTACAATGACCTCAAAGTTAAATGAATCGGTTCATATACAGTATATGCTAAGATTGCCTTCTTTGCATAAAGCTAATCAGTGACTATTCTGTTCTAATGACATCATACTAATATTCTATTCAAGGTATGTCCTTAAGTGCAAGAAAAACATACATGATATTTTTCTGTCATGAACAATCAGTCCAGTCATTCCAGATTAAATCTAAACTCTATAATCCTATATATGCATGTGTGTGTGTGTGTGTGTGTGTGTGTGTGTGTGTGTGTGTGTGTGTGTGTGTGTGTGTGAACCAGTATAAAAATCTAAGGGCAATTTCTCTTCAGATATCCTGGTACACACGCGTCACAGATCCCACGGCATGCTGCAGCACCAGCAGATATTGCACGTCCATTGCTCAACTCGGCAAGGAACGAGGACACGTCAGTGCTCTGAGATCAGCGGCGGAACAATGGTATGTCTGTTTAACGTGAGTAGCGTGGGTGGCACGTCAGGATTGCACTGCTGATTTATGAGGCCTCTCTGCTTTTTTGCAGCGCGCCTCCGTGCAATATGTCCTCCAAGCCGCATCCTGTTGGGAGTGCTGACCGACATGTGTTCCTGTGTTGGAATGGGATACGGCGCAGTTCTGGCCAGCTCTTTCAAGGCCATATGGGATGTTGGCTCAGAGCGACAGTGCGGCAAAACTCTAACGAGCATGGCCAGCTGAATCCGAAATCTGCAGCACGGACGGTTTGAACGTCGCAGACTTAAATAACAGGAAACGATGGACGTATAGAACAGATTCGCAATCTATGCGAACGCCTCGCTCGTGCGGTCACACCGCGATGTCCCTGCATACACATGCCAACCTGCAGATATCCTCACCCCATGCCTATCGCTCCTTCAACACACACCTACACAAACCCGCATGCCCACACAACGAAAACGGCCTGCACACACTGGGCTTTGGCACCGACGCCGTAGGAACGAGATCACAGGTTTTTGCACTTGCACCAGGAGGCTTTCCTGTCCTCTTGTGGAGTAAACAATGTCAAGCTATCATACTTCCCTTGAACCGTTCTCAATATTCTCTCTGAAGCCCGTCTTGTACAGCCACTGCTCCTTATCACGAGGATTCTGAAAGTCAAACGCAGCACAATTTGTATGCTTTCGAGGAGCTACGTCTCTCTCTCTCTCTCTCTCTCTCTCGAAGTTCTAATGAATATTCTCTCCTCGATATCAATTCATTTTCCACGCACCTATTCTGACAGATTACCATGTTAACACGCGGCTGTCATCTTAAAACTGATGGAAGACGTGCTCTAATTAATGAATTAATACGCTCACGTCACATGACATCAATCTGTAGCGCTGATGTCTTACCTAAACCGCTCTCACTAATTCAGCATGTTTGATTAAGATATTTTGGAAGCTTTTTCCAGCCTCGGCATCAGGCGGGCCGCATCCAGGACCGCCGATGAGCGAGCCGGGCCTCCGTCGAAAGGCATTTGCCAGCCTGCCTGGGGGTAATACATCACGAATTCTGTAAGGACAATGCGAAGATTCTGAAAGCCAGTACAAATGCATCGCAGTTGCACAGTGAGCACTTTGTTCCAAATAATGTTGTCATCAATTTTCATCTTTTGTTTAAACATATTAGTCTTTTGGACAAGATAGGTCATATTTCAGTGGCTTGATAAATTCTTCCTTCTAGACTTTCGCACAGAACGTGCACTTAATTAATTACACAACCTTTAATTGGACAGATTATTCCTAATGGTTGTTGCAGTGCTAAATGTACAATCTTGCAGCAGGCTCAGGAGTCATTATTTTAATGCCACTTTCTCGGCTGGATGTAATCAGTATATTTCAAATAATAAATCAGCTTCACATCGCGAGAGAAATATTTGCCTCTTAAACAGATAAATTGCACATGTGTTTCTGCAGGGATTAACCCCCCCCCCCCCCCCCCCCCCAATTTCCTGCACCTATATTGCCCCCTTTACACTCTGATCTTGCACATGTAGTGCTTTATTAAGGGCAGATCTAATTTCTTTTTGTCTTTTTTTTTTTTTTTGTGTGCGGCTTTATGATGTCTGCAGGCATTTGGGTGTTTAATTAGGGTGGTAATGTCCGGTGATGTACATGATGGATTTTTACGGAAGCCAACTTTAACTATCCGAGGCAATGCCATAAATTATCACCTTGGCCATAATGCTCATGCGAGTTTGTTTAATTAGGATGTCCACTGGAGGAAGCGCCTGGGTGTTGCTGGGTTTGCACAGGAAATGCCAATTACACGAACGCTGTGTGCTTTAACATTCCTCTGAAGACTTTCAGTGAGTAATAATAAAACGCTAAAAAAAAATTATTACACTCTGATTACTGCACATGCATGGATTCGGCTCTATGCCCCCTTCTTATTGCTATATATTACATTATATATTAATCATGCATACATTTAGATTTACATAAATCATTTGCCAGATGTTTTTGTCCCATGCAACCAACCGAATCTTAATACAATAAAAGCACTAAAGTAAAGGAAAAGGTGAGGAAAAGCTGTGTGTATACTGTATATATGCTGTGTATACTGTTTACTGTACACAGTCTAGAAGTGCATTACAGGAAATTGTTAATATGCACCAATAATATAATTTTGCTGCTTTACTGTGTTGTCTCAGAAATGTGTTTACAGATAAAAGAAAAAGACATTATTGGAGAAATTGAAAGCTTGTTCAGAACAACAGTATGGATTCCAGCTAAAATGACAAATGACAAAAAGTGCAAATGAATCTTTCTGTCATAATTCAAAAAATGTATATATTACAGTAGAAAAGATCATGCATGCAGTTTTGAAATCCAATTTGCTTTTGTACTCTTTTGTGTACTGTATGCATAGATAGATAGATAGATAGATAGATAGATAGATAGATAGATAGATAGATAGATAGATAGATAGATAGATAGATAGATAGATAGATAGATAGATAGATAGATAGATAGATAGATAGATAGATAGATAGATAGATAGATAGATAGATAGATAGATTTCTCATTACGGATAACCAATTATTAGGAACAAACTTATAGGCAATAAACTTGGACATTATTTTGTACAACCTTATAACCGCTTTATCTGTGTAAATCTGTTTTGAGACAATGTCATGAACTGCTGAGTAAGTAAAACAAATAAAATATAAAGGCTCTGGGCAAAAGTGTAAAGATGTGCGAGTGAGCAAGTACACAAAAAATATGTATATAAACATATATCTGAACATATTTGAGTGCTGGATGTGTAAGGCACAATATGTGTCGAGAATGTGAGAAATTATGCATAGAAAATAAGTCAAATGAATTCATCTGGGACGTATGAAAAAAAATAAACGGATTGACGGACGGCACTAAATCCTAAATGAGTGTTTAATTCACTAGAACAAAATGACAGATCGATTACAGTTCACTGGTGCAACATTTCCAGATAATAGCATTGTCTAGAAATTGATGCATCGATACCTCTAAAGGTGTGTATGTGAATTTAAAAAAATGTAGCAATATATGAGAAAAGTTGCTCATGTCAGGAGTGCTGGTGCAATACGGAGAGAAGAGGATACACGGCCTGGTCACCACAGCGGGCATACATGTCACTCTGTCCTCATTAACATGACTGATAATGTCATCTATCAGTCGTCTAATTGGCAATGAGGATCTACTGTGGGTATTTTAACCAAGCCCAGAAATCCATCACTTGGCAATAGATGAGTGGATGGCACTTCATTACCACACAGCTAACCAGGTAAAAGTCACATCCATTTGTAATGAGAGCGAGAGCGATTTCGCTCCTGTCCATTCTCATTATGCAAAGTTCAACGAAGACGCATGCGTATTGTAATTACCTTGATGAATATTCAAAGTCGTCTCGAACAGATTCGTCTTTTGCATGACATCGCAAGCCACTGGGAGGAAATGTAACTGTCCTGCACTTCAGTAAAAAAGAAAAAAGTAAATATCGCTTATTGGAGTGGGCTTGATTTAACGAATTACATGGTGAAATGAATGAGAAATTCTGTATAGGTTTCTAATTCAAAACATTGACAAAAACGCACAAATGCACATTTTCAGTCATTCAAATATGAGTGATCTTCATCCCTCCCCCTTTACTCTCCCCTTGGTGCAGCCATGAATCTTTTCTCCCACCCTCTCTTTCTCGTACTCGTCCTTCCCATTTATTGCTTTGTACAGCAAAGCACCATTACTGATCCCTTCCAAAGCACAAACTAAAAATCTATCCTGTTGTCATTTGCTGCGCTGTGCCATCTATCATCTGGGGAGGTGTGTGTGTGTGTGTGTGTGTGTGTGTGTGTGTGTGTGTGTGTGTGTGTGTGTGTGTGTGTGTGTGTGTGTGTGTGTGTGCGTGTGTGTGTGTGTGAGTGTGTGTGTGTGTGTGTGTGTGTGTGTGTGTGTGTGTGTGTGTGTGTGTGCGCATGTGTGCGCATGTGTGCGTGTGTGTGTTGGGGGCGTTTGGGTTTGGCAGTGTCTCCGTGCCAGAGAGGAGGCTCTGGAACAGGAGGCAGAGTCAAGGACTTTCACGCGTAACAAAAAACTTGTCACAATTATTTATGGCTCGAGCCGAGGCACATAATAGGACACATCAAACTGCTGTTTTTTTTTCCTCTCTCTCTTTTTTTTCATCCAACCCCCCGACACCATGCACCCCTGTCCCCCCCACCCATTCCATTTTTTTTGCTTTCCTGTGCAGTGATGAGCGCCCTCACATTGCCGGCTCCCTTGTCGAACTGGGTCACAGGCATCTCTTGCCTTACACATACAATTTCCAAGACAATGGTGGAGCACTTGGGGGAAGTGACAGTGACAAATACGCAAGGCCCCACGGAAAGCTGGGCAGCCTGTTACATGAGTGATTGCGCCAATAATCATGCAGGGCCGTCACGTGGCCCCAGGGCAGGGGAAAAAGAGAGAGGGGGGTGCAGCAGGAGAGAGAGATGAGTATAGAAGAGAGAGAGGAAAGAGAAAGCAGAATAGACAGATGGAGCGGGAGTGAAGTGAGTAGGGAGACAGCAAGGACGGCCTATGAGCCATGAGAGGGAGCTGGCTAGTGAGGAAAAGGGGCAGAGGGACACAGAGTGAGAGAGTGCGTGTGTGTATGTTTGTGTGTGTGTGTGTCTGTGTGTTGATGGGTATGTGTGTGGTGCACGTGCACGAGCGACAGGAGCTCTGAGGGGGGGCTCGAGGCTCTAGGCCTGGCTAACAGGTCCTGGCAAATCATTTTTTACTCCCTTATCATCCATCTGCGACTTCCTTCCTCTCAGATGAGGAGCTGCTAAATGACTGTCACTCGCTCCGCTATGTTCCATCGCGCCTCTCGTAATTGGGAGAGGGGTCAGTCAGGCCTGTTTCCGCTTGTGACCTTTCTTCAACTCAGCCACCCGGGGAATTGGGTAAAACCTCCGATTAAATTACTCTGCTGCCGCCTCGGCCCCTTCACCTTAAGCACTGTTGCTCAGCTCAGGATCATAGAGGGGAGCAAGGGCCCTGAATTCTCTTTCTCTCTCTCTCTCTCTCTCTCTCTCTCTCTCTCTCTCTCTCTCTCTCTCTCTCTCTCTCTCTCTCTCTTTCTCACACACACACACACACACACACACACACACACACACACACGCGCGCACACACGCACACATACACACTCTATCCCTCCAGTCATCGTTTTCAGCTTCACTGCACACTGTCAGCTGTAGAGGGCCAACATCTACCAGCTCCTTCTGTCTGTTGATTGTAGTTCTAATAGAGTGTTTATAAAGAGTTTCAGCCCGGTCTTTTTTAAAAGTCCAAAGGTTTAAATCGATGTGCCTGGACTATATGTTTCTCTAAAGGTTTATCAAGTTTATTAAGTTCACATGTGGAGATCATACAGAATTTAAAGGCGGGTTAGAAGCAAAATATATGTGAGCCACCACAGAGGTGTCTTAAAACACCTGTCAATCATTTTTCCCCTTTAAACAGAAAGCTCCTCTTGTGGCACTAACATGCAGCTGATCAAGGTGTTTAGGTATTAGGGATGTGCATCTTCATAACTGAGGCCGATGCGATTCTCATTTCGATGCATAGCCAACGATGCGATACATTAAAGATACATATGAAGCAGCAACTGATGCGAAGTAATACGATTCACCCAATTACGATCCGTTTTCGATTTGACTCAACACAATGCGATTCAATGCAATACAATGCAAAGGAAAAAATATGATGTTTTGCAATTCAATATGTTACAGATAGTTCACTTTTATTTCTTTATATTAGATAGACAGCAAATCATAAATGTACTAAAACACCTTCTGACTTGTAATGCATGGCCCTTTTACAAACAGGCCTTTGGAAGGTCTCCAGGAAGATGCAGCTCTACCTCTGCCATGTTAATCTATATTCTATGTGATTCTCGAACATGCCTCGTCTCCGGAATGTTGTGATGTGTCATATTTACCTAGCAGCAGTGGTGCTGAGAGAAATTGCTTGAGAAACAGTTTAGTGAGGAGAAATCGATCTACATATAAAATATTGGTTACAAATTATTGCACACGTTCCTAATAATAAAAGTAAAGCGCATCTGATGATAATTATTTAAAATAAATTGGTTTTTACCGATGCACATATGTTAAAAAAACAATACATCGTGATACAAATGGCAACTTTTATGCCAATGCACCGATGCGAATCAGTGAATCTTACCATCCCATTTAGCTATATGTGTTTCGTGGGTGTGGCTATAAAGTGAATACTAAAAGGATGGGGCCATGTGTGTTTAAATGCAGATAGTTTACTGCCTATTCTTTAAATGCCAATAAATTGATTTATTAAATATTACTAATAATATTACTATTACTATAATTACTATTATAATTACAATTGTTAAATTGCTATCAGTAATAATAACATAAAATAACTACTACTACTACTTCTAAAAAAAAAAATACCAATAATAACAGTAATCTATATATATATATAAAGCTCAAATACCACTGACTGACTCACTCACTCATCACAAAATCTCAAAAACCACTGAACGGATTGCAATGAAATTTGAAACATACCTTCCTCTTGGGTCTTAGGTGCTCACTAAGAAAGGGTTTTGAAAAATTCGGCCTGGATCGCGGCTAACTCGCGAAAAACGCGATTTCTCACGCATTGTAAATTCTTCGAAATAACATTACGGATCCTAATGAAACTTAGTACATTGTTTCTTATTAGATGTTAGATGCACGATAAAAATTATTTTCAAAGTAGTTTGCCCTGTATCGGTACTACAAAGGGGTAGTACGTTATTTGTTGACGTTACGTTCTGATCTCTGATCATCCAGTCCTGCTCAGTGCTTACTGCTTATTGCCATTTTGTTTAGCGTTCTGCCTTCCGTAGCGAAGCACGGGTACTTTCTGCTAGTAATAATGATAATTAAAAAATTCTTTATATTTGCCAACCAATTTATAACCTATTTATCCTTTCGAATGTTTTTTTTTTTTTTTAAGTTTGAGGAAATGGGAGTAAAAAAGGACATCCACAATGACCTGTAAAAAAAAAAAAAAAAAAAAGAAAAGAAGTAGAAAAGGAACAGGATGAAGAAGTAAGAAATATGTTTGGGAGTCATCCAATGCCAAATCCAGTTAGTAGCTTAACACTTAACTTTCTCATTACTATACACCTTAAGTATTACTGTAGCATTCTTCACTGAATAATTCATCCTGGTTACTGAATAGCTGAAGAAGCTAATAAGTGAGGAGTGTAAGAGGTCATCTGCACATATTTGGGACATGCCTGTTTGTTTTTTATTGCAATAAAAATGTGTTAGAGATATTTCTGATGAGTCAGAGATACACAATTTCTTTCCTGCCATCAAGTCGGCGTCATTACTCCGACATTTACAAGTATCCGTAGGTTACTACATTACAATATGCACTACCAATTGGTAATGGAGAATCCTCCATGCCGGAGATATTGAGCTGTCCAGATATTGTGAGATATATGAATGATATTGCCACAGCTGAGCACTTGCTAAATCAGCTCAAAGTGCAGACACCACTGCTGCTGACACCAACCAGACTGTGACAGTCTACCGTTCACGGGCCAGCTGCCCCTTTAATTTGAAAATGATGAATCCTGGATAGTAGAAGAGGAGATTTTTTTTGAAAAAAGCTCAAATATCCCTTCAGAGAGCTCCCCTTGGAACTCCTTTAACTTTACATCTTAATATTAAGCTTCAATCCCACTATCACACTCCCTTTGCTTGTGAATATATCATCAAACACTGTGACATGATAACCAGAGAATCGGATAAACTATTTGTAGAATAAGGGTTTAGGAATACCGTTCTACTCGTATAGTGCCATCATAACGCATTGTAGACAGTAAACTTATTTCTAATGTAACTGCATACAGCTCCTGTTTATACGATTACTTTTTACACACACTTGTTCACTTATTTTGACTGCACACATTCTACAGTTCAAATCCTTACTTTGTCCAGGTATATACACTATACATATTAATACTTTTAGCATATTTTGTCTATATCTAGAAGTAAGGTATAATCCAAGAGGGCAAGGTTTCTGTTACATGATTCTAATAGCCACTGTGTTAATAAAAAACGACAAGCTATTTTATGTTTTGCATTTCTTCTCCCTAACCTTACTGGAATTTAACCGAATCGTGACTTTTTTTTTCCTATGTTTTCTTTTTTTAATTTTAAGATGAATGCTTGATTTTGATTGGTAAGATGACACTGATTTATTTTGAGATACGTTTGGATACTTGGATGTCACTTTATATAAATAGAATAAATTACTATTTCTTTGTTTCTTATTTTTGCATATTTTTTAAAGGATTATCTCATGTCAAGCTTTGTAATGGTCAGAAGTTGAAAACCATTCAGACACTGTAAAGTTTTTGCGAACAGAGGACTTTTCGGTAACGTGACAAGCTGGATTTTTTTTCCGCAATTCGGCAAGTACCTCGGGTTTTAAGTCACGGTTTGGTTAGATTTTGGTACGGTTAGAGGGAAGAAATGCAAAACATAAAACTGCTTGTAGTTTTTTATTAACAAAGTTTATTATTATTAATTTGTGAACATCAACAGTTTAATTTTTTTTTTTTATTGTATGAATAGCACACTAAAAACTAAACCAAAGTTAATCATTTTGGATGGAAGCATATATAACTTACACAAGTAGTAAAACCCTACAGACAAACCCAAAGTCAGCAAAAACTTACATACTTTACATGAGTAGTAACACACCACAGTTTTAGTAACACACTACATACTAACACAAAGTGAATATTTTTTTAATAGAGCAAATATATAATAGCATTTATATATATATATATATATATATATATATATATATATATATATATATATATATATATATATATATATATATATATATATATAATAGCATAGTATAAAAATAAATAGTAATACACTTACAGTAGTAGTTACACAATCTATCAGATTAGATAGTATGCAACCAACAATAATGCATACCTTCTGACCCATCAAAAAAAGTGTATGTGTATATATATACAGTGAGGAAAATAAGTATTTGAACACCCTGCTATTTTGCAAGTTCTCCCACTTAGAAATCATGGAGGGGTCTGAAATTGTCATCGTAGGTGCATGTCCACTGTGAGAGACATAATCTAAAAAAGAAAATCCAGAAATCACAATATATGATTTTTAAACTATTTATTTGTATGATACAGCTGCAAATAAGTATTTGAACACCTAAAAAAAGTCAATGTTAATATTTGGTACAGTAGCCTTTGTTTGCAATTACAGAGGTCAAACGTTTCCTGTAGTTTTTCACCAGGTTTACACACTGCAGGAGGGATTTTGGCCCACTCCTCCACACAGATCTTCTCTAGATCAGTCAGGTTTCTGGCCTGTCACTGTGAAACACTGACTTTGAGCTCCCTCCAAAGATTCTCTATTGGGTTTAGGTCTGGATACTGGCTAGGCCATGCCAGAACCTTGATATGCTTTTTACAGAGTCACTCCTTGGTTATCCTGGCTGTGTGCTTTGGGTCATTGTCATGTTGGAAGACCCAGCCTCGACCCATCTTCAATGCTCTAACTGAGGGAAGGAGGTTGTTCCCCAAAATCTCGCAATACATGGCCCCGGTCATCCTCTCCTTAATACAGTGCAGTCGCCCTGTCCCATTTGCAGAAAAACACCCCCAAAGATGATGCTACCACCCCCATGCTTCACAGTAGGGATGGTGTTCTTGGGATGGTATTAATCATTCTTCTTCCTCCAAACACATTTAGTGGAATTATGACCCAAAAGTTCTATTTTGGTCTCATCTGACCACATGACTTTCTCCCATGATTCCTCTGGATCATCCAAATGGTCATTGGAAAACTTAAGACGTGCCTGGACATGTGCTGCTTTAAGCAGGGGAACCTTCCGTGCCATGAATGATTTCAAACCATGACGTCTTAGTGTATTACCAACAGTAACCTTGGAAACGGTGGTCCCAGCTCTTTTCAGGTCATTGACCAGCTCCTACCGTGTAGTTCTGGGTTGATTTCTCACCTTCCTTAGGATCATTGAGACCCCACGAGGTAATATCTTGCATGGAGCCCCAGTCCGAGGCAGATTGACAATCATGTTTAGCTTCTTCCATTTCCTAATGATTGCTCCAACAGTGGACCTTTTTTCACCGAGCTGCTTGGCAATTTCCCTGTAGCCTTTTCCAGCCTTGTGGAGGTGTACAATTTTGTCTCTAGTGTCTTTGGACAGCTTTTTGGTCTTGGCCATGTTAGTAGTTGGATTCTTACTGATTGTATGGGGTGGACAGGTGTCTTTATGCAGCTAACGACCTCAAACAGGTGCATCTAATTTAGGATAATAAATGTAGTGAAGGTGGACATTTTAAAGGCAGACTAACAGTTCTTTGAGGGTCAGAATTCTAGCTGATAGACAGGTGTTCAAATACTTATTTGCAGCTGTATCATACAAATAAATAGTTTAAAAATCATATATTGTGATTTCTGGATTTTTTTTTTTTAGATTATGACTCTCACAGTGGACATGCACCTACGATGACAATTTCAGACCCCTCCATGATTTCTAAGTGGGAGAACTTGCAAAATAGCAGGGTGTTCAAATACTTATTTTCCTCACTGTATATATATATATATATATATATATATATATATATATATATATATATATATATATAAACATACATACAATCATAGAAATTGAGTTTATAGTGCAGTAATGAGAAACACTGTGTGACATATAATCCGATTTATTTTTAAAAGTAGTATTTGAAAGTAATAGAAAAAAACTAATTAAAAGCAGTTCAAGCCAGTAACCAACTAAGGATAGATGGTAGCTATGTAGTATCTAATGAGTTAGTATTTCCTGTGATTGTATTTCCTCATAAAGCAAAACTATAAGGAGTAATGCATTTTTATAAATAATTACATCTTTTTTGTCTATAATGAGGATGATGGATGCATTTAGAGCATTTATGAATGCATTCAGGGTTTATTCTAAATGTAGAGATTTTTGTCGCTGCAGATCTTCACTCGCATTGTTTTTATATTAGACAAACTCAGCACTCCTTTATGTCAGGTGTAGATTGCATTAACAGCAGGTGAAGGATCGGACTCGTTAAAGTGCTGCTATCTCATTGCTCTAGATGTCATCCAAGAGGCCACTGATAAAAGGCCTGCAATTTAGTTGCACAGTGTGACATAAAAAATGTAGGGCAGAGACGATAACAATGGTCAAGATTTGAAGCCGGGTTTTTATTGCAGTTAGAGCAATGAAAAGACTTGGTCAAGTTAAAAAAAAAAAAAAAATGCAACACAGGAAAATATCCTTCTATAGATAGTATTGAAATATGTAACATTTCTGATTAACTGTGAGCTGTTCAATGTCATGAAGGTGTGTTCTTAATGAACAGAAGTGTACATATAAAATGAATGTCAGATCCAGGTCCATTCAATTTACCACTGAAGTTCAGCAAACAGACTACAGAAAGTGTCACTAAGTGTGAAGTTAAGGAAGTCGGTGACCTGTCACATCATGGTGTACTTCTGTAGCAGAACCGACACATTCTCTCTGTTAGATATGATATAATGAGATAACACAGCACACACACAC
This sequence comes from Silurus aristotelis, assembly GCF_946808225.1. Classification (NCBI taxonomy): domain Eukaryota; kingdom Metazoa; phylum Chordata; class Actinopteri; order Siluriformes; family Siluridae; genus Silurus; species Silurus aristotelis. Next base: position 18,499,676 of record NC_139592.1, on the reverse strand, counting down.
ACAAACACATACACATACAAAACCAATTGTTCTCCAGCCATGGTGAAAATGTCAATAAAACTGTTGACTCTCCACCATGCAAATTAATAATGGAGTGGGCATCATAATGGATATTATGTAAAACTCAAATCACCTTCAAAGATGTTAAAAATGCTCCAATCATGTGTTCATTTCGGTGCTGTTCTCTGTATGTTTTTTTTTCACCATTCAAAACTGCTCGATTACTTGTGTGTCAACAGACAGCTTGCGGCAGTAAACGCTCGCCACAGAGAGGCCTGTTTTCGTACTTAATGACAACTGATAGCTAGAGTCAGTCAGGTTATGAGTTTCAATTTGGCTTTGGCAATAATAACAATTACAGGCCTCAATATCTCTATCATTAGACAGTGGCTGTTCCAATATAGCACGCTATTCTGTGCTGAGTATCAGTCCTTCATGTGCCTCTTCTTATCATAACTAGCACTACATAATCACACACACACACACACACACACACACACACACACACACACACACACACACACACACACACACACACACACACACACAAAGATGTGCATGCATTCCAGTCGGCTGTGCAAATGAATTCAATGAATGTTCTACAAAGCACAAAAGCAATATGAGTATCTGTGCTTGTTTAGTGCTGCAAACCTGTATTTGGCTTTTAAATGATGTTTTTGTGTTTGCTTGCTTTTTTAATTAAATATGAACCCTACTACTATTCCCCTGGAATACCTGAAGTAGAAATGCCAGCATTGTCAGTATGTTTTGTGAATAATGGCTCCGACAGTTCATCAACCCTCAGCTACATCAGCAATACGCAGGTCATTTTTTTTATCCCTGCTTGCACACTTGGGATTTTTGTTTGTACCTGGCTGAGAAAAAACATATTTAGTTGGTCCAATTTTGCAATATAGAGTATAAACAAAGTAGTAGGCTGCTTTTACCAGTGCAACCTTGACCAGGCAGTTACTAAAGATAAGTAAACAAATTGTATGTTCATTGCTCAAGTTTTACATATGACACCAAGAAGAATGTAATATCCGTTCCCTTTCAGGAACTCGAGCTGCATCTGATCGCTTTGGGAACGTGACTGCGTTGTCCATGCTCTGAATAATGATTGTAATCAGCTAAATTTGAAGGCAGGCTGTCACCAGTGGGGTGACGTCACGACCAGGAAGTATAAAACGCACATAAAATTTTCTTTAGGGCACGGCCAGCTCCAGTGAGCTTCCTCCTTGGTTTCCACCCGGCATCATTGTGGACCAGGAGGTCTCGTCTCTAGAGCCGCATCAGGGCACTGCCCTGGCTCTAGACACACCGGAGGGAGCACCTGGCAGCCTGGATTGCTCTGCCAGTTGTGTCCCAGTGGGTCCTGGTCCTGGTCCTGTACAGTGAAGCTATGCAATTCAGTTTGGGTCTAGTCCGCCCCGGTTAAATGGGCTCTGTCCCACTCTGGTGGGAAGCAAGCAGGCTCTAGTTATGAAACGAGAAGTAGACACTCTCCTGAGGAAGGAGGCCATCAAGATGGTCTCTCTGTCAGACAGATGGTCCGGGTTCTACAGTTCATTGTTCCCAAAAAAAGCAGTGGGTTGCATCCTAACCTAGATCTACGTCAGCTAAACCTCTCTTTGATGAGGCTTCAAATTTCTGACTCAAAAGACTTTTCCTGTTCAAAATGCTGACTCTTAAGCAGGTTGTGTGTCAGATCAGATCTGAGGACTGGTTTGTCTTGGATCTAAAGGATCATCTAAAGGATGCGTACTTTCATGTACCCATCCTCCCTTCTCACAGAAAGTTCCTGAGATTAGCTTTTGGGGTCAAAGCGTACCAATATCGGGTCCTTCCGTTTTGGCTTGCCTTAACACACCTTCACGAAATGTGTTGATGGGGCTCTGGTTTTCCTGAGACTTCAGGTCATCCGTATCCTCAACTATATCAACAATTGGTCGATATTAGCTTGATCAGTGTGCTTCCACCTATCTCTATGCACTATGCACACACAGCTTTCTTCTGCCCACATTGCGTCTATCCTTATGGCGGTCAAAGGAAGGTCAGAGAGGGGCAGTCAATCACTGTTAGGCAGTTTCAGAGACTGCTCGGGCTCATGACAGCAGTGTCCAATGTCATTCCACTTGGCCTCTTGTACAGACCCCTTCAATGGTGGCTCAGAGCCCATGGGTTCTCACAAAAGGGCAATCCCCTCTGCACGATCAAGGTCACGCAGTGATGCCTACGTGCCTTAGATGTTTGGAGAGATCCTGGGTTCCTACTTTAAGGCCCCATGTTGGGAGTCCCAGGTAGTGGCATAGTGCTAAAGACGGATGCATCCCTAATGGGGTGGGGAGCGGTTATGAGTGGCCACTCCACGCAATGTCTATGGGAGAGTCCCCATCCCCCAGAGATGCTGGCGGTGCTTCTGAAGCGTTTTCTCCCAGACCTTAGAAGCCATCATATGTTGATCCACTCTGACAACACCTCAGTGGTCTTATATATCAACCACCAGGGGGCATGCTGGCATGCCAGATCCTCCTGTGAGCGCAGGGAAAGCTCTCCCTAAGAGCAGCTTACATACCAGTCTGTTTGAATGAAGCAGCGGACACCCTGTCAAGACAAGGGTCCAGACCCGGGCCGTGGCGCCTCCACCCTCACGTGGTGGAGCAGATCTGGGAGAAGTTTGGCAAAGACTAAGGGGCACAGCTCCGTCGTTCTGGTCTTTCCACTGAGGTAGTAGAGACCATTCTTCAATCCAGAGCTCCCTCCACGAGAAGGTCGTATGCTGTGACACAATGCCTGTTCACTGCATGCTGGACCCAGTCCACTGTTGGTTCAATGCTGGAGTTCCTGCAGGAACAAAAGGTTTGGCTCTGTCCACAATTAAAGTCTACGCGTCCACCGTTTCGGCGTATCACGCCCCTGTGTCGGGGCATTCACATTTAGTGTGAGAAAGAGTGCCTGTATGGGACCTGGCCATGTTGCTGGAGGCTCTGTCTGAGCCCCCCTTTCGAGCTGTTAGCTGAGATTTTTTGAAGGCACTTGTCTATTAAGACCGTGTTCTTGCTGGCTAGCTGCTCTCTTAAGAGAGTTGGTGATTTACAGGCCCGCTCTGTGGCCCCCTCCTTCCTGGAGTTCACACCAGGCATGGCCAGTGCCTTCCTGCACCATAGAGCAGGTTACGTCCCCAAGGTGCCCTAAGTCGTCCCAGGACCTGTCAGGCTCCAGGCATTTAATCCTCCTCCATTCCAGACCCCAGACCAGGACAGATTGAGTCGGCTGTGCCCGGTCCAAACAAGTTGGAGCAAGTTGGAACAATTGTTCATCTGCTACGGCCCTCTGAGGAGAGGCCTTCCTGCTAATAAGCAGACCCTCAGCAGATGGATTATTGACACTATTGCGTCCTCTTATGGGTCCTCTGGTCTCTCCGCTCCATTCTAGGTCAGAGCGCACTCGACCCAGAGTATGGCAGCCTCTAAGGCTTGGTCCCCAGGAGTGTCCCTCCAAGACCTCTGCGACACTGCGGGCTGGTCCACCCCGCTCACCTTTGTCAGGTTTTACAACCTTGACCTCTGTGCCACTCCTGGCACTTCTGTCCTTCAACCTAGTTGTGCTATTTAACACTAGTCAGGGTCTGGTCAGTGTGGTGGTATTGGACTGTTGTTCCCAAAGCGTTCCCCATTTTATACTTACTAGTCGTGTAGTCACCCCGCCGGTGACAGCCTTCTTTCAATTTTGGCTGATTACACTCATTATTCAGAGTACGGACAACGCAGGGAAATAGGGATACATCCATCACATGAAATGTATTTGCATAGCATGGGATATTAGTTTGGATGCACCTCTTTGTGGTCTCAACCACATTAACTAAAAAACTTTCTTTTCGGCTTCTCCCGTTAGGGGTCGCCACAGCGGATCCTCCGCACGTTTGATTTGGCACATGTTTTACGCTGGATGCCCTTCCTAACGCAACCCTCCCCAAATTATCCGGGCTTGGGACCGGCACTAAGAGTGGCTGGGGATGGTTCCCTGACCGGGAATCGAACCCGGGTCGCAGCGGTGGGAGCGCTGCATCTTAACCACTAGACCACCAGGGACCTGTTCTCAACCACATTGAACTTTTAAAAAAGTTTTAAATAAACAGTTAGTGTTCATTTAAAATGCAATTTTCTAATCCATGTTCCTGTTTTTCCCATAAAAATAGCTAAAGTTTAAAATAAAGTTTTGGGTTACACCAAGCTAGTCTTCCTCCCATGAACTGGGCAAGAGAACACAAGAAAATATCATGTCTGTTTTCATTAGAATCTGTTCATTAGATGTTTAATGAACTATCCCAGGACACGTTAATTGAAAAAAGTCATTTTAATTAAATGCAAAAAGTCTAAATGCATGTTTTTTGCATTTAATGAAAGTATATACAATTTTTTGTGAGTAAGTAATACTCTATACCATGCCATTAGGGCGAAATGAAAAAAAACACTGTAACACAGCGTCAGCTTCTGTGCCAAGACTCTATACAAAAAAGAATATCTTTCACTGTGTATGCTACTTTTGTTTTGCAAAACCTCACACAGTGGATCAAACCCCCAGCTTGCAAGAAAGACATGTCTTTGAAAAGCCACACAGTGAAAGAAAAAAAACTCTACAAAGGCAGATGATGTGACCACAGTTGTCTGATCACATACACTTTGTTTAATGAATATACTTTAATCACAATGCCAAAGATACTGAAAACAAAGCATATTTGAAATATATTGCATATTAATATTAGGGTGAGGTAGATCAACCATCCTGATATATATATATGGGGAAAAAATAGTTCATTGACCCCTGACCATAAGATTCATATAAGCTTTTTGAATATCACATTTGGACCCCATTTCCTTTTATAATAACCTTTATTGTTCCATTAAATTTTGGAATGTGCTTAAGGTGATTTATGTTCTTTTAGGTACAAAGGCATCCAGTATTGATGTAGAGTGAGGAGGCCGGGGGTGCAGTCAGCATTCCAGTTCATCCCAAACGTGGTTCAATAGGGTTGATGTCAGAGCTCCATAGCAGGCAATTCAAGAGCCTTCACTTCAAGCCATGTAAACCAAATGTTCATGTACAGGAACAGGTTTATCTCTCATAATTCATAATTCATAATTCATTCTAGCACATCCAAAGACATCCTATACAATTGTGTGCCTCCAACTTTGTGGTAACAAAAGAACCACAGATGGCTGGAAAGGTAAGGTGTTCCAATATTTTTGTCTATACAGTGTATGCCAGAAAACATCTACTGTGCACCATCAATAGCAGTGAAGCTAATGCCTCTATCTGGCACTACTTGTAGTGCCACTTAAGCTTCAAGCATCATCAGGTCCACTCCTCTGTACGAGCAAGGTTATTGTCCAAGTCCTCTTTTACAACACGGCAAGCCGATCACTGACTGAAAAAAACATCATCTTTACGACACCGCTTGCATGGCAGAGACATCTTTCTATAAAAACTAAGCCAGAGGCCTAAGATGAGATAAATACATACGCGGTCACTATTCTTAAACGAGCAAATAACATCAAAGATGACGTTCTTGTTAGATTTAATGAGCTAATATATCTAGGGAGGAGACGCTACTAACACATCCAATGTCCAATGCGTAAAAAAAAAGTAATTTCTTGTAATAGGTGCTCGTGGACATTCTCATCAGTTTAGAGTGGATTACTGAACATTAGTCTATAGTGGGTATTGATTCTGTCATAGTTATTATCATTATCATTATCATTCCATGAAAAAATTCTGTTTCTCTGACAGTCGCAGACCATCAAGCTGACTACAACAAATACAATTCAGTTAGTGATATAAGGATAAGGTTAGGGGATAGGTCTAAGGTTTTTTTTGTTTTTTTTGGAGGGCTAAAGGCCACACAAATGTGACATATTTAATGACTATAAGTAACTTCTTTTTCTACTCAGATTTTCCCAGTTCTACCCCACTCCATCATATTGCCCTCTGAGTGATTTCATGATTGGGGTGTCATTTCTTTGTATCACACTCAGACTGCATTTAAATGAATGCATATAATGCATGTAAAGAGTAAAAAGAGTAAAGATAAAAGACAAGTGAAAACATAGGTCAGTTGTCAGTAGATTTATGACCAAACTTTTGATGTCACCCATATGAGGATGGGTTCCCCTTTGAGTCTGGTTCCTCTCAAGGTTTCTTCCTCATATCATCTAAGGGAGTTTTTCCTTGCCACTGTCGCCACGGCTGCTCATCAGGGACAAACGCACACCATTCACCTTCACTGTTGTTTTCTGTAAAGCTGCTTTGAGACAATGTCTGTTGTGAAAAGCGCTATACAAATAAACTTGACTTGACTTGACTTGACTTGTCTTCACAACGACCCACTGTACATACAAGTTTATGGACACCTGAACATAAGATTCGTAATGTTTGTTTTGAACATCCCATTCCACATTTACTCTTTATTTAATGCTAAAATTAACTCGACTTTTCTGTAAAGATGACCCACTAGATTTTGGAGTGGACTTGTGGAGATTTCTACTCATTTAGCCAGGAGTGTGTCAGTAAAGTCTGTGACTCATATAGGTGAAGAGGCCTGGAGTGCAGTCAGCATTCCAAGTGATCCCTAAAGTGTTTAGTAGGGTTGAGGTCAGAGCTTTATTGCAGATGACTCAAGATCTTCCACTCAAACCCATGTAAAGTATATCTGCATAGACAAGTGAAGGAAAAAGTGTAATGCTAGTGCACCCAAAGGCACCCTATACAGATGTGCTCCTGTGGTTACAGTTTAGAAGACCCACATATGAATGGAAAAGTTGGGTGTCTGAATACTTTTGGCCAAACAATGTACATATAAAAAAGAATACTAATTTTAAATGTTGAATGAAAATGAAAATGTTCAATATAATCAATATGGAGTAAAAATATTAATTCATCACCACATTATCTGTGTAAAGCTGCTTTAAAACAATGTTAATTGTTAAAAGTGCTATACAAATAAAAATAAACTGAATTGAAAATGTCTTGAATTTTGTTCTTGTCATACTACGAACTGCTTCCTAAACTGGTGTTTTCTTTGTACTTGACAGAACTGCCGATTTTATACTTTGCTTGACTTGCTTGTAATGTCCAGTGGATATGCCGATCTTTTCAAGTTTGGTATTTTAAAATCAAGAAGTAATTCCTCATACCAATATCTTGACAACTTGAACAACTCAATTCGTATGAGAGGTTTTACCAGTTACTGTAGATTCAAAGGTGATATCTTACATATCTTACAGATGGGATAGTTTACATGTTTTTTAGAACATCATGGGTTGTGGTAAGATTTTAGCAGGTGTTTAGTCATAAAAGTAGTTGTAAAGTAGTTATACAGTATATGGCCAAAAGTTTTGGACATCACCAGACTGAAAAAAGACTGACCATATCACATATAGTATATGCATTTTTATCCTATTACAGATTTAGTTTTCTTAATATCCTTTAGTTATATTAACCTCTATTAATTTGGAGAGGCTTTCCATTGAATTTTGGCATGTGTACAGATTTGTGATCATTCAGTCCCCAGGGAATTTGTGAGGTTGTGTTTCAGGAGAGAAGCCCACAGTCAGTGTTCCAGTTCATCTCGAAGGTGTTCAGTGCAATTTATGTCATAAATGTGTGCAACCTATAAAGACCATGTCTTCATGGACCTTGCTTGTTTGTGCACAGGGGCATTGCCATGCTGAAACATGTTTGGGCTTCTATTTAACACATTTTACACGTGTGCATTTCAAGTTTATAGAAGCAGCTTGGAGAAGACTTACATATGGGTGTTATAGGCAGGTGTTCACAAACTTTTTACTTAATAACGATATTAACAAGAAGTCCTAGCAGCGAATGCATGTTCACTGAGAGGTAAATTGTAATTGTAATAGTAAACTGTAATAATGTAGTTTATTTTTCTACTAACCACAAATGACTGTAATAGACTGTAGAAAAAACATTACTCATAATCTTACATTCCAGTGCTCATGTTAGTTCTTACTCTCCAGTGTTCTGTATTGTTTAAATATTTATGATCACACTCTTGATGTCACCCAAATTGGGATGGGTTCCACTTTTGAGTCTGGTTCCTTTTAAGGTTTCTTCCTCATAACATCTAAGGGAGTTTTTCCTTGCCACAGTCTTGCTCATCAGGGATAAATGCACACCTTTCACCTTAACTCTTAAAATTCTGTAAAGCTGCTTTGAGACAATGTCTGTTGTGAAAAGCGCTATAGAAATAAACTTGACTTCACTTGACTTGACTTACTTAATGGCAACAGTTACATGTCAAATTTCTCATAATTCTCCAATGTAATTAAAATAGTTAATGACAAAGACATAGGTACCTGAAATCACCAATTTCAATTTGTAGGCTCAAAGATGCACTAGTCCTCAACATACGTTGGTGAAAAGCCACAAACTGTTGATTTGTGAGGTTTTATTTCCTAAAACAGAAATCATATTGTACCCCTTAACACTCCATTAACCAAGATCAACACAACAGCTTCTTCAATGTGCCAGATTAAAACAAAGCTCAAACAAGTTGGTCAAACAAAGACAAAGTAGTAAAGCAATCTTTTCGAAAAGGCAACTTTAATTAACAAATAAAGTTACAGTATCATGTCACAAAGTAGAAGAACCATTAGTACTCAATGGACAATTAAATATTGCTTCTTTTGCAGAATAAATAGGTCATGGCAGATAAACCTGCTGTGCAAAATGTAAAGGTAAAGGTCATTGTCAATTAAAATAGAATAAAGTGCATATATTGAATCATTAAATGTAGTTGAATAGAGAGTATATTTTAATAAAACTAGAAAGTAGCCAAAAGATGACATAAGTACAGTTACGAAGGACAATTACTCAGAAACCTTTCACCACTGCACATTATAGGTTGTTGTTTTGCATAATATATTAATATACAGAACTACACAATGACAATGTGTTGCAATGTAAAAAATCACAATATAACTAATGTACCACATTAGTTGAGGTCTTGCATTTATTTTAGGAAGACAGTCATATGTTATGGTTAGACTTCCCACATCTCCAATTAAATCAACATGGGAATGAACATGAAATAATATTAGTATAGTCTTAAAGAGATAAATAAAGCACCTCTGAAATGGACTACATTGAATATTAATTAGTACTAGTACTAGTAATGTTTCTGGGTTGGGGGCCACTCTGGCCTTTGGCCTATGATCATTTATTTCACCTTCGCTAAGATTGAATAAAGGTAAATGCTTCAAAAGTCAAGTGAAAGGAGTGTGTATATTGAAGTGCCCACTCACTCATTTCCAGTAAGCACTTTATCCTGTCTGTGTTGCAGTGGATCTGGAGCCTATTCTCTAAAGACTGGTTACGTCCATCAAATCGCACCATGTACACACTTATTTAGATCCAAGAGCATTTAACTTCCAAACCATACCATAAGTATATTTTGGGAGGTGAAAGAAAGCTGGATAGCCCAGAGGAAAGATGGACACAAGGAGAAGAAGTCAAATAATACAGACATACATAAATCAGGTAATCTGGGAGCTATGAGATTTATTACTTTATTAAATGTAGTGGTTAGAGAAAGTAAGAGATGGGTCTAAAAACTCCCTGCCTGATTCTTTATTGCATATCTGGTATTTTAAATACAGATTATGTACATGAAGTATTCATGGCTGACATTTCAAGTTATCCTTTTGCCTCTTGTGACAGCAATGCTGCATAAATATAAGATGAAATGTCACTAGTTGCTTGCAAAAAGAAAAAAACTGACATGTCTATGAAAAGTGAAACGATTTTGTTGGTATATACAAACATATATATATATATATGTCATACAAATGTCATGTGTTTTGTGCAATGGAACTTGTTTTAGCTTTAAAGTTTACAGGGTTTATGAGGAGTGAGCTAAAGCTGGAGGGTCAGTTTTAGTAGAGGATTTAGCAGTTCATTGCAGCTTCGTGCTAATTTAGTCTGACATCCAGGGAGGGATTGTGTGCAGTGTAAGTCATATCTCTCTCTCTCTCTCTCTTTCTCTCTCTCTCTCTCTCTCTATCCCACAGTTTCTCTCTTCTGTGGACAGGATCCAATGAATCACATGCTGCACACGGGGTGTGAGAGCGGGTTAAGTAGTACTCGGCCACTGCCGCATGATAATTTTCTATTGCGACCGGCCTATAAGTATCTGACAGGCATTATGCTGAGTCAGCAGTCTGCTCCAGAACGGCTCTTCTATCTCGCCACATGTTTCACAGCAATTGGACAATCAGCCACTGCAGCGAAAATCCATACTATCGATCGGTCCCTGTATCTTCTCTATAATTCTCCTGCAGGAAATCCCTGATGACAAATTATATCTGCACCGGTTTTTGATTGGTGCTTTGATGTAAGCAATCTCCAAGGGCACACTGTGTGAACCAGCACCAGCTTTATTAACTCACAATGTCCACTTCCCAGTTCTCAAAGCAAACCTTGAGCAACATAATCATATTCATATTTCCCATTCCTCACTAGAGATCAAAAACCTAACTAACGGAGCAGTGTGAATACGGGGAAACCATATAAATCTACACACTTTTGGCATGCTAAACATTGTGAAAATCCTGTTTTTTTAGCATATCTGTTTAAATGGTTACATTTTAAATACACTAATATTTTAATTTGGAAACAATGAATAAGCAAAGTTACCTGAGAAATGTTTATTGTTAAAGCTAAAAGGTGAAAAATGATACAAATAGCAATGTGGATCTAATCTAATCAGAAGAGTCCAAAATCTTTAACACCCTTTTTATCGATTGAAACATACCAAATATTTATGTTTTACAATTAATACTATAGATTAAGACTTTGATGAATGTCACCTGGAACTTAATGAACCTCTGGTGAACATATATGAGGGGAGGGGTCAAAAACTTAAACCATCATGAAAGGCACAAAAGCGATTATGATTACAGAACCCATCCCTGGAGTCACACCTAGGGAGTAATATCCACAGCCAACACCTGGCAACTGCACCACCCATCAAACCTGCCATAGCTCATATGTTCAATTCATTTGAAATTCATTTTTATTTGTTTAGCACTTTAAACAATGGACATTGTCTCAACGCAGCTTTACACAGATAAAGTGTCAATAAAGAATAAATACAATTGTTCTTTATAAGTGTAAGTTTGTCCTTAATGAGCAAGCTGGTGGTGATTGTGGCAAGGAAAAACTCCCTGAGATGGCATAAGGAAAAAAACCTTGAGAGGAACTAGACTCAAGAAGGAAATATAGATGTGAAGCTTTCTTTTGAGTTCTCCACCTGAAAGTTAAATGGTGGTACTAAGAGCAATGTTAATCATGTGACATATAGGTATAGGATAGACATTCAGCCTATTTAGGGTAATTAAAGCATGTGCTTGAGATAGCGTTATACCTCCAACTGTCTACATAGTACTAATTGAGAACCTGCACATTTTAGGAACTTAAAGGGTTGTGATTGACATCCAATGTTGAACATATTGCTTGTAGTGGTTAGTTGGTTGGTTGGTTGGTTGGCTGGTTGGTTGGTTGGTTGGTTTGTAGCAATATATTGAGTTAGAGTAGACCTTGCTCAAGTCATCAATCAAGAAGGCTCATGTAAGAAGTGGATTTAAGGCTGTTAGTGCTTCCAGTGATGGTACTGCCTAGGGTGCATTAGTGAACACCTGAAGATCTGCATTCGTTTTATGTTAAAATGTTTTATGGATTGGGCCATATTCCATAAAACCATACACCAAATATTTGTCTTGTCTCCAATTGTCTCCAACATAGATTCTGTTAGGGCTGTATATGTGTCCAGCTAAAGGTCGCAATTCTTTTATATACAGTTCATGCTCTCTTGGCACCCTTCAAAGTGTACCTTTGACAGGCACTAGAATATTCCTCCAATATTAAAGAAACTGGGGTTAAAACCTGAAAAAACTTCCTATGCAAGTCTATTGGGCATACTTTCCAACACAGAATGTGAATCTCAATAATCCAGGAGAGACCCATGGTACCTGCTTATCCTTAGATCAGAGTTGAGGACTGTTTCTGCTTGATTCTTGCTGGTGCTGTATCAGGCCCTGCCCTGGCACAACCCAAGTACTCAGAAGGGATCTCGCTGTTGACTTTGGAACTTATAGGAAAAAGCTCAAATCTGTGGCTGGGGATAAAGAATACTGGGCAGATGAATTTCCAGTCTGTTGCCACCACATAACCCAGCAAAAAAAAATTAAAGGGACACGAATGTAAAAATGAGTCAATAAAGTATTTAAAGTATAGGATTACCAGGTTTCCCTTTTAAATGTGACAGGCATTTTAAGATGTAAGAGTGTGTTTGGTTTTCTTTCTGGTCATTTTATTTATTTAAATATTCATTCATTCATTTTCTCCCGCTTATCCGTAATTCGGGTCGTGGGGGACTAAGCAGGCCCCTGCCTTTGACTGCTGCCCAATCCTCACAGCACTGTCCCTCACGGTCCCTCCTGCTATTATTAAATAATAATAAAAAAAAAAACATTGGTTGGTATACATCTGCACATGTATTCACAGCAAGACAACCCAATCCATATGCACACAAACACCGCCACAGATATTCAGTGACAGACCGGTGCAATAAAGATGATCTATACTATCACAGGGCCTGGCTGTAAAGGTGACTGTCTGCCTATTGCATCTGGTAGATCAAGCTAAAATGTGTGCCCTTATGAATACATAAAGGGAGCGAATACAGAAAACACACTAAGCTGTCAACAGCGTTTGAAAAGAATTATTATAATTCGCAATCAGGTTCGAGGATTTTGCAAACTTCCTTCAATGCAAAGTCATTTCTGTATTTCATTATGTTTTATGGCAATATGTGCTACTCGTTTACAAGAACCCTCTCGACCAGACCCTCGCTGCCTTTTATTATGCCTTGGTAAATTGTGGCAGAGAGTTAAGTTTCAATTTACTGTCACAGAGAGCGGCAGCCATTCTGCTGCGGACAGATTACAGCTTTCGCGCCACTTCATCAAAGCGGGTCATTACTGCTCCATTACACTGGACCCTGTCGGATATCAAACGAGTGGCAGTAGAACGAGGGCAAAAAGGGGTGAAAACAAATCAAACGCAACATTTCCTTCGCAGCAGCACCGGCTCTGATCATGAAGACAGAGATTGGAATGCAAATATGCCATGCTTTAGGCAACCGCATCCCGAGGCGATTCTGCTCATAACCAGACCACTATGTGATGCAGCGTACAGTGGTGGAGGCCTGCGGAGAGGCCTAATAATCCCGCTAGCAACCTGTCAGAATTAGCACAGAAAATCCGAGGCACTATCCAGCATTAGTGCTTTCATGTGATGCTGCGTGAAAAGAGGGGGCTGTGAATGGGAAAAGGCTTCACTAAGAAGAAGGAGGAGAAATTTTTCCCAACCTAATCTGGAGTATGACAAGGGAGGAGGGGTAGTATCGCTTGCCCTTTCCTGAGGCAACCTTTTAGCAGCCCGTCACTGGAGGATAATCTTTCCCCACGCAAGCACAATGCAGGAGATTACACGGTGAACATGTCAGTCGCCACTGGATTTGCCAGACACCTCATCTCCTGTCCCCATTGATTTGCAGGCTTTCATTCATGGCCTTTTTGCTACAAACATATGGCACAGGAAGAGCTGTTTATTCACCGTCATATTTCCTCACTTACTGCGGTGTTTGATTGCGTGTGTAGGTGCATATGTGTGTGTGTCTGCATGTGTGGCAGTGTGTACACAGTGTCACTGTAACACCTGCTGGTGGAGTTTACATGTGCAAGCGCAGGACAAGTTTAACCCCGACATTACATGCTACAGATGTTGCAGTCCCTGGTGCTCCCGTTGTCTGCTAGAACAGCTCTAATTCTGGAACAGATTCTGTCTCTGGAGACCGTCTTTAATTACCAGAATAACTAATCAATATGGTGCACCTCTATTTGAAGCCACAGAGACTACTATATATGGTGTAAAGATCTCAGAAAAAAGTCACAGAGACTCTGAAGGTATTACAGCATTTGAATTATTAAGCAGATGTGAAGCTGATCAGATAATGAATCTGACTATAACCAGACGATAACAAATGATCTGTCGAGATCAGAAGAACAGAAAACAAATTTGCTCATGAAGTTAGAGTTTTTTGCACATCTACCTTTTTATTCTGTTGATCTGAGAGCCTTTTTTTTTACATTTTGATGATGTAAATATGCCACCACAGACAAGGATGGTGCTTATGTTTTTATATGAACCTTATTATAAATGAGTATTTGTATGGATAACAGGTTTTGAAAGAGAATTCTGAAGTACTGTGATTATCAGTATTAATTTCATTGCACTATTTTTTTCCTTTGCTTTGGGTGTATAACACTGCAAATGTGTGACAAACAAACAAAATAATTCTTGTCGACATGAATTGTGTGCCTTGGCTAATTTCGAGTTGTGTAGCAACCAAAAGCTTGAACTAATTGTAAATGTAAATAATCATTTGAGTTTGTAATTATTTCATATGTATGCATGTGAAATATTTTAAATAGTTGTTACAATTTGTCATTCGACTTAAAGCCATGCTGCAGACATGCGTCTGAGACAAAGGCAATAATTAAATTGGTTTTAATAATCATACAATTAGCATATTTGATACTTATATTTTAAACATGTATTATTGATATTTTAATAAGATGCAGTTGTGAAAACTTTAACATTTGTATTATCCTAACAGGACATACTGTATAATCATTGTCACAACTGCACCATATGCAATAATTTATTTTAAACTTCTGAGAACTGACAGCATTTCTGACCACTGAATAACCAACACAGTTTTAAAGCAAATAAACAAAATAAAAGACATAAAATATTCAAAACAACTGTGGGGAAATATTAACTTAAGGGGCTTTTACTTGTCAAATGCACATTACATCACAAATTACATCTTCCTTCACATACACCAGCAATGTTAGGGCATGTTAGCCATGATGCAGCACCCCTAGAGCAAAGATGCTTACGCCCTTGTCTATAGGCCCAATAGGGGTATCTTGGCAATCCTGGGACTTGAACCCCTGACCTTCTGATTAGCAACCAGAGCCTTAACCACTAAGCTACCACTTACATATTTTGTCCTAATTAAGTTTTTGTATATAACAAATTATGCAGTCTTTCATCTGGCACACCCTTTTGCCCAAAGTGACTGACATGTGACAAAAATTAATGATCAAGAATAGAGGGAGCAATTAGTGATACCACAGTTCCAACATGACTTGGTGAAGATCAGTGATTTTTATTTATTTATTATTATTAAAGCCATATATTACAGGAAACTTTCAAACAGTGCCATGTCTCTAAAAAGCCTTCCTCTTCAGACAAGCATTTTTATTTGTTATTATTTATGCACTGTCATTTATATTAGTTCTTGCTATCCCGAATTTATTATATATTTATTTTTAATAGTAATATATTAGAACTTTGTGTCACCACCTAGACAACTCTAACACTTGTGGCAGGATGATAATGCTTGCACATTTGTTGGTGTACCACTGTTTACACCTCTTTTATGCACATTTTATTACTCTACATAAAGAGTTTTATTATATGGACAAAAGTTTGTTGACACCAAAAGTTTTGAACAACCAATTCCATATTTAGTCCACTTTTTACTGTTCTTTTTTACTGTTTATTATTGTTTTGTGTATTTGTGTATTGACGCAGGGTGATGGCTATAACTGAGGTAACAGAAATATTTACATTCATGGATAGCAAAATAGGAATGCACAAAACATCAAATCTTGCAGCAAAAAAAAAATAAAAAAGCTGCAAAAGCAAAAGAATTTACACTGTGTTCCACCGCTGTCAACTAAGAATAGGATTCCAAAGTATTTGTTTATGTAAGATGCCTTTCTGCTCACTATGGTTGTAATGAGTGGTTATTTAATCTTCTTATCAACCCAAACCATTCAAGTCAGTCTCTTCTGACATCTCTCATCAACAAAATATTTCTGCTTGAGGGTCACTAGATTTCTTTTTGTGTGTTAGTTTGATTACAACCTTTCGTAAACAACCCCAGAGACTGTTGTGTGTAAAAATCCCAGGAGATCAGGAGTTTCTGAAATACACAACCCAGCCTGTCTGGCACCAACAACCTTAGCACATGTAAAGGTGAGATATATACATATATATATATATATACGTACATACAGTCATATGTGCTTTTTGAACATCCCATTCCACATTTAGTCCACATTTGCTGTGCATCCTCTGATCTTCTGAGACGATTTTCCAGTAGATTCTCTTGTGGAGTGGAGATTTCTGCTCATTCAGCCAAATGGGGTTAGTAAAATCAGATAGTGATGTAGGGTGAGGAGGCCCGGGATGCAGTCAGCGTTCTGATTCATATCAAACCTGTTCAACATGGTTGAGGTCAGAGCTCTATAGCAGGCCACTCAAGATCTTCCACTTCAACCCATGTAACCCATATCTGCATTGAGCTCAATTTGAACATATGGGCATTGGGATGCTGGAACAAATTTGGCTCTCCTAGTTGAAGTAAAAGAACTAATAATTTTACCACATCCAAAGACATCCTATACTATTGTGTGCTTACAGCTGTTTGGTAACAGTTTGAAGAAGAACCATATATAACTGGAAAAGAAAGGTCTCCCAGTACTTTTGTCCATATAATGAATTCCCACGGGGTAAAGATACTCTAGTGTTTGGTAAGCGATTACACCACCCTGCCGAATACCAAACACAATGATGTGCGTTATCCAGAAGCACACAATATCAAGGATTAAAACCCAGCTCAATGCAAAGTGACAGTGACCACTGGAGATGCACATAAAAAAAAAAAATAACGTGCACAGTCCACTGGTTTCACTGTGATCAACTTCTAGAATGCAAAAGGGCTGTGTGTATGTGTGTGTGTGTGTGTGTGTGTGTGTGTGTGTGTGTGTGTGTGTGTGTGTGTGTGTGTGTGTGCGGGCTGGCAGGGAGGGGGTTAGGACTGGTGACAAAGACAGATAGATTTGCACCGTCCGTGAAATGTCACTGATTCAGTGGAGGATGTCACCTCAGGAGCGCTCGGCTGTGTGATAAGCCTGACACATCAGCACCGGGGTTGGAACTAGCGTGATGCCACTCTCGCTCTCTTTCTCTCTATTCTCTGTCGCTTCCTCTCTCTTTCACTCTTTCTCTTCTCCCCTGTCAGCCCAGACGGATGACAGTGGCCACCATGGCAGTCTTCTGCCCCCATGGGACAGCCAAAGAGGGAATGAGCACAATTAAAAACGGATGAGACAAGATCAGAGGAAAAATGTCAATTGCTGATTTTCAGGTGGCCACCAGTCACGCTGATGGGAGATGAGTTGAACTTTGTGCTATGAAGTGCAATTGACTTGTTGTGATAAACCTGCGCTCGAGTGAATTCTCACCCGGCGCTGTTTTCATTTACAAAAGTTTTACCTGTTCTCTACGAAACAGTCAAAATGTCAAAATGACTTCAGCCTGAGCTACTCTCGCGCTCTGCTGTATTTGTGCTGGGTTTCCATTTTCAGTGATATTACAACTGTGTAACTTGTACCAAGCCATAAAGAAACAGGAAATGGGTAGAAACAACAATTTTGGTCATGTCAATCACTTTTTAGTTTTGTTGATAAAGCTATAGCAAAAAAAATCAAAACAGGAAAATGTTTTTATCCAGTTGCAAATACTGCATTATTTGAAACTTATAGCAAGATTGCTCTGAAGAAGGCTTTAAGCTCCACCCACTTTGCATAAACACATTATGTATGAATTGAAAAGCATATTTTTCAAGTAAGTCAATTATTGTGTCATTATCATATAGATGTCTATTTCCTATGCAACCCATATACATGACACTTTCAGAAACATATGCAGTTATTCTGTACTTTTTAGCAACATTCAGAGCTTAAAATGTCACCCATGAAATTAAATATGCTTATATTTATTACTATACTATTTTATTTTTATTACTATTTTTTGCTGGTTATTGTTTGATTTAGATAAAATTTTGATTAGATTCTAGAAAAAAACTATTTCTGAAAAGACAGATCTATAGGATTCTGCACTTCCAGAACTTTCAGTCAAGTTCCAAGATTTAAAGAATTGATTCCACACAACAATAATGGATTCTTTATTTCTGATTTCTTGATTACAGAATCTAAAACATAGGAAAAGGGATTGAGCAAAATAAAGAGTGTATAAAATTTATATTAATTAACATGTGGAATGACAGTGGAACTGCTGTGTATCACATGCTGGCATTGTTATGTGATTTAAACTGAACATATGAGTAATTATTCGCTAATTATATTTAAAAAAAAAAAGACTAAGCAAAAAAATAGCACAGTATTTTTATATATTTCTATAACCTTAGTACTTTGTGTCCACCTTTGTTTAAGGCATAAACAAACACTGAATATATAATACTGATATGTATGTATCTAAATAAAAAATAATATTTAAACCCTATTGAGGCCTAACCTGTGTCTCAAATATTCTATTCTTATTCACCTGTGGTTTCTTGCCATAAATAATGAACCTTAAAGTTCAGCAGCACCACAAGCTCTATATATTTCGACTGGGTCCCAAACATGCACATTTCATACTACCTAGTAGTGCGCTTAACGTTTGTCATGTCACTCTCATATAGTATTTATCTTTTTTCTATGCGTTGTGCAGAGGCCTGGGCTGATACGGGGCTCCAGTCACAGCACAGTACAGTACAAAGCTTTACATGTTACTGTTATCTATCAGACAGGACAGATGGAGAGCAGGGCAGAGGGGTGAAAAAGTGAAAGGCCTCTGTTTACTCTGCCATCAGTTCACAGGAGGTGGGGGGTGATAGGGGAAGATACAGAGAGAGAGAGAGAGAGAGAGAGAGAGAGAGAGAGAGAGAGAGAGAGAGAGAGAGAGAGAGAGAGAGAGAGAGAGAGAGAGGTTGTGGCAGGAATTGAGAGACAAGCTAAAAGAGAGAGAGGGAGAGAGAGA
This sequence comes from Silurus aristotelis, assembly GCF_946808225.1. Lineage (NCBI taxonomy): Eukaryota > Metazoa > Chordata > Actinopteri > Siluriformes > Siluridae > Silurus > Silurus aristotelis. The sequence continues at coordinate 18,480,635 of NC_139592.1, read as the reverse complement.
GAGAGAGAGAGAGAGAGAGAGAGAGAGAGAGAGAGAGAGAGAGAGAGAGAGAGAGAGAGACCAACTAATTCATATTTGGCAACAAAATCCATTGTAGTAGATTATATTTCTCACTAATCTACTAACAAATTTATGTTTTTTTATTAAATTATTCCAAGAAAGTCAGTAACCTGTGGAGAAAAGAGTAGAAATTACATGGCTTGTGTAAAAGTCCTGGAACTGTGCTGTGGAGATGATTTATTTGAGCAAATATAAATGTAAGATATAATAAGCTAAATGTTCTATTCTTTTATTATGTTCTAATCAACCTCCACCTCCATTATCAACATTATACAAAGCAAAGTAACATTAGCTGACTAATTAAATAGCCAAATTGTGGTTTTGGTTTCAGTACATTGCTAGGTTTGCTATCTAGCTAATCATAATCCATGCATATTTCTAGCTACATAGTTAACCAACCTTGTAACGATACCTCTTGTCTTTGTCTTACATATATTGCAGATCATTATTCCACTGTTTCCTCTGAAGCTGGCACTAGCTGATAAATTAGGCTACAGATGCTGTCGCAGGCCTTGCGCTAAGAGTGTGATATCTGAAGTATATGAAAGCAGGAAACTGCTTTATTTTTAATTGGGTCATGAAATTCATTCATTTGATATTTGGACATATAATTAAATTGCCTTTTTACTCTGATCAAAAGTAAAAGTTAGGTTTATGGTTATTTTACATTTTATTTATTTTTTTATAAAACTTTATTATTGAATAAATTAAAGGAATAGGAAACGATCCTGGAGCTGTACTGTAACGAGAACACACAGTTTATTACTTTCCACCTCACACCAACAGTGCTTTCATCCAGTAAATACATAAACCTGAGAGATTAATAACATGCTTTTTAAGAAAATGTAAGCAAACTTGATTGAAAACATGGTGACTTCAGAGCGCTGTATTGGAAAACAGATAGTGCTCTAAAGGAAATCTGATAAGTAAATGACGCAGACACATGATCAGATATCTAAGTATATGTAAATGTGTTAAACAAATGACTGGCAAAAATTTCCGATGTCCATCAGTGTGTTATGCACAGATGAATAAACCCATATCCAAGTACTACTACTGTATTTGTGGAAGCATAAAGAGACACTGGTTACCAACACAATCTACTTACTGTTTTACAACTATCAGAGATGGGAAAATACTTTGTTACTGTACTTAAAAATATTTTTACTTTTTACTTTCACTCATTAAATTTTTTACACAAATATTTGTACTTTCTAGTGCTTACATTTTCAAAACAGGCTCATTACTATGTTTTTAATCTATTTGGTGACAATCAATTTAATTTTTTTCATTGTATGCCATTTTCATCCCATCGACCTATTTCTTGTCATTGTGCTGCTTTTTCAACCTACCACTGGTGTATCATTTCCTGGCTATCACGCACCACAGCCTTAGGCTAGTTTACGAAGCTAACAATGAGCAAGGCAGAAGAAAACAAGAAGTATGGGGCTAATGTGAAGACAGAGGGAGTCAGCGAAGTAATTATGACTAAGAACAGAGGCATTGCTGATCACCTGATCATCATTATCTTTTCTCTGCTTGTGTTCTATATGGTGGTTGTTCAGCCTGAATACATTTATTAGAAAACAAATTTTAAAAAATTATTTTGTATTCATATTTTAATATTAAATGAGGTCCCATTACCAGCATGGCAGAGTCCAAACGTCTTTACTTTAACTTGAGTGAAAAAGTGTAGTCAGTACTTTAACTTTTACCAGAGTCTTTTAAAACATCAGTATCTGCACTTCTACTGGAATGAAGGATGTGTGTACTTTTGCCATCTTTGACTTCTATACACACTACAGGAATCTAACATCTGCGTACACACGTAAACATAAATTCTTTTCACTTATAGGCAAACATTTCCAATGGATCCATTTCACCTTTAGCCGTCCTCTGAGATTTCCCTTCCAAACCTAAGGCTATAAGCTTGTGTAAATATCATGTCAATATTTGTTCGTTTTCTCAGGGTGCCAGTCCTCTTTGTTTATTTCTTCATCCTGTTCCCAGTCACTCTAGATAGAGACCATTGGTGCCACACTGAAGATAAAGCATCCAACAGTTTCTGCTAGGTGTGTAACTAATAGCCCGGGTCAGCCGTGCTCCCTTTATTTATGACACCAGGCCCTATGAAATATGAATGGGTGGATTGAGATGCACAACTTCTTTTCTTTTTTTAAAGTAGGGAGGCCATCAGACTCAGCAGTGATAAAATGCCATGGAGGAGAGGTAAACTAATAATAGACTCTTCCACCTAAAACTGTCACCATGATCCTCGAATCTGTGGCCCCGCCACAGCTGCTGTTGAGGGTAAAATCCACTGCAAGTACAACAGTAATGGGAAAAAGAGGAAGGAATTGTGGATAGCAAAAATAAACAAACTCTGTGCGATGTACACTGATTTGTAAATCTGCATTAGCTTTTTTGTCACAAAGCTTGCCCTTGACATTTCATGTGTGATTATGTGAATAATGCATGGTATATTACTAAAATGCTAAAGTCATCGATAGAACTCAAATCACAAATCATGAACTCAAATTTATATCATGTAACGAATGCGTGGTATGAAATAAAGTCTTATTTTCTTGCCTGTCTATTACAAACCATATAACTTTCATATGCTAGAACTAAAATTGGGACTATAGACATTAATTATACCAAAAGAAGACTCAATCTGCAAATCAAACACACACATACACACACACACAAAAATCACCACCCTTCTTTTTTGCTGATCCTGCCAAAAAACTGTCAGGTGCCGGACTCACATCAGGGATCATATTTCACCCTACTAATCTCTCATAGGAGGGAGTTGAAGTTTCAGAGCAGTTACTGCCAGTAGCTAAGACATTCACAAATGACCATTTATTACCTTACACTATTTTTAAAGGGAGAAATGACAGCCTCTCTGTCAAAGCTAGCTGGGGAATAGCTTTCAGGTGCTTACTCTGCTATAACTCATAGCCATGACCTTTTGAACAGGAATTAGGACACTTTATTTTTCACTCAAGAACATGTTTAAGGCCATTCCAATTCAACGTCAGGATGTCCAGTGGACTTCCATGGACATATTCTCTGAGCACTGAGAACGCATTTTTATTAAGAACACTATACTAATATTGGAAAGGACTTCACCCATTCATTTTTTTAAAAACAGTCTCAATTCTTCATGGCATGGAGTCTGCAAAATGTTGAAATCATTTCTTTGAGATCCAAAGATTCATGCTGGCAATATAGCATCCCACAATTTCTGCTGATTTTTCAGCTGCACTCTCATGCTGTGATTCTCCCATTCTCTCACATCCTAAAAGGTGTTCTATTGGATACAGATTCAGTGACTCAGGAGGCTACTGTAGAACACTGAACTCATTGTCATGTTTACGAAATCAATTTGAGATGATTTTTGCATTGTCATGCTGGGATGCTGGTAGCCGTTAGAGGATGGTAAATCAGTACTCAAATAGGCTATGGTATTTAAGCGTTAACTGATTAGTATTAACAGACCCTGCATTCCCCACATCATTACACTACCCCCACCAGCCTGGACTGTTGACAAAGTGCAGTTTAAGTTCTAAAATTCATAGATTTGGCTAACTAAAAGTTTCTTCTACTTTATAGATTTACTGAACCCAGCCTGTCTGGCATCATGGTCAAAATCATTGAGATCGGATTTTTTTTGCACATTCCGATGATTGTTGTACATTACCCGAAGCTACTGGCTTTAATCTGCATGATTTATCAATTTCACTGCTGCCACATGATAGGAAAGAGTAGGTGTACAGTTGTTCCAAAGAAAGGGCTCAGTAAGTGTAGTTTGGCTTTCCGGATATGTATGCCTCTTTTTCTCTCTTCCCCTCTAGAATTTCCTAGAAAACAAATAGAACAGATGCAGGGAATGGCAGATCATGAATGGCATCATCACAATGGAAGCAAAGCAAGATTGCTAGCGACAACAGTGACATGTTCGGTCCTGTCATGTCAGTCACCGTTAACAATCGACACCCTTTTTGGAGCATTTCAGCATTATGCTAGCTTTCTACTGTCTCCGATGTTTGCTCTGTGCTAGCCTTTTGCACTTTTTGGCAGGTCAAATAAGATGCAGTAGCTTCATTGTCACTTAAACCATAAGCCGTTAGTATAGTATATAGTGAAGCAAAATGACACTGAACAAAGACATAAGCAGACGTACGTATAGGACTACATGAGATCAAACTGCACAACAGTACAATATAAATAATAGGACAATAGCACAGTGAACTACAGTGCAGCGCCAAAACGCAAAGCTAGTGAAATGTGTATGTGGAAACAAGTGCAAAGGCATTGTCCATGTAATAATAAATACTGTATATGCAAATATTTTAGATACTTTTGCAGCAGTTTTTAGAGCAAAGTTGCAAAAAAGGAGTTCACTGTGTATGTGTGTATATGTGTGTGTGTGTGTGTGTGTGTGTGTGTGTGTGTGTGTGTGTGTGTGTGTGTGTGTGTGTGTGTCAGGCTAGTCTGTTTGTGTTAAGGGGTCAAGTGGCTTGTGGGAAGAAAGGGTTACAGAATGTTTCAATACCTTGTCCATATCCAGACAGCAGAAGGATGAAGAGTGTGTGTGAAGAGCATGTGTGTGTGTGTGTGTGTGTGTGTGTGTGTGTGTGTGTGTGTGTGTGTGTGTGTGTGTGTGTGTGTGTGTGTGTGTGTGTCTGTGTGTCTGTGTGTCTGTGTGTTTAGCCACAAAGCTACTGGGTTTCTGGATACATAATCTGGTGTAAATGTCTGTAATGGAGGAAGAAGGACACCCCAATTATCTTCTTAGTTGTCCACACAATCTGATGCAGGGTCTTATGATCTGAGTTGGTGCAACTCCCAAATTGAGCAGTAATGCAGCTGCTCAGGATGCTCTTGATAGTCTCTCAGTAGAACATGTTGAGGAACCAGGTGAGGTTCTTCACCAGGTTTCTTGATGATGCTAATGGAAGAGCTGTCTATGTTTAGCATAGAGTGATTAAATTCGTGTCCTCAATCATCCTTTTGGTTCTCTTTTTTTTTTTACACATATTTTAATTCCAGATTTCTTTTTTCCATTTTTATGGTCTCTCATCAATATTGTCTAAAATATTATTTTGAGCTATGTAACCTAATGTTTATTCTCTGATGCAAGGTTTTTTTTTATATGCGACACTAGTATCCAAAATGACAAATCTAAATCTAAGGTCTAATTTATATAACTGATGTTACGACCATTGCTAGAACGAGCTTAACAGTTTAAATGAATGAATGAGAAATGAAACAGCATAATATGACAAGTAAAACCATGAAAAGGAAAATACAAGTCTTCATATATGAACTAGTGTGCAGAATAAATAGCAAATCAGCTTGCCTCAAAAAAAGCAGGTTAAAAAGAAGCTATGTCTTTAAGTTTGCCTTGTGTGATACTGCACTATTCCTGAGGCTGGAACATAAAAACTCATGCTGAGTGAAAGCACTTTAGTTAGACCCAGCTCTGCGTCCTCTGCCTTTTCATTCCAAATCCATTTTCAAATCTCTTCACCCCTAATGTTTTGATATTTCTTTATCATTATGTACCAATTCAACATGCTCTGCCTTCTGGGAAATCATTCACCACACCACACCCCGGCACATCGAGAAAAGCACAGCTATAGCGAAATCTTTTTTTTTTTGCCCGTTCCACGGTAGCAAACCAAATTAAGTAAGTGATTGAGGGAGAATGGAAAAATCCAGCAGGCCTCAATCCTCACTCTGTCTCATTCACTCTGTCTGCTACTTTACCAGTGTCTAAATAATTCACTAATAAAAAACAAAACACAAGATACCCCCAGATACTCAAAAGCCTCACGGTTAATCCCATAAAACTAAAAAAAAAAAAAGAATTATTCCGCAGCAGAGATGAAAAAAGATAATATTAAAATGTGCAAGAGAACCCAACCAACGTGACAAATAATACATTGCCTTGGGTGGATGGCATTACAGTCAAAAAGATTGCGATGCGCATATCTCAGTCTCTCTCTCTCTCTCTCTCTCTCTCTCTCTCTCTCTCTCTCTCTCTCTCTCTCTCTCTCTCTCTCTCGTAGATCAGTGAATTTAAGCCTCTGAGGTACATCTATAAATTCAAATCTCTTTTCATTTTGCCAAGTGGCTATTCTTGTTGAATTTGTTTATGGATTAATGCCCTAAATTTCAAAATTATTTCCGCTTACACACTGTGGAGCTTTTTTTTATTTTTCTTTCTTTCTCTGCTTATATGCACGGAGTGAAAAGTGCAGGCTATTTAGTATTCTGCAGTGTGACTTTTGTCTCGCCATTCCCGAGAAAAATAGCACTTCAGCATTATTTCGGAGCAGAATGAAAAATCTTCGCTACACCTGCAATAGCTGCCAAAGGTAAATGAGCTGAAGAGAAACTCATCATCTATCTGCCGTTATCATTAGCCACAATAATTATGTTTACAATGGCCTCTCATCACGGATGAGCCAGGGGATGCAAATGGATGTGCGCCGTGCCCTTCGCTACACATCACTACCATCGTGTTTGAAGGATCGCTGTGGTGTGTGTCATCCGGATCAGGCTTCTCGTTTGCTTGCCAATCCGCACATCAACCCGTGTTTTGATCTATGCGATACATAAAATGGCTGACAGATCCATCATGATGTGCGCTCAATTTGGCCTTTGACAACTGATCGAGGATCAAAATGGAGGACGTGAAGCCTGACACGACTCAGCCGGCCGACCACACTGTGCTTAAGGGAAAAATAAAATCCTGTTGTGGCCATATAGCTGCTGATTTGAGGTTACCACGGAGCTCAGGATCACTACACTTGGGGTGCTGATCCTGTGAATTTGAGGAACTACGTCAAGTAACACCTCACACACTTTATCATCCACAAAGGCACTTTGGTTTTAGTGCGATGCTGTTTCGAGTTACAATCTCACAACAAAATCAGATACTCGCTATCAAAGAGTCTGGGCTTAACATATTATCTTAAGATCAGCATTACTTATTAATCCGGCTGTTTGTTCCTGAGCCGCAAATACAATATAACATGTCGCCTACAATGTCCTCGGAAAGCAAATTGCCAGGGAAGTGTATTGAGTTACGTGTTCTCAACATTTACCGGAAAAACAGGTCCAGGAGATAACAAGAAAGATAATATTTACAGCAGCCTGCAAACCTGTGACGTTTCTGCGTCGAGGCACTCAGGTGGCAGTACTAAATGATGGAACGTTTATACCTATATTTACTTTTTAAACAATTTGTAACCTGTGAATGTTATATTAAGTTAATTAAATGCCAAAGTGCATACGGAAACACGCCACAGAAAAAAAGGAAACAAGAGCCGGCCTAGATGCCACACATCTGTTTAAATGCTCCAAATGGTGTTTCGAGTTTACGCTGTAGTGGCGAATAAGTCTGATCTGACACCCATGCTGCATGCCTCAATTTATAACTTTAATAAGGCTGAAATGCAAAGCAGTTTCCTCGTGCTGCTTTGTCCCACCACGATGTCGCTGATGCATGGAAGGGAAGGCGCATTATAGTCTAATTTTTCTGGCTTCCCTTTGCAATCTGCTCAAAATTTAATTTGCTCATGCTGGGTCCCATGGCAGTGAAACACATTTAAAGGAAAGTGCTCTCTGCCCTCTTCCACATTCATGGTCTCACAAATGCCCTTCATTGGCTAGTGTATTTTTGACAGAGAATAGTAGATGAAAGTATCCCTCACATCAGACAACTCAGCCAATTTTACTCCCATGGCTCCCAAACAGGGTTGGTTTGGCTTCATCGTGATTCGTACTCATGAGCAGCCAACAACAGGGTGAACACTTTTTTCCTCACATCACTTTGGCACTCATGGCAATATGTTTTTAATGTCTCCTGCTCCCGCAGTTATTATTTTTGTTTCTATCTGCCAGATATATTTTCTAAGGAACACATAAGATAAGCACCTGCTCCTGCAAGTTTTTGCTGGGATGTCAGTCCCAATGTACACCTTCAATCCATAAATATACTCAAAAGGGCAACTGAAGCACAGGCCTTGTCCAATAGCAATGAAAGGAGGTTGCATTTTAGATTTTTTGGTTAAGTTGTGGATGAACTGCACACACACTTTCCCCAATACAAATGTTACAAATGTTAAATTAAATTTCTGTCCCAACATTACAAACTGAAAGCAAAAAAAAACATACTAAAGATATTAAATACGACAATTTGCTTGTATTAATTTTCAAATAATTCTGTTGTAAAATACAAAATGTTCCTTTGGCTATCAAATTATTTTATAGCTCTTATAGTTTATTATATTCCATAGTTATTTATTCCCATTTTGTTCAAAAAGTCTAAGTTTACTTTTAATTTAATACCTCAGAAACAAAACAACCTGAAAACTCAAATAAACCTGATGGTACATATTTGCGTAATATGTTTATAAAGCAAAGCTGCGCTGCCATCATAACTGCGTCGAACTGTAAATTTTTTACACTAGCAGCAAAAAAAGTTTGAGATTACATCATGTACCTCAGGACAATACTAACGGACTGGACGGGAAAAAATAGTTGAGATAACTCATGTAGTATCATGAGGCATGATGCTTGAAGTGAGATCATATTTTGCACACAATGTTACTTAAAGGCAGTATGGAAACATGGACTAATACTGTCAGTTTCGTAGGGATTCTACAGAAAGTGCAAATGAATCGGATTTTATACAGCATATATTGAATAGTGGTACATTACATGCATTACATAAAAGAATTGTAATATATTATACCTGATCTTATTATGTTATATACTCTAAGTGTGAGCTATGATCGAGGATTATAATGAATTCTGCAGAAATTACTCATTTAAATCCTTCATGAGTCAGATAACTCACTGGTCATCATTTATTTCCAGCTTTCTCTGGTTTATTCCTTAAAATTTAACCACTATTTTATCAAGTGACTTTTATTGTCATTCCAGCTATATACACTACACTATACAGTGAAATAAAACACTGTTCCCCCGAGGACCAAATTAACTGAAACAATATAAATAACACAAAGGTGATGTGAAACACAAGACTAAATGTATAACGTGCATATGTGCGAGCAACATTTAGTGCAAACGATACACGATACGTTAAACACCTCATTCAGTAGACATGTTAGAAATGCTCTGAATGACCCTGGAGGATGTATCTCTTTATCACTCTGTATCTTTTGTCTTGCCACTAAAATCAGGAAGGGCTTGTCATTTCAGAGTGAAAAAAAGCCACAGGCTGTACATTGAAGTAAGTATACATCACACACACACACACACACACACACACATATATATATATATATATATATATATATATATATATATATATATATATATATATATATATATATATATATATATATATATTTATTTATTTATTTATTGAGACACACACACACACACACACACACACACACACACACACACACACACACGTAGCTCAGCCAATGTGCTGGCATAATGCGCTTTGTTGTGTGAAGGTATCAATCAGAGCGGAGCAGATTATTAGAGTGTCTGAAAGAGATCAAACAATGTTGTCGTCTGCCCCCCACCCCCCACCTCTCTTCTCCTCTCCTCTTTTCTCATCTCCTCTCTTTTCCTCTCCTCTCCCCTCCCCTCCCATACCTGCTTGGCTGATTTACAGCACTGCTGATAAAGTACTGCAGCTCTCTGTCAGGGCTCTCCATGATGCTCGTCTAAAGAATTATTACCCATAATGCCACATCACCCACCAAGCAGTTGCACCTGCTGTAATGTCCTGTACCCAGGGTCAGCAGTTACTGTAGTGAGGTGGGAAAAGGCACACCCAAGCTTCCAGTTTCCCCTCATTCTTCATCTTTCATCGTGGCATGTCACGGCACAGCTTCATAGGCCTCATTCCATCATCTCTTCCTTTAGCTTTATCCTCTTCTGCTGACAAGAATCCCTTAAAAAAAGCCTTTTAACTAATCAACGTGTCTATCAGTGCCACTCTTTTACATCAAGCAGATTTCTGTCCAGACAGGAAGAGTCTAACTGGCAGTATTGTCTCTCAAAGCTGCTCAAGGCCTACTTATATTCATGTGTGTGTTCTGTAAATCACCATGGCAGAGAAGGCAAATCTACTCACATTTTGTTTACAGATGCATTTCTCATTTAGAAACAAATAATAATAATTTCACGATTGTTCATAGTTATGTTTATGAGGTTTTAAACACTTACGTTAGGTCTGTCAAACTGAACTCGCTGTGTTAAGAGAGACTTTTTTCCTTTTTTTTTTTCAGTTTGATAATAAAATAAGTGCACTTGCTTTCAACAAAACTTAGACACCCTTGAGCACAGCAGGCTGTTTCAATTTTCCTACTCAATTTGAGAACGAAAAAAGTCTTCTCCATTTTTCAGACTGCTGATTGTGCATTAAGATGTTGTTCATACCACCTAAAAAAAAAACCTCCTAAATGAAGACCTTTATGTCCCGCTGTTTAAGTCATAAGTACTATGAATGTCAGCTGGCACTGTAAACAGGGGCTGCATTCATTCAGTTACACGACAGAAAAACTGGATATGTATCCGCTGATGTTGACTATTAAAGCTTGTTAAGATGTTAAGATGCCAGTAAATACGTCGTGGTGTGTTATGTTTCGGTGTGATGTTTACTGGGCTTACATTTTAATTTTTGGCTGCCCCCCAACAGCAAAATGAATTTTCTAATCCCTTTTTGGCCAATTTCAGCATTTTTTTTTTGCCCATGCTTAGTCTGCAAAGTCATAATTGCTAGACTTTTTGTGATAGCGCTTCCTTCAAGTGCCAATCAAAGTGTTCACCCATGAGATCTTGGGATGCGTGTGAGCCCTGTACTAAATACTGTATTTGAAAAAAATTATTATTATTACAAGAACTTTTTCACAGCAGCAGATCCTGTCTATTGATGGTTAATCTGTCTTTGTGATGAAACATTTGAGAAAAAAGTGTGATTTTAACTGGTTCATTTCATCCTTTTGGCTGAACACATAGCAATCACACCCATATACAATTCTTCCCAAAACTTTTGCCACAAAATTGGAAGCACATAATTGTAAAGAATTCCTTTGTGTGCTATAGCATCACAATTTCCCTAGACCGAGTGGCTCAAACCTGTGCCAGCCTCTATGCACAATGTGAGGTCAGGGATTGTCAAGGTTGAAGTGGTAGAATAAAAACTTCTGGGATGAAATGGAATTCCTGGAAGCCCAACTCAATGCCTGACCTTACTAATGCCCTTGTGGCTGAATGCACACAGGGTCTGATAGCCAAAAATAAAAAATCTAGTGGGATGTCTTCCCAGAAGAGTGGATGATATTAAAATAGCAGAAGGGGAGTGTGAGGGTCAAATTTACAAGTTGTATTCTGTTAATTTTTTTTTTATTATTATTCATTTGTCTGATAATTTTATTTGCAGTGAGGTGCTTTTATCAACTTGACAAAAACATATATATATATATATATATATATATATATATATATATATATATATATATATATATATATATATATATATATATATATATATATATATATATATATATGTTTTTGTCAAGTTGATAAAAGCACCTCACTGCAAATAAGTGCTTTTATCAACTTGACAAAAACATATATATATATATATATATATATATATATATATATATATATATATATATATATATATATATATATATATATATATATATATACAGTGAGGAAAATAAGTATTTGAACACCCTGCTATTTTGCAAGTTTTCCCACTTAGAAATCATGAAGGGGTCTGAAATTGTCATCGTAGGTCCACTGTGAGAGACATAATCTAAAAAAAAAAATCCAGCAATAACAATGTATGATTTTTTAACTATTAATTTGTATGATACAGCTGCAAATAAGTATTTGAACACCTGAGAAAGTCAATGTTAATATTTGGTACAGTAGCCTTTGTTTGCAATTACAGAGGTCAAATGTTTCCTGTAGTTTTTCACCTGGTTTGCACACACTGCAGGAGGGATTTTGGCCCACTCCTCCACACAGATCTTCTCTAGATCAGTCAGGTTTCTGGCCTGTCGCTGAGAAACACAGAGTTTGAGCTTCCTCCAAAGATTCTTTATTGGGTTTAGGTCTGGAGACTGGCTAGGCCACGCCAGAACCTTGATATGCTTCTTACAGAGCCACTCCTTGGTTATCCTGGCTGTGTGCTTCAGGTCATTGTCATGTTGGAAGACCCAGCCTCGACCCATCTTCAATGCTCTAACTGAGGGAAGGAGGTTGTTCCCCAAAATCTAGCAATACATGGCCCCGGTCATCCTCTCCTTAATACAGTGCAGTTGCCCTGTCCCATGTGCAGAAAAACACCCCCAAAGCATGATGCTACCACCCCCATGCTTCACAGTAGGGATTGTGTTCTTGGGATGGTACTCATCATTCTTCTTCCTCCAAACACGTTTAGTGGAATTATGACCCAAAAGTTCTATTTTGGTCTCATCTGACCACATGACTTTCTCCCATGACTCCTCTGGATCATCCAAATGGTCATTGGCAAACTTAAGACGTGCCTGAACATGTGCTGGTTTAAGCAGGGGAACCTTCCGTGCCATGCATGATTTCAAACCATGACGTCTTAGTGTATTACCAACTGTAACCTTGGAAACGGTGGTCCCAGCTCTTTTCAGGTCATTGACCAGCTCCTCCCGTGTAGTTCTGGGCTGATTTCTCACCTTCCTTAGGATCATTGAGACCCCACGAGGTGAGATCTTGCATGGAGCCCCAGTCCGAGGGAGATTGACAGTCATGTTTAGCTTCTTCCATTTTCTAATGATTGCTCCAACAGTGGACCTTTTTTCACCAAGCTGCTTGGCAATTTCCCCGTAGCCCTTTCCAGCCTTGTGGAGGTGTACAATTTTGTCTCTAGTGTCTTTGGACAGCTCTTTGGTCTTGGCCATGTTAGTAGTTGGATTCTTACTGATTGTATGGGGTGGACAGGTGTCTTTATGCAGCTAACGACCTCAAACAGGTGCATGTAATTTAGGATAATAAATGTAGTGGAGGTGGACATTTTAAAGGCAGACTAACAGGTCTTTGAGCGTCAGAATTCTAGCTGATAGACAGGTGTTCAAATACTTATTTGCAGCTGTATCATACAAATAAATAGTTTAAAAATCATATATTGTGATTTCTGGATTTTTTTAGATTATGTCTCTCACAGTGGACATGCACCTACGATGACAATTTCAGACCCCTCCATGATTTCTAAGTGGGAGAACTTGCAAAATAGCAGGGTGTTCAAATACTTATTTTCCTCACTGTATATATATATATATATATATATATATATATATATATATATATATATATATATATATATATATATATATATATATATATATCATATAAAATAAATGGTATTAAATTAAATAATGTAAAACCTAATAGAGTAATACATAGAAAAACTAATAAAAAAAATTCAGTAAAATGAAAACAGAATTGAACAAAATAAAAATAAGATGGACACACAAATAGAAATAGAATTTACATTCTGTACATAAGTAGCATTTACAGACATCTGAAGGTTGAAACACTATAACTTATTAAGAATAATTTTAATAAAGTTTGATGTAGTTGGTGCGTTTTTTTCAATTTTTTCTGTATTTATTTTGCTCATAAGACTTCAATTTGATAACAGTTTACATTATTTAACATGAACTTCTTCTTTTTCTTTTTTTGGCTGCTCCCATTACCACAGCAGATCATTCGTCTCCACACTACTCTGTCCTCTACATCTGCCTCTTTCAGAAAAGCCACCTGCATGTCTTCCCTCACCACATTCATAAACCTCCTTGTAGGCCTTCCTCTTTTTCTCCTGCTTGGAGAAATCCTCAGCATTCTCCTACCATTATGCACATGTCCAAACCACCGCAATTGCGCCTCCCTCACCTTGTCTCCAAAACGTCCTACATGCGCTGTCCCTCTAATAAACTCATTTCTAAACCTGTCTATCCACGTCACTCCCAACAAAAATCTTCAGCTCTGCTACCTCCAGCTCCACCTCCTGTCTTTTACTCAATGCCACTGTCTCTAAACCATACAACATTGCTGGTCTCACCACAGTCCTATAATCTTTTCTTTTCACTCTTGCAGATACTCTTCTATCACACATCACTCCTGCCACTCTTCTCCACCCACTCCACCCTACCTGCACTCTTTTCATCACTTCTCTAACACACTCTTCTCTAACATTACTTTGCACTGTTGACCCCAGGTACCTGAACTTCTCCACCTTCTCTAACTCTTCTCCCTGCAACAACAAAACTCCACTGCCCTCCCTCTCATTCACATACATGTTCTCTGTCTTACTTCTACTGACTTTCATTCCTCTTCTCTCCAGGGCATACCTTCAGCTCTCCACGCTCTTTTCAACCTGCTCCCTACACTCGCCACTGTAAGGATGGTCAAATCTCTTTATGAGGTCAAACCCTGAAAACTGCCATGCAACTAAACAATAAACTTTCTAATCTGAGGAGAGGATCTCTTTAATCTGAGGAGACAAAGCCACTTGTTCAGCTGCCCTCTCCCCCATATTGAGCCCCCCCTCTCTCCCTCCTTGGGATATGGATAGGTGACTTAGAAGTTCCTGGAATTCAGGCTACTATAATTGCATACTGTAATTATTACATTGTAGGAATTAAGGAATTTTCCCTTAACATGTTTGGTCATTTTAAAGGTCTCAGTGCAATTGCAAATATGATCTCAGTCTAATATCAGTAGAACAGACCAAAAATAAATATAGGTTTGGGGAAAATTCTGTCCTACTGATGTGAGGGTTGTCCCGGAGAAGATCTTTATCAAGTGTTGTTTTTTACCCTAGGTGGTATCACCTCCTGTCCAAACAAAGGGTTTCCAAAGCTTATATTACTTTAAATTTATGATGGTTGTGTTTATGATGGTTTGGGTATTTAAGGAGATTTGGCGAAACACTCAGGGAAGCACATGTAGTCAAAACTTCCCACAGAGTCTCTGTTTGTCAGGTACAGTGACTAACAACTCTTTTGTAAACTGCATTGCTAAACTCTTTGTTTTTATTTGTTTTTTACTGGTATGTCATCTGGTTCAACCAACCTTCCACTCTTCATCCTCTTTATAGCTGCTCTCACTCCTTAATAATCCTATTCACTTCCTGCTTCACTATTTCCACATCATCCACCCTTCTTTCTCTCTCTCATTTTCCTCATTCATCAGCTTCTCAAATAATCCCTCCACCTTCTCAACACACTCTCCCCACTAGTCAACACACTTCTATCTGCATTCTTCCCAGCTCGGTCCCTCTGCCTCACCAACTGGTACAAATACTTTTTCTCCTTCCTTAATGTCCAACTTCTCATACAGCTCATCTTATGCCTTTACTTTTGTTTTCATCACATCCCTCTTCACCTGCTGCCGCATCTCCTTGTACTCCTGCCTACTTTTCTCATCTCTCTGCCGATCCCAATTCTGTTTCTCCAACCTCTTTCTCCTTATGCTCTCCTGCACTTCCTCATTTCACCATCATGTCTCTTCGTCTTCCTTTCTCTTTCCAAATATCACACCAAGTACCTTTGTACCTTTGTCTCCCTTATCACTTCTGCAGTAGTTCCCCAATCATCCAGCACCTCCTCACCACCACCGAGCCCCTGTCTGACCTCTTCCCTTAATCTCACACTACAGTCTTCGGTTTTCACCATCTTATTATTTTTTCAGTCCTTACTCTTCTCCTCTTATTCTTCACCTCCAAAGCCATCTTACAGACCACAATTTGATGCTGTCTAGCTTTACTGTTCACCTTACATTCTCCGATCTCCTTCAGGTTGCATCTCCTACATAGAACATAGTCCAACTGTGTGCACCTTTCTCCGCTCTTATACGTCACCCTATGATTCTCCTTCTTCTGAGAATATGTATTTACCACTGCCATTTCCATCCTTTTAGCAAAATTTATAGGTACACTGTCCACTACTTCGTCTAACTCACTCCTGAATTTTTCCTTCTCCTCCATCTTACAACCTACTTGTGGAACAAAAGCTTTATGACATTTCTTATCACCCCTTCAACTTCCAGATTCATGTTTATCACTCTATCAGAAACTCTCTTCACCTTCACTACACTCTTACTGTTCTCTTCCTTCAGGATCACCCCTACAGCATTTCTATTTCTATCCACACCATGATAGAACAGTTTAAACCCACCTCCAATGTTCCTAACCTTACTTCCCTTCCACTTGGTCTCCTGAACACACAACATCTACCTTCCTCCGCTCCTCATATCAGCTACCTCTCTCGCTTTACCAGTCATTGTATATTTATATAGACATTTAAAGTGCCCACCCGAACCTTCACTCTCTTACACTTCTTACACTCCTTATCCTGTTGTCTCTGTAAATGTTTTCTCCCTCTTCTTCTCCTCCTCCTTTGGCAAACAGTAGCTAATTTTCCAGCACCCTGTTGGCTAACAATACCTGTGGCGGTCATTGGTAACCTGGGCCTTGACTGATCCGGTATGTAATTTAGGTTTGTGTTCTGCATATTTGATTTATCACTTTTTACTCTGGATGACATTTTTAATGCAACCCTCCCCATTTATCCAGGCTTGGGACCGGCACTAAACGTGCACTGGCTTGTGAATCCCTAATGGCTGGGTTATTTAACATGAACAAGAATCATTCATCAACACCAATACACCATCAGTAATATTAATTCATTGATATTTTCATTATAATAAACCAATTATACTAATATTTAACCAAATTCTACTGCTTACCATCAGTGAGAGTAACAAAACCATGATTTATATTTAGAATTATATTTTATAGCATTTGGCAGATGCCCTTATTCAGAGCGGCTTACAGACATGCTCTGTCAATAAATACAATCTTGTACTGGTTCACTAGGTCACATACTGAGAATTACATCAGTCTAAAAACTTTGTTGGAAGAGAATATAATTGAAGAAGTAACTCAGGATATAGTTAGAAAAGCAGAACAGAGAAAAGTCATGAAGTATATCTTTCTTGTACCCTAAGTGGAACCATGGTGGGACTGGTCAAGCAGTGGTGGAGGATCAGATGGAGTGTGGTGCAGTGCGGAGTGAGATAAAGTGAAATTGAGCTGTAATTAAAGCAATGCTGGTCAGTTTTTGCCTTTGTAGGTGAACATCAGAAGTTTTAAGTCTACAGCTGCAGCAAGCCAGTAGAGAAAGCGTAGCGGTGAGGTGATATGGAAGAAGGTTATAATGAGTTGTGTAGCCATCATGGCAAATGCAGTATGAAAATACAGTATAAAATGATTGCACAAATAAACAGTTGGGAAATTTCATTTACCCATGGAGGCAAGAGTTCTGTAATAAAGCAACTTTTAGAAACATGCTGTAAATTTATATGTGGTGATTTTGGTCATGGATTGAATAAACTTTAGTGTGGTGTATTTCGTTAACATGGAAACAAATGGCAAAGTTTTTTAGTAACTAGTGTAGTAAAGAATATTACTCGCGTGTTACCACAGCTACAATAAGTTTGTACTTGTATTTGCTGATATGTACAGTGTGTGAATCTTGTAGTGAATATTTTGGTATCCGGTTCCAGAGATGTGCCACACAAACAGTGTTACAACATAGCACCAGAGACATGAGACAAAAAGTGGAGTACACACAGATTGCGACACAACACGAACAGTGCGCATCGTGCGATATGGTAAAAAATATACACTAAAATATACACGATACGCAAAAATACAAATGCAATACTGTGATGCAATCTATACAAAATACACTCATACGCAACAGTACAATATGTGCACTAGTATGTGCAAGTGACTCTGGGATTGTATGAAGTTGCAATGTGTGTGTAGGGGGTGGATTGGGATGAAGAGGCACAAGTTCAGGGTGCTAACATTGAATTTTTTTCTAAATAGTTTGTCATGAACAAATGTTGGTGATATATTAGTTGCTGTTAAGTAAAAATAGCAGAAAATAAAGCCTCAGATACTGAAATCATATATCTGCAGGCTAGCTAGCTAATATTACTGAGTAAACAAAGTAGTGATGTTTATATTTCGTGGATAAAAATGTCATGTAAATTAACAGTAAAATACTGGCAGCAGGGTTGCCAAGTAAGGCATTTTATCTCATTTTATGATTTGTGTTTAAAAAGAAGGTTTTCAATGGAGGATACAAAAAAAAAAAAAACAGAGTTGGCTTTACAGCTTCCAGTTCAGCATTTCTCCTCTATAAATACAGTAGTTTGATATAATCGAGGGGTCTCTCTACTGTTAATTCTAAAATCACTCCCAGAATGCAATGCTTTTCAACAGTGTATTGCAGTATTTTATGGGAAACAGCCAACTGTGCCCTGAATTCACTGTTTTCTAAATAATAATGATCCAGTTTCAGTGCAAAACAGCATGCTAGGATAAAGATTTGGCTGGGTTTTTTTCAGTGTTTGTTACAGCGTTTGACTTTCAAATAATTTGAAAATAATATAAATGGTGATGCAAACTAACCCACAGATCCTGAAAGTCCAACTGTAATAAATGTAAGCTAGTTTGCAAGCTATTTGTCTTAAGGCTTTTGCTAAGTTTGTAGGGGTCTATGAATGTGGCTAAATCTTTTGTCAAAATGACAAATTGAATTAAATGCACATTAATTTAGCATGTTCTAGTAGATTTTAGACATGGCAGTGTTTTAGCTTTTAAAGATTTACCAGATTTGAAAATGTTTTTGCATTAATTAGAATTGGGAGAAGTCTGTACTTTTCTGAAATATATTGTATAAAATGTAAAAAATGGTACTGTGTCATCCTGTGGGCTCACCACCTGCAGGAGGGACCGTAAGGGACGGTGCTATGAGCATTGGGCAGCAGTCGGAGGCGGGGGCCTGCTTAGACTGCTGCCCCCGCGACCCGAATTACGGATAAGCGGGAGGAAATTAATGAATGAATGAATGGTACTGTGTTCAGATTTTTTTCCAGGATGCTAATAATAATAATAATAATAATAATAATAATAATAATAATAATAATAATAATAATAATAATAATAATAATAGTAATAAATGCAGAAAGTGCTGTGAGGTAGAAGTGTACATTTTCTGAGTTTATAGGCTGGCATAAGA
Source organism: Silurus aristotelis (assembly GCF_946808225.1). Taxonomy (NCBI): domain Eukaryota; kingdom Metazoa; phylum Chordata; class Actinopteri; order Siluriformes; family Siluridae; genus Silurus; species Silurus aristotelis. Next base: position 18,461,433 of record NC_139592.1, on the reverse strand, counting down.
GATTAAAATCTGATGCTACAGGAACCCAGTGGATGTAGAATAGCACTGGGGTGGTATGGAAGAATCTAGGAAGGTTTTGTAGCCAAGGTGACAAATATAGTATGAAATGATTACATAAATGAACAATGGCAGAATTCAGAGCTAAGGCTGAAAAGACCTGGAGACAAGATGCAACACTAAATGAACTGCAAATTAATGAACTGTTTTCTTATTGATTTTAAGACATGGTAGTGTCTTTTACTGGACCTTAAACCATAGTTTTAGCTTTTAAAAGTTCACCAGGTTTAAACCATTATTTGGGATTAGGATATACAGAATACGATTACGTTCAGGAACTGCACTTTTCTGAAGTCTGTATAAAATGTAAAAAAAAAAAAAAAAGAATCTTCCCAGTTGCAACTGGTTGACATAAATTGATACTACTACTACTACTACTACTACTAATAATAATAATAATAATAATAATAATAATAATAATAATAATAATAATAATAATAATAATCCTTCCCGTGGGCTCACCACCTACAGGAGGAACCGTAAGGGACCGGTGCTGAGACGATTGGGCAGCAGTCGAAGGCGGGGGCCTTGACAGCCCGATCCCTGGACATGAAGTGTCTGGGGAATCTGCTTAGACTGCTGCCCCCGCGACCCGAATTACGGATAAGCGGGAGAAGATGAAATGAAATGAAAAATAATAATACAAATAATAATTATTTTTATTTTTTGTAGCATAATTATTATTTATTAATCATATCAATTCAGTACTGTTATTTATTAGTAGTAATAATTATTATTATTATAAATATTGCTATTATTATTATCATTATTATCATTGTTGAATTATTAATATTAATTAATTAATCTTGTTATAAATTATTATTAATACTATTCCGATTAACAGTATTATGTCTAAAATACATACGTGATATAATACATTTCTCAGTGTGAACATGTGTTTTGTGAATGTGTGTTTAAGAACTGTTTCTGTGGAACATAATGAGATATTTAAAATTCTTTCTCCATCCTGCTTCTTACTGTAAAGTCTGTAGTACATTTATGTGCCTGTGTGTATGTTGAGGTGTGGATTCACTATGGAAAAATCATGCAGAGGCCCACAGAGGCTGTGATATTCCTTTATATAAGGGAATAAATAAGTTACTAGCTGGAAGTGAAGCGCTCTCAGATATAAAGCATATCTATTTGATGTTCTAGACCTTTTATTTACTTTGGATGGCATTTTTGTAGCACGACCACAAGGTCAGCGAGAGTCACTCTCACCTCAGCAATCAAGGAGGAAAGCATGCCTGGAAAAAAGGGATTCTGAAAGATAGATGCTGTCGATCGGCGATGATGAATATTTTACACTTGCTCTATCCATTAGGGCTTTTTGCAAGAGAAATGGACGAGGAGGGAAAAAAGAGTGATGTATAAAAACAAATGTGTTTGCAAATAAAGCGCCTGGCTTTCGTGCCACATGAAGAGTCTAAAAGTTCACATCATGTCTGCGCCACTTTAGCCTCCATCATCCGACCTTCTCCGTCTTGTCTTCTCATCTCTCACTTTTTCTCTTTCTCTTTTCGTTCCGTGAATAGTGCTGTCTCTCCATTGTAATGATGCCGCCTCGTAGCAGCCCTTGGAATGACCTTTCTTTAATTAACTGCATCTTGATGAGCGGATCTACATAGAATGTGAAGGTTAATTAATGAAGTATCAGTGCCTGGTCTTAAAACCATCACCTAGTGGATGACAGCTGGGCCCACCACTCTCAGTTTTACCAGCCGACTCATTAGCAACGGCAGCGGCGATTGACAGCTCCTTTTTGCTCCGCAGGCCAAGAGCAAATAGCATTAAAAAGCGGACCTGAACCGTGCTTTTCTCTTTCTCTTTTTCGTAGAAAGAAATGTGATCTGCCTCTCTTTAGACGATGCGACAAAAACACATTTGAGGAAGCCGCAATTCGACGACGCACGAGATAGCAGTATATATGCAATGAGATTCAAATCAGAACCCTATAAAAAATGCAGATGAAAGCAATATAATATCTCCATAAAGGTTCAGGAGTGTGTAATCGCTTTCTTGCAGCCAGATCTGGTGATGGATGGTGATGGATAACTCCGGATTGTAATAGTGCACAGATTCGTCTCGATAAGGCCCCTGCTTTTTGGGTGTCGGTTTTTCCAGATGCATTGCGCCGCGGCTTATCAGTGCGATTAGAAGAAATCAGATCCACATTAGCAAATGGAAGCACACGTAAAGAGAGACGTATTACCAGAGGGGACAGCACGAAAGGAGGATTTATGGTTACCGAATATGTTGTGCCTGATATAAGCCTGTGTAGTTTCACACACTTCTATGAGAGCAAATCCGATGAAGCGTGCAAACGAACCAATACCGTGTCCGTGGTAAACCCGGCAGACAAGGCTAGAATACACAATGCACTTAAAAGTCTGCTGCAGAGCCTGCCTTTACTGCAGATAAAGGATTTGCCAGGATTTTCATTTACTAAGGCTGAATTTGCTCATTGGTATATTATTTACAACTTCAGCCTCTTTATTGGCCAAAATCTAACAATTATCTACAAGTGTTTAAAGCTTGAGTGAATTCCAGGTCAAGAGCGTCAGCTAATGTTCACATCAAACTGCAGACAAATGAAAAGAAATTCTGATCTCAGTGACTTTGACTAGGCTGCTTTGAGTTTTTCGAAACTGCTGATCTCCTGAGATTTTCACAAACAGTCCCTACGAGATTGAAAAAAGAAACATTACTTATCTTTGTGTGAGCCTGTGCCCCAGCCCCAGATTCCTGTTCTTGTCCCAAATGCCATATGCGCCAATGTGGTCTTCTGCTGCTGGAGTCAATTCTGCTTAATACTTGACTTCTTGTGTGTTCTGAGATGCTTTGCAGTTTATCACGGGTTATAAAGAGTAATTATTACAGTTGCTGTAGCAATTTTATTGGATCTAAACAGTCTGGCCATGCTCATCTGACATTTCTCATTGAAGAACAAAGCTTCCTTAACGAGTTGCCATTCACTCACAGGGTGTGCTTTGTTTGTCTCACCATTTGGTGCAAACTCTAGAGACTGTTGAATGTAAAAATCCCAGTTTCGAAAATGTCTGGCATTAACAACAATGAAATGAATATATTTAATGAGATCACATTCTTTTCTTTCTGTTCCTTTAAAGTAAACACACTCTTGACATATATCTGCATGATTTTGTCTTGCACTGTGGGCACATGATTGTCTGATTGGATATTTGCGTAAATGAGCACAGGTGTTTGAGTGTAAAGAAAGTAAATTGTTTCCTTGTTCGAGACAACATGCATTAATGAAATTGTGATGGAGATCTGACTGTCCTATTTGCACTCTTCACAATGTAAATGCACAATTTTTACAACTTCACAATTTATTTTGTAGGATTCAATAGAGCACTCCATAATCTGTATTGTATACTGCATCTTCAAGCAGTAGAAGAAGAAAGTACAAATGATCTTTATAACCTTTGAATAATGCTATTCTAAAAGACTCTGCCGAATCGTGCACTGGCACAAGTGACCTCTGAGGAACGTCAGAGCTAACAGGGTGGTATTAAGGAGTGAATAATGCTTGTGTTCTATACGGCCTTTGTGTGGTGACCTGCTTTCTACAGCAGTGCCTACAGGTCAGTAAGCTCCCATTAAACATTAGCCAGAGACTCGCTTTTTTTTTGGATGCTTTTCATCTCAGCTTCAGAACTTGGTTACAGATATTATATCTGCAAGATAGATGGGCTAAATATTTCTAAGTGTTTTTTTTTTCCTAGGAACCTTTTAAATGTAGGAATCGTCTTAAATAAGCAGCAATAGTAAAAGTCATAGTTATCATAGTTTTAGCCTATTCCACATTGTTGAAAAAGCTTTGGAGCTTTTTTTGACTCTTCTCTAGCCCTTTCCTTCTACTCGTTCTTTTTTTTTTTAAAGTGTGTTGAAGCATGGTTGGAGTGTGTACTGCAGCTGCTGCAGGAAGCTAGGCCACTCCAACTCCCTCGTCTCTTGGATGCGTAACCTGCTCCAGGTAGTCATCTAAATCATTCTGCACATGCTGCTGTCACTGAAGACAACCCAGTTTTAGAGTGCGCCTCACGAAAAGAAATTTCAAACTAAATTTGCTGCTGCAGCACTTTCGCATTTGTTCGTCTGAAATATTTGACACCAGACAGTATCTCGGGACTCCTGTATACTCGAGCGAGGGTGGAGGAGAAGTACAGTAATCTTAAAAGGGAACTTCCCTGCAGCACCTTGTGTGTGTGTTTTTTCCCCCATTAGTTTGTTTCTCACACTCTTGCCCTTAAGACAGAGGGACTGCAGAAGATATAAGTGGCCAGTGAAGAGAAATCCCAACGGTGTGGCAGGTGTGGGATCGGCCTTCATTATCTCCCAACACCTCCTTCCAATTACGAGCCGTGCTTCAGTGATGACAACCCAACTGTGTGAGCGTGCATACATGTGTGTGTGTGTGTCACTCTTATTCCTGGGTGGCCTGGGCTTCACTTGTTATTTTCTTTAAAGTTTTGCTTCACCAAAAAAAAAAAAAAATTTCCCTCAATTGCATCTCTTTTCACTTGTAAATACCATAGAAGTTTCGTCTGACAAAGTGTGGAGCTGACACATTTTTTTCTTTTTCTTTTCCTTATATCTCCATTTGGGTTACACCAGACACACACACACACCATTATAGTCTGGTATTAAACCTGTGCTCATAATTGGGTGCCAATTGTGTTGAAATAAATGACATCGAATTCTGCCTGTGAATTTTCTTGTATTTGCTTTTTTTTTTTTTTTTTTAATAAAATGATTACAGATTGGCCATTGTGAACCACAATCGTGAATTTTCTTTGCCTTTAAAAATGCTAGTATAAAAAGAATCCTGGCACTCAGGTGCAAAATCATTCTGAAAGGTTTATTACACTGGGACACGATAAGAAAAAAATGAACCCCCCCCCTTCCCAAAAAAAAAGAAATAGCTTGCTGCATGTATAAATAAACCTCTTTCTTTTTATCTGACCTAAATTTGAACAATATTTCTGTCAGAGCCAGTCAGCCTTGTGACATTATTCTCTCATTAGAGTGCCGCTAACATGCTGCAATAACATGACTAACAAGTGATTTATGAGACTTTAGGTCCTAGGCTTCGGATTCAATTCTTAAATAAATGAGGAAAGCTGTATTTGTCACAGAACCCAAATATTTCATGTCTGCCATATTTGTTTCCCCCTTGACCACGCCCCCTAATCATTAACGTTACCTCTGAGCAGTTTGCCTCATCTGTGTTCTGTGTGTGTGTATTTCTGATCTATTTCTGATGCCCTGGTTCTTGTTTTTCTATCTGTTTCCTAGTGCTATTTCTTGTCTTTAGCCTAGTGCTTTATCTCATTTTATTTTACCTGCCTGTATTATGTAAATTAAGGCTTCCTGATGATGATGATCTCTAACTCCTGCTGTGGATTCTGACCATGTGATTAAAAATACCTAAATAAAGACACTCTGCAAGTAACTGTATTTTCTCCTTTGCTCATTTTAACCCCTTAATGTCGAGTGCTCACATTTATGCTAAAGCAATTTAAGTTTTTTTTCTCCAAAAACATAAAAGATCAATGCAATTTGGCAAACGTTATTTGTAAACATTTTTCATTACCAATGCAACATGTCTCAGGAATATCATTAACACTATTTTCGCAATTTAATATTAAAATATTGAATTGCGATTAATCGCATGATTGTAATGAGTGATTCATCGCAACTTAATCGAACATATTTACCTGTTCTAAATGTAACCATGCAATATTTTCTATGCCAAATAACAATAACAATATAACAAAATACCAAACAATATTTTTATAATTTGCTCATCATCTTAGACATGACAGTTTATATATGTAAAACAGAAGTGGAACCTTTTTTACGTGTATCATTAGGTGTATTTCTCTATGTATTTAGACTTTGTTATGTATGCTTTATTATTATTATTATTATTATTATTATTATTGTTATTATTATTATTATTATTATTTCTCATAGCATTTCTACATGGACACATGCACTTTTGTGTTTGTTTTTATTATTAGTGCTATTTAGAAAAAAAGTTAAAATGTATATGCCATATGGGTTTAGGTATTAGTATGTGATTAGATAGATAGATAGATAGATAGATAGATAGATAGATAGATAGATAGATAGATAGATAGATAGATAGATAGATAGATAGATAGATAGATAGATAGATAGATAGATAGATAGATAGATAGATAGATAGAATAATTGTCCAGAATTATATAAAATGTGCAAAGTGGTGTGTATATATATAAAATTATTCTATAAATTATATATAATATATAATAATATAATTAATATTTCAAACATATTTTTATGATGTGTAAAATAATATAATTTATACATTAAACATTTATATGAATTATAAATAGTATTCATGAAAGGTATTAAAGGAAATTCCAATTCTCACTATCTGTAGAGTGTGTGTGTGTGTGTGTGTGTGTGTGTGTGTGTGTGTGTGTGTGTGTGTGTGTGTGTGTGTGTGTTTGTGTAGGTTTGGAAGACAGAGGGAAGCAGGCAAGAATGTGAAGGACAGCACGATCCTAGCAAAAGCATACATTTTATCATCATATTTTGTTCACGTATGCGGTAAAGCAACACAGCTAACTTGATTATTTTTGAGTGGTAATCATGTCTGAGTAAATCTCACACTAAGTGGAGCTGTGCTGAGACAGGTGGTGATTGTCTGAAAAGCTTTTGTCTGTACTTTAAATCACATTTTACCAGGAAAAGTCAAACACACGTGTGCTCACGTGCAATCACGACACATCTCTGTTTTTCTGTCTCTGTTTACTTTCAGCCATGCAGCCTCAGCGCAGTATATTTCTGAATATCTGTACAGTCTGATGCCACATGATACTGCCCTATTCAAGAAAATGTGTTTCATGAACATGAAAGATGTCCGATTATTCCACTATTTATATCTAACCCAAGGCAAAACATTCAAACCGAGGTGTTTTGTTGGTGATTTGTAGATCCAAAAAATGACCCCAAGCACAGAAGAGGCTCACATAATTATCACTTCTTACAATAATGTGCTCCTGATATCATTGTTCTGACGAGAAACATCCAGCGGAGAGTGCGTAAAGAGGTCTGACCCTGTGTCCCAATCTTTGTGTTCCTACTGTCATTTTTATTGTTTTCTATTTTACTATCACTGCACATCCCAAAGGGTTTTATTCTTCTTACAGCCACAGCAATATTCCAATATTACAGTTTCATTTTCATTAAATAATCAGACTTTTTTATCTGTTTATTGTAACATTTGAGGCCAAAGCACTAGTTTCATTCAGCTTCTTGCTTACATATGTCCAAAAGCAACTAGCATTACAGGATGCTGTTTACATTTACTCATTAATGATTAGTTTATAGTTATAAATCGGAATAAATAAGCCTCTGCAATTTGGAGTAATGTTTTGATTCGCACTTGGGTCTGAACAGATGTGTTTTGAACTAGAAGTAGGAAGAATAAACGCAACTTCTCTGTCTGATCGTCTATAAACATTCTGTTTTCAGCCTTTAACCATGTCATCATTTTACTAATCCGACTGGAGAGACTAATTGAAATAAAATAAAAAAAATTTAAGTCTGTGAAAACTCTTTCCTTTGTGTAAAATAACTGAAATAGATTCATGTAAGCAGCAGTGCTGGTTGATTACAGTGGTTCGTTTTCCTTTGTTCATTTGTCGATCTGCTACGGTAGAGTTTGATTTGATCGGGTAAAATCATTTTCTGGTTCTTGGTTTGCCAGTTGATGAACCTGACATATGTCACAATACAAAACAAATAAAATGCTCTTTAAAAAAATTTTATTTAATTTTTGTATTATTTCTTACTTAATCAACACATTCTGATCAACCAGAATTGAGAACTGAACTCCATAGAACTGTGCTATTAATAGTAATAATTCTTTCTCTTTTTAATTTTAATGATGCTAAGCTAAAATGCAAATTTTTTTCTACAAACTAATTGTCAAAAAACTGATGGACATCAAGGTCACAGAGCTCATTATGTATACCATGATTTGCAGCAGGGTTTATAACTGGATTTTAGTAAACCAGGATGAAATAAACACAACACATCTACATGAATAAATTTGCTAGACTATCACACAATACCTATAATATAGGCTGGTTTTATTTTTGATTTTTTGCATAACAGTGACAGGCAGTTGTTCATTCTGAGGGGTTTAAACATTCCTCTGTTTATCTGTGCTCGAGTTAATATCATTATTACCAGAGTTGCCCGGTGTCAGAAAAATTTCCATCCCAACTACATCCCAAAATATCTCAAACCAGCCCAGACATTTTGGAGACTGGAAACAACAAATGCCTTTATGTTGTCACATGTAACAAGTACATTGCATTAGCATACCAAAGCAGCTTCTCAGCAAATTAACAATTATATATATTTATTATAGTTCAATTTATAAAAATAAGAAAAAATTACAAAATTGTTCTGTACATCATAGACACATTGTATACATTTACACATTGCCTTTGTTTGCAAAAAAAAGAAAAAGAAAAAGAAAAAAGAAAAAGCTAGGCCAATCTAGATACCCTGTGATTATCTCTCCTGGTATTAGTTCCTTCCTCAAACATAATTTATGGAGATGGTCACAACATGAAGAAGTCACAACATATAATTTTCCAACTACATCTGGTAAAAAAGTATAACTGGCACCTCTTCAGCTTTGGATTTTGATTATCCTCTGAAGCTAGTCATCACAAACTAGCATTTCCTTTACATTACATTTACAGAGTGACCTAAAATCTGCATGGCTATGCACACTGTGTGTTATAGTATGTTTTAAAAAAAAATTTCAATGCAGTATTAACTTTAAGTCACTGATCATACTAATCACAGAAGATACTTATCAGCATTAGTGTGCTATAACTAATGCTAGGCATTTGCTAACATGACTTACAACTCTCTGCTGGCTAGTTAGTTGCTAACACACAAAAATATTAGAAGTTCACTGCTGTGGAACAGTAACAGCAGGCAAGTGTATTTAAAGCAGGTTTCTTTCAGCTGTATGTTTGAAATCAGCAAACAAAACACACTTTTCTGAAAGCATCCATGTTTCTCTCCACACTTTGCATGAGAGAATGTCCTGGAGTGTGAAATCACTTATATAGTGCTGCAAATTAAGTGCCATCTAAGTTCACATGTATCTGAGGTACCAGCAGGGTCGGTTCTAGACATTTGGAGGCCCTGGGCAAAATTTATATTGAAGACTCCCCCTGGCCTCCTTCCTTTCACCTCTCAGGATAAATAAAAAAGAACTTGAAACTAATTGAATCTCTTATCTTTTTATTTATACAAAACTGGTATCAGTACTTTTATATATTTATTTAAATGTGTCTATTAATTCAACTTGCAGGTAGTTGGTTTGAAAGAGGCCGATGTAGAGGACAGGGGGGTATGAAGAAGGATGATCCGCTGTGCCGACCCCTAATGGGAACAGCCGGAAAAAAAAGGAAAAAAAGAAGAAAAAGAATAAGAAGAAATAGAATTAATCTTGAACTAAGGTCAACACAAAAAAATAAAAAGAGGTATGAAAGGTCATCTAAACCAGCTTCTTCTTCTTCCTTGGCCATGTAAAATAATAATTTGTTTTAATAATGTTTTTCTCATTACTTTAGAATGCTAACCTTAGTAGGTTTAAGATAATAATTGTATTATAAATATCTCACATAGACACACTACCTTAATCACCATCAGGACTTTTAGTAATTTTTCAGTAATAACACACTTATCCACTATTTGGAATATTGAAACTGTTGTGCCTACCCTGTACAGTAAAATAGGTGTAAGCTGTATTTTATTTACAAACTTTTCTTTTTCCTTTAGTATTCACAAACTCAGAATAAACCGACTATATAAAATATGAACAAAATCCTTAATAATAATCTTTAAATGGCACTGAAACGAATCGCCAAAATGAGTCTTTATTTATTTTAGTAATACTTTATAATTAAAAACACAGATACATAGCAGCGTGCCTGTTTAGCTTCTCAGATGGTGGGAACTCGTATTAAACAGTGATTTTAACTGGTTACACTTCAGGTAAATGAAAGTTATTTTTATCCAATGGATAAAGAGCCTCGTCTTACGCTGCCCGTCTTGATTACTGAACTGATGTAAAGGTTATGTTGGCCCCCCCATCCAAGCCTAAGGCCCTATGCAATTGCTTGCTTTGCCGATAGCTAGCAATGATCCTTTCCCCTTCTTCTTCTTCTTCTTTCTAATCCTGCCTGATTCATCCTGATGTGCTACTTCTGGACTCTCTTAAATTATAAACCACTCCATGATGCTAAGAATGGGTCCACACAAAGAACCCTAAAGATAGATTAGATTAGATGTGGAGGGTTAAATTCAAAACCAACTGTAATTAATATAACAGTCTGCTACAGTGTCATGAACTATGATGGAACAATAATTAATGAATATTTAATGTAACCCAGGCGAGAATCTAGAGAGTCTGGTTTCTGCCAGGGTTTCCTCCTCATACCACCTTCCTTGTTACCATCTATACTCATTAGGGATTTTGTCTCTATTCTTATAGGGGGCAAAATATAACATTAAAACGTATATTCGTGCTATATTTAATGCTGTAATGCTGCTTAAGGACAATGTACAATGTAAAAAGCACTATACTATTAAAATGTAATTGAATTCAAGTTGTTGCTGTTCCAATCTCTGACCACTAGGATCATAAATAACACTGTAAAGGCCTGAGCAACACCTAGGCTACGTCTACACTGATGCGGATAAATGAGCAAATAACGTTTTCATCTAAAAAACACTCTGCATCCATATTATCGGTTTAATATCGGTTTACCAAAAGTTGTTTATCCACAGTGAAACATCTAAATATGCTTACATCCCTGTATTGCACATGAGAAAAACGTAAGACACTTCAACTTGCGTTATTTATTACTTTCCGGTACATTGAAACTTTGCGCCACAGACAAGGAAAGGCACCATCACATGACTAAAACTGCGTCATAGTTTTCGAAAGGCCTCTATTTTCACAGTCCACCCTTTTCGTTGATTAAAAATGCCGTCTCAGTGTGGACGCAAGGTCAAAACTGAGAGTAAGTGTGGACATGGGCGTAAACAGGAGTGCAAGTTGATCAAATATGTCAAATAGAAGTCTTTTTTTTTTTTTATCTTTTACTCAGATAATGTCTGTTGATATCCTCAGGACTCTACGATTTGCATTTGGTGAAATGCTGATATGAATGATGAAGCTTTGCCCCAGCTTTGAAGAGTTGTATCCGCCACATATACTCTTGACCAACAGTGACAAACTCCTGACCTGGAGAGAGATTTGCTTGTTCCGTCTTGTAACATGCCGAATTCAAGCACACAAATCCTTTGGAAATGACATGATGTGTTGAATCAGGTGTGTTAAATGAGTTAGAATGCTGAGTGCTGGAGAGATGCGGGCCTCCAGGACTGAAGTCTGACACCTCGACTGTTGATAATGAATCACCCAGTGGATTTTTAGCGCCGTGTTTAGTCTTTTTCTGCAACACGATTCGCAGTCCTGCGTGTTGTCGCAAGCGATTACTTTGTCTTCAGCGTGCTTCCAGATCCACCGCTAGAGATCATATCATGTGCATCACTTGGTCTGGACAATCAACCCAAATCTGCCAAGTGTATTTTTGTGCACACGGGTGTACGAGTTTGAGTGTGTGCAAGAAAGAAGTAGAATGTGTGTGTGTGTGTGTGTTTTGTCTCTTTGTGCAATCATGTAGACAGGGTCAGAGGCATCTGATGTTTCCCAGACACTGCCTGTTTTATCTGATGCAACGATGGCAGCTGCTGACTGCAGGAATTCATATGCTACACGTGTGTATAATTTGTCACGCAGCTCCGAGCAAACATTAAAACAACTTCGGAACATCCTTTTCCCGTGTCTCCATTCGTCATGAACAGATCAGCCTGCCAAGTACAACTGCAAAGCTTAAATCTCCCCTGCTTGTTAAACCCAAACCTTTAATGGCTTGCTTTTTTTAAGACGATCTATAATTTGTCTAATACAAATGTAAAAAAAAAAATCTGATCTGCATGATGTTAGCGTTTAGACGCAGGGGCTGGAAATCAGAAACGAATGGTGGACTTTTATTTCTGTGTGCTTCCTTTCTTACTTTTTCTTAATCCAGATTCTCATGTGTTTCGTTTATCTTATTACAGATAGTGAAGGTTTTTTTTTTTTAATCTCTTGTTGTATTTGTGATGTGGGATAGCGAGTTCAAACAGGCTTCACTGTCGTAGCACTCTTTTTCCATAAACACTGGGCAAACAGACCCGTTTGACTAATAATGTTAACATTGAATAACATCTGTTTACGGGATGTTGAGAAATTATGGAAAGTTAAAGAAACGACAAGAACTTTAATAGATGCTTAAAAACAGTCCTGCGGGGAGCTTTACTGCTTCTTTTGAAATATCTGTTTGACAATCCGTTGATTAAATCAGCTTTTTCCATCTGCCGCATGCCTGCTAATGTACACAGTAAAGAGCAATATGTCAGCGATCAGGCTAAGAGCAAATAATCAACGCATTCTCGCTGTGTCTTATTCCTCCATGCTTTGCATCCTAACAACACATTATGGAATGAATTCTAGGGCAAGACTGAAAGAATCCTAGAATAAGCCGGTGTATATTTTTATCTGTAACTGATTACCTTTTGTACGAAGAGGAATCATGCCGATAATCAGAAACGCAATCTAGTTCATTATACAAAAATTTGTAATATATTCCACTGTAATTACCTTCCATTTAAAAGCCACTTACTGAAGTATCAAATGATGTACTGACAGTATTTTCAGAAAATAAAATCCTCCCAGCAGAGGCCATTGCTTACTGTCAGCTTATCGGCTTCTGCTGTTATTTATCCACTTATTTATTCGTTCATTTACATTTCCTCATGGGCTGGGCCGAAGCGTACTGCTTACAAAAACAAAAAAATAAATAACTCCTGAACAATGAAACAGTATTTTTGTGAAGCTGAACTGTAAAATATTTTTTATTACTTTTAATAGACCTCATTTCGAATGTATAACATTGACAGTCAGTCTGCAGCAGTATATCTGTTTGTGTTACATCCATTCATCATCATTGCATTCTCTGAATGACTTCGCTGAAAGTTTTTAACTACTGATCCAATCTGCAGATCGTTTAAAAAAATGCTTTCCATCGCAGTGTACGTTTTCCTGAGAATCTACGCCAATGTGTACACAAGCTGTCCTTATCATACAAACGTGTTTGTTTTTTCCTTTTGTCGTCCATCTGTATCGTTCATAATGCAGTGCTGATGATATATTACATATAGATATCTGTGAATCGAAATCAGTGTGTGTGTGTGTGTGTGTGTGTGTGTGTGTGTGTGTGTGTGTGTGTGTGTTATGTTGTGTTATGTTTTATTTGTATTTGTTAATGAATGCAATGTTCGTATGAGACAGATAATAACACCCAAAACGGGATGTCCGACTTTGACCTTTTAATCTATAGTATATTTTTGGCACACAAAAGACCCATTTCTAACTTAATGGGATGCTGCAGGCCAATGGTTCAGTGATATATTCTTTAATAATGTGTAAAAGTTTGTTCACTGATAAAAGCAGGTCTGAGATTTTGTATGCTCCTGTATCGGTACTTTTCTTTGCATTGTCTCTATTTGTGTATTAGAAAAGCAGCTCATTCATAACTCACACAGGACATCACACCACGTGGTCAGGGATTCTTTTTCCTGGAGCAGCAAATTGCAAGAAAAATCTGCAGATGTCATATAAATATAGATAGCAGATATCACCTTTACTGTTTTGTTAAAGAACAGCACATCATTCTTTTTTATCCATTTAATTTTACACAGTAGCTACATAAAGTAACCATATGTCACTTATAAGCCTCTGTTTGCTGTTTGTCTGCTTTGAAATAAGTGAAATGTATTAAAAGGTCGAAATATTTGCATTTGCATGCGTATGATCTTCTGATCAGCTTTTTGAAATCAAACGTTACTGTTTCGGAGGGGAGGAGGTTTAAGAGGGGGGTGAGTGGAGCAATGGCGCCCTCTTCTGGCTGCTCAGCGTCACGGCAGCTCTTTGAGTTTCTCTGAATAGTTGAGTGATATTTATCATAAATATGTGAATTATTTAATTATCAAACTGGCTTATTAAGGTTCTTTCCCAAAATTTTACTACAAAGTTGGAGGCAGACAATTGTATAGGGAGGTTTGGAGATCGAAACCTGTTCCACCATGCCAATGTCCATTTGCAAAAAGCCAGCTACATAAGAAGATACTGGAACACTGACTGCACCCCAGGCCTCCTCATCTCACCTTCATCAGTACCTACAAACTTCATCTGCAAGATCTACTGTTAATTAGTTTATCATCTTCCAAACCTTTTATACTGTTATCCTGCTGCTCAATCAAGAGTGTAATCAGAAACACTGAGTGTGTTGGCAGGAAGGCAGCCTGAAAGGGATCACACACACACACACACACACACACACACACACACACACACACACACACACACACACACACACACACACACACACACACACTTCCAAATCTTTTTCTCTTTTTTTCTCCTTCTTTTTATTTACTTCCTGTTTCTCTTTCTTTGTCATCTCTTTTTCTTGTTCTTCTTTTTCTTCACCTTTTTATTTCTCATCATCTTCTATTTCTTCTTTTTCATCTCCTTCTTCTGCGTCACATCTCAGGTCCATTAAGCATCCGTGGCACAGCTGGCAAAAATGCCAGCTGACCAATTCGACAGTCCACCAAACAAGAAATGAGACTGTATCTCAGCAACTTTAGGACCAAATGAGCCTGTGCAAGTAAACTCTTTTTGCCAGCGCTGATATTTATTTTATGCTATTACATTAATTAATTATACTAATTAAACAACTTTGTCATACTTTTTATAGAAATCATTCAATTCAATTCAGTTTTATTCCTATAGTTCTTTTAACAATGAATATGGTCTCAAAGCAACTTTACAGATATAAAGAGGTAAATGAATGAGTTTATTGCTTATGAGTTTGTTCTTTATAAGTTTATCCCTAATAAATGTCTCTGAAAAACTCCCTGAGATGGTATGAAGAAGAAACCTTGAGAGGAACCATACTCAAAGGAGAACTCATCCTCATCCGGGTGACACCTCATGTCCATTCATTATAGTTCCATAATTGTTGAGGAGTTTGGTTTAATGATGGGCTTAGATGCTGAACAGCTCATGGAAATTGCAGTAGCAGACTTTTGTAATTAATTTACAGTCCAAATCCATCCTCACTGTTTTTGAGTTGCTCAGTTGATCATGTACTTTAGGCTGTTCATGCAGTACCATCCCCAGTTGCACAGAGTGATCTTCGTTTGAAGAGAACTTCATCCAGAGGCAGATCCGAAATGAAGAAAATGACAGGAGCACTGGCTCTCTCCAGATATAGATGGCAAGTGAAGAGAAGTTTTCTCAAGTTTTTTATAGTCATTTCGACCATGTCCTGCATTCCTCCAGGACCAAATGGTACATTAGACAATATAAATTAACCCAAAATACACAACACAGAACTACACAAAAGTAAAAAGGCCATGTTAAAGTGCATGTGAGCAACAATTAATGAGAAAAAAACAGAATGAGACAGTAAGATGATAGACACAGTGACACTGCAGCACCGACCAGTAGGGAAGATTTGAAAGTATGCAATTGAATATAATATACTGTACATGTAAACTGAGTTTGTTTGTGTGTGTGTGTGTGTGTGTGTGTGTGTGTGTGTGTGTGTGTGTGTGTGTGTGTGTGTGTGTGTGTGTGTGTCATGCCCAGTCCCTTTTTGTGTGTTTATATATATAGAGTACAGACCAAAAGTTTGGACACACCTTCTCATTCAAAGAGTTTTCTTTATTTTCATGACTATGAAAATTGTAGAGTCACACTGAAGGCATCAAGGGCTATTTGACCAAGAAGGAGAGTGATGGGGTGCTGCGCCAGATGACCTGGCCTCCACAGTCACCGGACCTGAACCCAATCGAGATAGTTTAGGGGTGAGCTGGACCGCAGAGTGAAGGCAAAAGGGCCAACAAGTGCCAAGCATCTCTCAGGGAACTCCTTCAAGACTGTTGGAAGACCATTTCAGGTGACTACCTCTTGAAGCTCATCAAGAGAATGCCAAGAGTGTGCAAAGCAGTAATCAAAGCAAAAGGTGGCTTCAGTTGTTTCACACTTTTTTGTTATGTATATAATTCCATATATAATTCCACATGTGTTAATTCATAGTTTTGATGCCTTCAGTGTGAATCTACAATTTTCAAAATAAAGAAAACTCTTTGAATGAGAAGGTGTGTCCAAACTTTGGTCTGTACTGTATATATATATATCTTCATCATATCAAAAGATTATATTTGTTCCTTGTTTTCTTATCATACAGTAAACCTTTAATGCATCTGCAACTACTGTCAAGGCTTTAATAATAGAGAATTAATCAACACCCTCTGACCAATCAGCTTTTAAATAATAATTAATAAATCCTGTACCGAAAGTGCTGTATTTAGGCCCACTTGTTTTACAGGAAATGGTGTCATTTTTATATTATTTAATTGATTGATTATTTGATTGATTGATTGATTGATTGATTTGTTTGTTTTAATGGCAGTATCAAGTTACTTTCAATACAAAAGTACAAAATTTAAAGTGTATTCATACTAAATATAATATATATCAGAAACAGTAATAATAAGCAGTAATTTAAATCAATTTCACTTTTAAAAAAATAATAAATTAAATAGGCTGGTGAACATCAATGTACTGATGCTGCTGGTTATGAGTGTAGTTAATAAACTCCTCCGGAACAGGAGAGGGCAGTAGTTTTGTGGCGGGTTTTGTGTATATATACAAGAAATGAAAAGGTGGCTGTATTTCAAAAAGCTGCTTGTTGAACACGTAGTGCACTATTTATCGTTCGGAGGCTATTTGTTTAATCCCCTCTGTAGTGTATTTATATAGAGAGTAGTTAGATCAGTAAACTTTGTCCCAGATTAAACGGAAGCTGTCACGGTGTCGTAAAGTTGTCGCACATAATTGACGCCTCATTCCGGTGTTATGAGATGTAAACACGCGAGATTTAGAAATGGGGTGAAGAGTAAATGTTTGTGAAATGCAAATAATTTAATACATGAATGTCTCTGATGCAGAATTTATCATAATGACATCCTTCAACCGAGACGGTAATCACGTTTTTCTTGGTTTTAGAAAACGTTATAGAGACACAAGTGAGATCTGTTGTGTGAGTCAAAGGATTTAATCACGTGGTGGTATTGCTCACAATCGTGTGTGTGTGTGTGTGTGTGTGTGTGTGTGTGTGTGTGTGTGTGTGTGTGTGTGTGTGTGTGTGTGTGTGTGTGTGTGTGTGTGTTTAATAAAAGGTAGATGAGGCGTGATGGGCGTTTAATACACCCATTTGATAGTTCAATAACTGTACATTACTGGTATTTAAATAAAGGTTAAATAAAGGGCTTTTGTGTTGTTTTTGTTTTGCTTGTTTGTTTATTTGTTTGTTTGCTTGCAGACATTAATCACTTGCTGATGGAGGTGAGCCCTGACATCCACATCTGTGGCTTCTGCAAGCAGCAGTACAACAATTTTGAAGTTTTTCTTGCACACAAGCAGAATGGCTGTCAGATTCCTACCACAGACATATCAGTCACAAGTACTGGAGCTGATGGTAGGTGTGTGTGTGTGTGTGTGTGTGTGTGTGTGTGTGTGTGTGTGAGAGAGAGAGAGAGAGAGAAAGTGGGCAAGCATAAGGATTTGAGTGCGGTTGACAAGGGTCAAATTGTGACGGCTAGACGACTAGGTCAGAGCAGCTCTTGTGGGCGGTTCCTGGTCTGCAGTGGTAAGTATCTAGAAAAAGTAGTCCAAGGAAGGAACAGTGGTGAACCAGTGGCAGGGTCATGGGTGACCAAGACTCAGTGATGCACGTGGGGAGCAAAGGCTAGCTGGTATGGTCCGAACCAACATATATACATATATGATATATGTGTGTGTGTGTGTGTGTGTGTGTGTGTGTGTGTGTGTGTGTGTGTGTGTGTGTTTAATGCACACACAAAATATGGACAAAAGTATTGGGACACCAGACTTTCCCAGTCATATGTTGTTACACCAAAATATGTTGGCACACAATTGTATAGGGTGTTTGGATTTGGTAGCATGAATTTTGTTCTTCACTTGAACTAGGATGACATGCCACTATACACAGCGATACCCATGAACATATTGTAGTGGAAGATCCTAAGTGGCCTGCTATAGAGCTCTGACCTCAGCCCTGCTAAACATCATTGGGTTAGGAGCGCTGACTGCAACACAGGCTTCCACACCTCACCTATATCAGAGGCTGATTTTACTAACACCCTTGTGGCTAAATAAGCACAGATCTCCACAAACACACTACGAAATCTAGTGAAACATCTTCCCAGAAGAGAGGAGGTTATTAGGACAGCATATGGTGACTAAATGTGGACTGGGATATTGAAAAAGCTCATATGAATTTTATGGTCAGGTATCCACAATCTTTTGGTTATATAGTTTGCATTCACACACCTTTTTTTTGTTTTTTTGTTGTTTTTTTTGTTGTTACTATAGGCAATTTTGATTAGCCAGACATTTTTGCTTTGTCCACTCCAAACATATAATGTGGGGGCAGCATTTTGTTACTCAATTATCAAGATTGGGGTTAACGTTTTGAAACCTCTGTATTTGTATTCATGTTTTACACAGAAACGGTGCAAGAGTTTCCTTTCGAGGAGGCACTACAGACCTGTGTGTCAAAGGCTGGGAAAAAGTCTATTAAAACCCAGAAACCAGCCTCCAAAAAGCTAAAACCTGCGCTCACTCAAAAGCGACGCATTTGCAGTTTTTCAGGTTGTGTGAACAGTACGACATGCAATGCAATTTCTAACACTTTCTATTGTGAGATCGTCTTAGTCCTAACTCAACTTTCTCGCAGGTTGCACATTCAAAACCCAGTATGGCCAAAAGGACATGGAAAGGCACATGTTAACTCATACTGGTACGACACAATTCCTTTAATAATCCTTTATATGTTGTTAATGAGTTTTCCCACATGAGTAAAAAAAAGCAGTCGTTGTCCAGGCGACAGGCCTTTCGAGTGCGAACTGTGCCACAAGCGCTTCAGCCGGCGGGACAAGCTGAACCTGCACAGCCGCTCACACACCGGGGAAAAGCCGCACAAGTGCAAGCACTGCACGTACGCCGCCGCAGACAGCAGCAGCCTGAAAAAGCACCTGCGCGTGCACTACGATGAGAGACCCTTCAAGTGCCAGATCTGCCCCTACGCCAGCCGCAACTCCAGCCAACTCACCGTGCACCTGCGCTCACACACAGGTCAGCATCCACTCACCAAACATACACACACTGTTTTTTTAGAATATTCTCTTTCTGATATTAAAGAATTACAAATTCGGACCTTCCCTCAACGTCTTTTTAAAAAGTCTGAGATTTGAGAGCCAAGAGGTTATAAACTTTTCAAATGTAAAAAATAGCAAAGCTGAATATTATTTTAAATGATGTATGGGGTCCTGATTGCCTCTGGTTTTACTCTGTATGCTAAATTGCGTGTTTACACTCATCCAAATTAGAGGTCGACCGATTCATCTGTTGTGCAGATTAACTGGCACCAGTAACCATCGGCGCTGGAGCGCCTGAGAAAAATCCGTTGTCAATATACAGTATAAAAGCGAGAGGCGAATCACTGACACCACATGCTGTTTGTTCTGAAATGTAGGACTGTGCGCTGTACCTCATTCATGTTCACAAATAAGTAGTGGCGTATTCATAAGAAATTGAAGACCACCTCCCCATATCTCCTATTGGCTACAGTAATGTTTTGATGTCAGTATGGGTTTAGATTTATATATGAATTATTCAGTTTATTCAGATGTAAATCAATTCATAAAGATACTGTGGTTTTCTGCAGTAGTTTGATCACGTGGACATGGGCAAAAATTATTCGCTGCATCAAATATGGTCTAATATATTTTGAAATAGAATGAAAGCATAAATATTTCAGCACAGACTGTTAATCAGTATACTGTATTACTGATGTGTAAAAAAAAAAAAAAAAAAAAAAGGATTCTGTTTGCAAAAGTATATCATTGTGTTTTTGGATCAGGCAGCAACACTAAAAATCTAATTATATGGAATTAATTATTTATATGAAGATTTACACAGAAGTAAGTGGACCCTACCAAAAGTTAGTGGACACCTAAGCCTGTGCTTCTTGAACACTCCATTCCAAAGGCAAGCCATTAATATGGAGATGTTGCCTCTCTGCTATTATAAAAGCCCCCCGGAGTCACAAAGAGCAGACACCCAACCAGAGTTCCAATCAGTTTGGTCCTAATGCATATGATTGCTTTGTTTCTTTTATCCAAGCCAATACAGACACACTGAAAACCCCTTGCTTTATTTACTTGATTGTGTAACAGTAAAGTGTGTGTACAATAGTACCTAAATACGCAGAAACGAGCGGTTTATTCCCTGTCGCGGTGGGCCATCTCCCACTTTTAAGTTTCTTAACAACTATGCTGTAAATACAGCTGAGCAAATGTGTCCATTGTCCCCACATGTAATATTTTCCAGACACTGTTGTGGGTTTGATTATTTTAATGAAATATTAAACACACTATGGGTTGGATAGATTTGATCCATATGAAAATATTTGTCTTATACATACACATTAAAAGACAGGAGTCCATATTTGGCCTTGTGTTATGAAGCTGCTCAGGTAAGCAGTGAAACCTATCGATCCAACCTGATAAAAGTCCAGTTGACAAGTGTTTAACCTTGAAGTTTTTTCGGATTCTGCCTTTCAGGTGATGCCCCATTCCAGTGTAGTGAGTGTGGCGCCAAATTCAAGATCAACTCGGACTTGAAGCGCCACACGCGCGTGCACTCGGGGGAGAAGCCGTACGCGTGCGAACTTTGCGATTACCGATGTGCCATGAAAGCCAACCTGAAGTCGCATGCCCGGCTGCGCCACGGTGCGTACGCCTGCGCGGAATGCGACTTTCGGTGCACAGCCAAAACAGCACTGCGTGCACACTCCCGCCAGCACGCCCCCGCCCGGCCACTGCGCTGCACCTGCTGCCCGTACTCTTGCAACAGCAAGGGCGCGCTTAAGAAACATGAGCGCGTGCACTCGGATGAGCGTCCGTTCACATGCCATCGCTGCCCTTTCGCCAGCAAGCAGCGCGCCAACCTGCTCGTCCACATGAAGAAGTGCCATGGTGAGAAGGTTATAGAGGGGCGCAGCAAGGTTGCCAAACGAGGAAAAGCAGGAGATGAGTCTACCAGTCCTGTAGGTTCAAGGTATCGGGTGAGGCTCGAAGCAGCCCGGGCGTTCCGTTGCAATCTGTGCGATGCATCATTTGTGAGAGAAGATTCACTACGAAGTCACAAGAGGCAGCATAGTGACACAGAGAAACAGCTCCGACTCGAACAATCACATAATAGTACCGTGAAAGAAACGGATAAAGGACCTGAGCAGGTTTCATTTGCACTTACAAATGGGTCAGGTCCTTCCTACGGAAACACGCAACTCAAGATCTTTGTGGCACCTCCTGTAGGTCAGGAAGGAACTTTCATACAGGCAGCGGTGGACGTCCCATCTTCTAAACCTGGAACCGTTCTGCTTAGTTCGGAAGGGCAGAATGTAATTCTCAACCCAATAATTCAGCAGGTTAGTCTGTTAACTCCGGTGCAACACTTGAGCCCACCAGAGGGCAGCCTCGAGCACCAGACAGTCTTATTGACTCACATCAGTGGCAGTGAAGAAAACAATCTATTACAGACAAATGTTTCTTCACAGGTACCAATCGAGACTCAGACCTTCATCAGTTCCTCTTCATCTTCAGAAAGCAGCCACGCATACATCACGGCTTGCTCGGACCTTGACAGCCTGCATGCTCTCATCCAACAGGGTGGTGCAGAGGTCACGGTGGTCACCGAGGGCCACACCTCCATTACTACAGCAGCATCAGCAAGCTCCACTTTCGAATCTGCACTGGACATCGAAACACCACCATCTGAGGAGAAGCTGAAGCAGTCAGACGAGGTGAATCCGGCTCTGGACTATGGTTTGGATGTGCCTGATATGAGCATTGAGACGTCTAATTCCATTCTTGTACACAATGTTACCTTGTCAATCTCGGCGCCGGATCAGCCGGTCCCCATCTACCAGCTCTCACCCCATCACATCTTCTCCGACTCTAATCCGCCTGACAGGATTGAGGACTAAGCAAGCGCATATCTGTTTCAGAAATTCATGTTTGTTTAAAAGAGATATTTTTCTACTTATTCATGGCATGCTGCTTATTCAGAGTTCTTGTCTAGGTAGTAAGTAACATAATGATTGTGAAATGTAGACATTTTGGAATTGTTTTCAAAAGAGTAAAATTGTTTCAATCTTTTATTTATTCAATTTTTTTGCCATTTATATGTCTAAAATGGTGCCACCTGACAAGCAAGCAAGTGCTAATCTGTATACTCTATATACTTACAGATCACTTTAATAGGAGCACCTGTAACCATTTATGTAGTTTTCCATTTAGCTAATAATATGGTTTTCCATTAACAGGTTGTAGCTTGGTGGTTAAGGCTCTGGGTTAATGATCAGAAGTTTGGTTTTCAAACCTTGGTATTACCTGGCCGGGACCACTCTTGGGATCTTATGAAAGACCTTTAACCCTCTTTGCTCCAGAGGTGCTGTATCATGGCTTACCCTGCGCAATAGGTGGACAAAGAGTTTCAATGTGTAATGTACATGTGACAAGCATAAAGCATCTTTCTTTCTATTTTTGCTATAACATAAATAGTTAAAACTAAGTTAAACGTTCTGCAAAGGTATACATTCTTTTTTGTATTTTAACGTCACACGTTTTATTTTTAAACCCCATTTTATACTAAACATTTTATGTTGTAATTTATAAAAAAATAAAAATTTATTAGATATGATATCTAATGCATAGTATAATGTACTTTGCCAAATCAGCCATTCAAGCTTAATTTAGTTGATAATCATTACTCAGATGGCTATGGCTAGAATCATGCAGATTAAATATTGGCTTCTTTTGCCCTAAAGATGGCAGTAGAGATTTTGAAGCACTAGGAAAAAGCTGATTAGTATGGAAGGTCCTAGTGTAAACCTTTAACGAAGTAAAGGCCGAGCTCGCAAACATCCTGAACCATCTAGAGACGTACCAACGCCATTTGGATTCCACTTCATGTAGAGTTTGGACATTGGACCTCTTTGATTGTTTAAAAGTGCTGGCATGGAGAATGCAGTAGCTCCTGGTTCCATAATATCAACTGCCTGTATAAGATTGTAAAAAAGGACATTACTCATAATCTTATATAACGGTGCTCATGTTAGTTCTCAATCTCCGGTGTTTTGTATTGTTTTAAGATTTATAATCACACTCTTGATATCACCTAAATGAGTATGGGTTTCCTGTTTGAGTCTGGTTTCTTTCAAGGTTTCTTCCTCATTCATCTAAGGGGGTTTTTCCTTGCCACCGTCGCCCAGGCTGCTCATCAGGGATAAATACACATTGTTCACTTTAACTCTTAAATTCTGTAAAGCTGCTTTGAGACAATGTCCATTGTGAAAAGCACTAAAGAAATAAACTTGACTTGAAGTCCTAAATCCTAATATTATATGCATTATAATATATATATATATATATATATATATATATATATATATATATATATATATATATCGTTATCATGACTTAATATTCTCGTGATCTTGAGAAGTCGTAATACAGAGAAAACAACTTTGGTTAGGGCGAGAAAATGAAGTTGTGATCACAAGAAAACAACTCGTTATGTCAAGATGGTTCGAAAATGAAGTCGTGAAAACTTAGAAAACAAAAGAAAAACTCCACGGCCTCTTAGGACTGCCGTAGATTAGAACTGTTTAACCTAAACGGAAAGTACTGAAGGTATCTAGTATATGAGCATATCCATATTTCATAATGCTGAAGCATGGGAGAATTTATTTATACAATATAGCGTTTTCTGTACTGATGTAATAACGCTACTTAACAATGAAACGACAGAAAGCAGCCAACTAATGCTAATTTATGTGCAGTTAAGACACAATGATTAACTTATAACCGAGCACTTGATGCGGTGTGCTGATTAAAAAAAAATAAATTCATCTCCACATCGAAACAACTGCTCGGTTTTGTCTGTCTCAGGTACGTGTGAATGTAATTTTCTGTTCGTCAGGTAGTGACAGTTATGAGATAAAATCTCTGAGGCAGTTGCAAAGACGAATACATGAAATATAACTGCGATATGTCTGCACATCTTCCTGACCACCAGGCTTCATATCAGACCTGCTTCCTCATGCCAATAGCGCACGTTCAAGCCGAGCAAATCCAAATTAATAATGATCAGGGCCTCTTTCTCTCTTCCTCTCTCTAACATTGGAGTCTCGGTAAAAAAAAAAAATTGCCGCTTTGATAAGAAAAAGCTCAGATCTTTGCTGTAAACAGTGTTTTCCTCTAGTTTTGGAGGTTAATGATAGGAGAATAAGACGCCTCGTGTATAAACATCCTCATACTGTCGAGTGACAAATTCAAGGAAAATATTTCAAACTAGTGCTAGACTATTATGAGTTGTCAGAATAGCTTCAATGCACATTGGCATATATTTTACAAGCATCTGGAACCTAAGATCTTACCTCAACTGGTTTTTGGTGATGGTTGTGGTAAATTCTGTGTGAGGGATAAACATATACGCATTAAGCTTTTAGTTACTAACTAAATTCAATAATAGCTCAGTAATTGTCTCATCTTTGGCACAATGCCCATTGTTAAAAGCACTATACAACTTCAACTAAACTGAAGTGAATTGAGTGCTGTATAAAGTATTGGTTATCAATACAATCGTCTTTTTTCAACAGTCGAAATCGCGATATTTAGTATTATTTATCAGTTTATTACAGTGTCTGTCAAAAGTTTTTAAACATCTAGTCTTTCTGCCACTTACCAAGAAACAGAGTTTTCTAGAGTTAGAGTTTTACAAAAAATGATGACACTGGAGACGCCTTCCAAAAAAATTACTTTCCCGAAGAAGCAAATTATACATATTTTATTTTTATACCTATTTATAATTCCCTTCTACAATTCCTTGTAAATGAGCTGTTGGTATAAAAATCATAGCATATATTGCATGTCAAACGTTTAAAAGCGCCAAGCCTTTTATGGTTTTTGAGTAATTTTTTTGTTTATATGCAACAAGCTAAGTAAAAGGCAGAAACACAAGAATTGGACGGTGACTGTCTGGAAGAAAGTTCCGTCAACAGATGAGTTCAGATTTTATATTTTTAGCTTTAACAGAAGAACAAATGTATAAAAGAGAACCAAAGATCTTAATGGTATAATGATTCTATGATTACGTAATTTGGCAGGTGTATCCAGAGTGACTTATAGCTGAGCAGTCGAGGGTTAAAGGCCTTACTCAAGGTCCCAGTTTGATGTTGCCAATGCCTTAACCACTGAGCTACAACCACCCAGTGGTGTCTAGTCCAACTGGACTGCAGTTAGTAGAACCATACAACAAGGCAATGACCTGAAGCATACGTCTGTAGCATACAGTCAGCGTTCTCTATTTTGGAATGTCCTGTCCAGTAACTGCACCTTAAATCCTATTGAACTTCCCTGGGATGAACTGGATCTTACGGACAGAATTAAATATCCAACTAGTGAAACATGGTTTCTCCAAACTACTTGTCCAAATGATGAGTGTGTAAAGTTATTTATTCTAAGGGAGGATTTTTCACTGAAAATAACATATATTTATATATTTGTTTATTTGAATTAAATCTTCCTCTCAAGAACGATAAAAGACTCTGTTTCCAATCTTCTGATAGACTCTGTCAACAGAAGACAGGAGATTCCTCTTTGACATTGCTCACTGTTGATCATGAAGAGCTTCAGTTAATATTCACATAAGATTTTAGAACCGGGGGGGGGGGGGGGGGGTTTGAGGTCTTTGACCACTTATTTGTTGTTGAGAGGTCAGAGGAGAATGCTGAAAGAAAGTAAACACTATTTACAACAGTGGTGAGCAGAAAAGCATTTCAGACCATAGCAAACACTGAGGCAGAAAACTGCACATCACTCCAAGAACAGGAATTTGGCACTACACTGGACTCAGTGTCCAGTGTAGTTCCAGTGGACACTGGAAAAAGAAGAAAGAAAACCCAGATATTAGTGCAGGGTAGGAAATGGACATTTGTTTGTTAGAACCATAATGGTTCAAAAGAAGTCAATTTCCTTTTATATCTAAAAGGGCAAGCTCTGCTCTAAAAAAAGGTCAATATTTGGTGACCTTGTTGCCACTGTCTACAGAACGATCCGCCTGGATTTCTTTAGGAAACAGGTTCTGTTTGAGTCGGACTCTTAGGAACAAGTGTGCATTGATTTACCTGCCACTGCTAATAGCTTTAGCAGCTCAGAATGACTTCTTATCTATTTGTATCTCTCTCTCTCTCTCTCTCTCTCTCTCTCTCTCTCTCTCTCTCAGGACTTGTGTTATGTGTTAGCATATGTAAGGGACATATTCTAGCATGTCTATGTAGGATATTAAAAAGTGCTTATTTTCAGCTAATTGCAGACAGTGTTGATGTCACTGTAATTTGATGCAATATAATTTAATGGCCATGCTCATTAATATTATTTACATTTCAAAGCACACACACACCAATATATTGGGACACCTGACTTTCCAGCCTAATACCAAGCTGTTAGGACACAACTGGGGCCACAAAACTTGAGGGGGACAGCAATACAGTACAAACCTGTTCCAGCATGATAATGACGCTTTGCACAAAGCCGACTTAATTAAGATATGGTTTACATGGGGTGGAGTGGAGGAACTTAAGTAGCCTGCTGTATGTGCTGCACACCAGGCTTCCTCACCCTAATTCAGTACAGAACATCCTTGTGGCTGAACGAGCACAAATCTCCACACACACACTTCAAAATCTAGTGGAACATTTTCCCAGAAGACTTGGACTAAATGTGTAATGTAATGTTTAAAAAACACATACAAATCTTATGTCCACAAACTTATATTAATGACTTCTTATTTTGGCTGCTCCCATTAGAGGTCGCCACAGCAGATTATCTTTCTCCATACTACTCTGTCCTCTACATCTGCCTCTTTCAACCCAACTACCTGCATGTCTTTCCTCACCACATCCTTAAACCTTCTCATTAGCCTTCATCTGTTCCTCCTGCTTGGTGGCTCCATATTCATTCTCCTACCGATATACCCCATGTCTCTCCTCTGCACATGTCCAAACCATCTCAATCTTACCTCCCTCAGCATGTTACCAAAACGTCCTTCATGTGTGGTCCCTGTAATTAACTCATTTCTAATCCTGTCCATCCTCATCACTCCTAACAAAAACCTCAACATCTTCAGCTCCACCTCCTTTATACCATTTAGTGAAATGGTGTGATGTGGCACAACGTTGTTTATTTAACACTTTTTTGTTACTTTTTAACAAAAATAATTAAATGTGTGTGTGTGTGAGTGTGGGGGTTGGGTTGCCTCAGAGCCAGAACTACTTTCAAAACAGCTGACAGAATCATAATAATAATAATTAGGGGCTTAGGCTCGAATAAAAGGGAGGGTCATGTATTCTTTTTATTTTCTTTCTTTCTTTCTTTCTTTGTAGTTTCTATTTTAATTTTACATTCTATAATCTATTTTATTATATTATATTCTATTATATTCTATTATTCTATTTTGAAAGATTTTTCCAGTCATAAAATAATGCATTTCACCGCATGTTGTGTTGATCATAGTTATGCATATGACAAATATAAATCTTGAATTTTAATTATTACAATTAGAAGACCTTCAGGAAGCTGTAAATTCACCAAGCTATAATAACTAAAGTTTTCCGACCTTAACTAACTGAGGTGACTCCAATCTGCCTACAGGTGTCAGTGAATCTCCACTGTGAACACATTTCCTTACCCAATCACACTGATCAGCTCACAGTGGAAGAACAATACGTTGGCATGTGACGTTTTATTTCTGGATTTTTATATCCATATTTATCCTACAGCATTTTTACTGTTTTTCCAACTTCAATTCATAACAGACAACCAGGGGGGGGGGGGTCCTAAGTGAGCTTAAAGATATGCTTATTGATTGTTTTGAGTGGCCATTTGCTACGTATTCGTATAAAATGCTCTCTATATTTTCTTTTTTCATTCTTAGCTTTATTGATCTGTGTGAAACTTTCTTCTGCTTCATTGTCCCAGATGAATGGCTTTTCCCCCTGCAGTAAAGCACTCAGCCCTGAGCCCTTGTAAAACACTATTAAGCATAAAGATGATTGCTACATGAGGAGGGGGAGAGAAGACAGAAGAAGAAAAAACAAGAATTTCTCTTGGTTGCATTTCTTTGATCTATTATCTTGCAGACCTCCAGCACCTAATCCCAGCCATCCATAAGAAGGACCCCAAAACCACCACCACCACCACCCCTTCGCTACTTTTTCTTTATATTTTTGTATATATTTATGTTGCACATTTTTAAAATATAATATATTTTTATATATTAAGTTCAATTAGGAAGAACCAAGATGAAACTTGTTAAAAACTATTCTTCTTAATTGAACTTGATTGAAGTATATAAACATATATTATATAAAAGAAAAAATTCATCTTGGCTCTTCCAAATTGAACTTAGGTGTCCTGGCCAACTACAGTCCATAGCATGACTAGTTACAAAGCATTAAGAAACATTTAGCTCCCTGAAATTAGGTTGTATGAACAGGAATTCTTGGTCTTTTTAATTATATCCTGCAGGAACTATCAGATGTTTATATATATATATATATATATATATATATATATATATATATATATATATATATATATATATATATATATATATATATATATATATATATATATAGTCAGTGTGTGCTCTTTAGGTCTGTGAATCCTCGTTAAGAAAGTTACAGGAAGCAAATAAAAAAACACCACCACCACCATGATACTGTAATCCCCCTTTTTGTTCCTTCCTTCCTGTGTGTGGAATGATAGCAGCATGAATAGGGCCGTAAACACCTTCAGAAAAGAGCCGAGTCTCCTCACAGCTGTCCAGAGTTGTGTTTTTGCAGCATGTCCATGCCTGACGTCAACGCTGCTCCAAAAACCTGAAGATATCCAGGAAAAGGACTGACAGGAACTGTTAAAGCTTTGCAGGATAAAAGGGAAACCACTTGTTTGTTCTTCATTCTATGCATGTAGTCGTTGCTTTTTGTATTGTTCTTTATGTGTTATCTCTATTTTTCTTTTGTTTGCAATGTTTTTTTTTGTTCGGTCATTCTTTTCTTTCTTCAGCAGATTTTTTTTTTAAATCAGTGGGAAAGGGGGAGATCTGCTTATCAGGCATTATGCAACATGGGCCCTGCTCTTTTCACAGCTTGATAACAATATGCTTTTGACCTTTGTTTTGTTTGCATGCAATTTGGTGGCCCATTACCAAAAGGTACTGAATGGCTTCTAATGTAATTAACTGGTCTGGTCAATGTTGATATGGATTTTATTTCCTGTCGCCTTTTCTCTCTCTTCATTTAAAGGTCTTTCGGAACTGGAAAATTGAGGTATTGATATGTTCAGAGAGTTCTTCAGATCTCAAATCCTCCACTTGAGGTTAAATAAAAACGACCTGAACTCTTCCAAAAAGCTTGTCGCTAACCATGCAGTCATCGGCCTACATGCGTTCATTTTACTGCAGATCCCGTTGTAAAGGGAAAACTTTCCATGTGAATGAATTAGGAGAGGTTTATTTGTAAAAGGGATTAATCAGTGCATTTAGCATTGCGTTATAAAGACGCAATTGTTATTAAAAAAAGAGTCTATGGGGCTCAGTGTCACACTGGGTGTGGGAACAATCCTGGCTCATGACAAAAGCTGCATTCCATCGCTCACCATGTGTGCTTTAAGATATGCTTATTGATTTACGGCCTGTTAAAGAACATGTTCATAAGATGTAAATTTGCAGTTACATGATGCTAATCTGACAGGAAAATTTCAGGATTTTGTTTCACATATGTGAGTGTTTTTTTTTTCTTCTTCTTCTTCTTTAACAAAGACCAGGTGCGTTCTTTATTAGTCTTTATTAATTAATTTTTATGAACTCGGTATCAGATAATCGATAAGATTTAAACAGTATACTAACTGTATACATTTGAACCTAGCGTAGACTTGCTGTGAATCAGACACAAATTGTTTTATGACATTGAAATGTAGAATCGGCTCAAAAATTTTTCTCTTTTGCGATGTTAATTAGATTTGGAAAATTCTTTGCACCTATTGTTTGCTGGTGTATTCATTGCTCTATTGTTTTACACTCATCCTGGGCTGTCAGGATGTGACCAACTCTGTTGTGGTCTTTCAAGATGGAGAGCAGTGTTTTAAAACAGTTGCTCAGGGGGTAGAAAAATAAGTATGTTTTTTTTCGGACAATGAATAGGACCTGACTGTGCCGGTTAAACCCCTATAAAAGTCCTTTCAAGGACAAAGGAATGCAATTCTACACTCCAGCATAGCAATGGCATTCAGAATGGCCTGAGCTCTGTTTAATTTTGAAAGCCCATTTTAGTGGGGTACAGTGCTTCTATGAACACCAACCTGTTTTATTGTCAATTAAAAAAACAAAAAAAACAAAATCAATATCACCAGTACTACACAGTGATTATACTATCATACTTCATACTATTTGATTTGATTTGGTCAGAGTTGATTATATCAATAGTAGAGAGTTAGTGAAAATGTGGGGAAAAATTTTTTTTTGAGGAAGCTATGTCAGTATTGGAATCAACTTTTTATGAATAAGAAAAAATTATGAATAAGAAAAAAACCTTTGCATTTTTATAGAATCTATAAGTTTTGTTGAGAAGATGTATTTTATCATTTCATAATCAAAAAGTTATAGAACCTTGTTTTAAAATGTTTTGCCTATTACATATTACAATAATAAAGATTACATGTTGCTTAATAAAGTTTACATTTAATTGTATTGATTGTACATTTTACATAATAAAATTTTGTTACAATGTTTACTGCCCAACATTATGAAGGGGTGCCAATACTTCCAGAGTAAACTCTGTTATTCTGTATAATACAGAGTAATACTGTGAACTATAATCTGTATTATTATATTACTTTGTTGTTGTTGTCATTGTTGTTAATATTATGCTTATTATTATAATTTTTATTGTTATTCTGGTATGTTTATTTATTTGTCAATATGTTGGTGGTTTGTTTATAGCGTTCTAAAAATGTTCCATATATTAGCTGTGAATACATGTGAATATCTACAGTACTACATTACACCTTCTACCATATCCATCTCATATCCACGAGGTACATCCACGATTTCATGCATTGCATTAGCAGGTTTGTATGTTTGTGTTGCATTCTGTGTCGCATTTTGCGTCTGACATGGTAACGATTTGCTTTCCTTACTTTTGACCGATTTCGTCTTGTCAGCAGATTGTTTTTTTGCGAGTTTGCTAAGCAAAAAAGCTCTTAGTCTTTCAAAACAACACACCTTTGTTATCACGACAAAGCACACAAAGACAGAGAGTGAGAGACCGTGAATCACTGGCATGTTCATTGTTAAACAAAAAGTTTTATATTGTTGATTATACAGGATGAGTTGGTTCTCATCAGGATTGATCATGATTATTAGCGCAGTTTGGCGACGGCAGCTGTGTCGAGGTAAATGTGAGGCTTTAACTGATATCTTATATCCACGTTAATGAAAGGTCAAGTTTACTGGGAAACGTTTGCAGTTTATTTTCATAAACAAAACTAATATCTGTATGCAAAACTAAACTGCACACTGAGACATGTGGTCAGCCTCTTAGACCTGGAGCCTGGCCAGTGTAGTGAAGCATGCAAGAGATGCAGGTAAGCAAACAAATTAGCATTAGGCCTTTTTTAAGATTCCATTGCAGTTGACAGATGGCATTGGTAAAGGCCAATATTTTGTTTGGCCCGTGCATATTTTATCCAAGGAAAACAAACACAATGGAAATATGATCTCGACGCATCTCAGGCCTATTGTCCAACTGTGTTGCTAGCTGACTCGCAGCTGTGCATGGTTCGAAAGGCGCATTTGCTTTTTTTTGCCTTTAATGCAGAACTGATTTGAGATGTAACACGAGCCTACTGTCTGCAATATGGGACTTGTTTCAATGAATGAATTCCATTGAAAGCATTTCCATTGAAAGCTGAAGCGCTGCAATCGGCCCCCCAGAAAATTTGTTTGCTGAGTAATGCTTGATGCTGAGTCAAGGAGAGCTAGTTGTGCAGGAGTGCAATTAGTCTGTGTTTTCAAATTGCATTTAGCTTGCATCTCACATCTTTTGTGGTTACTTCAAAATGATGCATCAACACACCCACAAAATGCACATATATATATATATATATATATATATATATATATATATATATATATATATATATATATATATATATATATATATATATATATATATATACGTGTGTGTATGTATATATATGTATGTGAATATGGCAGATAGATAGATAGATAGATAGATAGATAGATAGATAGATAGATAGATAGATAGATAGATAGATAGATAGATAGATAGATAGATAGATAGATAGATAGATAGAGTCAATATATTCACCAATGATTAAGTACTCTAAAGTAATATTTAAAGCCACATAACAAATATAGATTTGAACATAATAACAAATCGTATGTTTATTTCACAATACAATCACTACAAGACTTTTGGTTTCGCAGGTGATGGTGCCGTATCTGACCTTTTAAAAATCTTTATGGACCTTTGAGTGGACAGTCAAAAGCTGCCTTCCAAAAGAAGGACTACAATTTGTTTTTATAAGCTGCCTGGAATGTGTCCAGCACTGCAGACATCTGCCAGATTAGCATATGAGATCCTGGCCCTCATCCCCAATACCATTTTGTTCAGATTTGTTGGTGGTCTGATGAACTCGAGTGACCAAATGACACTGGTTCGGGAAAATAAAACGTATGGAAGCATAAGCTAGAGGCAAACTTGAAAGATTTCAATGATATTCACAGTCAAATCAAATTTGGAATGATTATTTCTGACCCCTGCCTACATATTTATTATTATTTAGTTAATATGTATACATAAGTGTATGAAACTCAAGCTTTCACTACTTTAGTTCCATTATTCAGAGAGTTGAGATTGTATCATGTTATCTAATTATTTAAGAAGTTCACAGCTCATGACATCTTCACCAGGTGCAAGGCCACATCATGCTTGTGGTCTTTATGTCATTTTCGATTAATGTCTCCTTTCTCGCTGATGTGTGGGGGGGTGGGGGGAAAGGGGGTCCATGGGCCTCCTTCCTGTTTGCACAGCTTTAATTGCAGCGAGCCAATTAGTTTATGAAGAATGTACTGTTTTTGTGACACTGATAAGGATCATGCTGCTGAGACACTCACTCCTGGTCAGATATCGTCTATTAAAAAGGAGCAGCGTAACCCAACACCCATGAAGGAATGCACTCAATCACTCCTATTGTTTCTGGTTACATACAGTTCCCTTTTGTGTGATAAGTACGCCCTGGCCTGAGAGATAACAGCGTCGCTTTAAAAGCTCTGAGGAGACAGCAGAGTGTCAACAGCTCAGTGCACAGAATTCCACAGTAGATTAATACCGTGTGGTTTAACGTCTGGGTAGGATGGTGATACTGGGGACAGATTTATTCATTCAGATTCAGTTTAACATTTGATTTAATGTATAGATTGTTTAAACGTGGGGAGGTTTAATCTTCTGATGTCTGCCTGTCAAATCTATTTCTGGTAGTATTTAGAATTGAGCCATATTTATTTTGAAACTCGTGGTTGGACTAAAACACACAAAGGGACAATGGATATTTTGGAAATATCATGTGATTTGTCTTTTTACTATATATTAAGCAAATAACAATTTAGACTTTGCCTAATGGTCAGTAAAAACCAGAGCTTTCCCCCCACAGCCATTAACAGGCAAATCCACCATAATCCATGTGCACCCTCAACTTCCTCTCGCCACCTAAATCTCAGCTAAGGACTTCATCTGACACATTGCAACACACTTCCTCGTAGAGTACAAACTAATTACCGACTCTGAGCGGGAAGGCTCCTACCTCCCACCTGGCCAAATGAGCAAAGCGGTGTTTATTCCTGGAGTGAGCGTGCCCCCTCAGGTTCGCTCTAATGGCACACACAAAAACCCAGACCCTTCCATATTTAGACTGCCCAAATGAGTGTTATAAAGTGACTCAGTCTTGCAGTCAAATGGCCCATGTTTGAAGAGACAACATCAATTTAATGCCTGAGTTACTGTTCTTGAGGTGCCTCTAGGCTTTGTGGGTCGCTGTTTAGGAAGAAAAACTGCAGGAGGAAGATGAAAGACGATCTGTTGTTCTTTTTTGTTTTTTTACATGTGCTTATTGAAGGAATGAAACGGAACAGTAATTGTGTGCTAGGTAAAAAAATCAACTGATTAAGGAGTGAAATTTAGGTAAAAAGTTCACGACTTTGCCATACACACATGCACAGTTTTCAGTTAACGAGGAATAATTCCTCCCATATGCAGGATCTTATGAATCATTTAACAAGGTGTTAATTGCATGGTTTGTGGAGGGGAAAGGCTTCTTACTTCCGTTTTGTTCTCTTTGTAGTGACACATTTTATGCTACAGTGCACACGGGAGCGGTTTAGTAATTATAAATTATTCTGTTTACTGATGAACTGGCTGTCTGAAGAAGGGTGGGCTTTCCACCGATGTTATATGCACAATGTAAGTCAAAGGACTGATTTTATGGTGGATTATGTTTTACAGTCTCAAGCCTGGAATTATCGTATGTTTCATGCTTTGTTATACTATATTTGCCGTGGTTCTAAAAGTGGAGTCTGGGGACCTGCAGGAATTCTTGAGTTCTTGTTCTATTCAACATTACTTTAAGTTAAATTAAATGAGCACTTGAGTAGAAATATATTGTGTGAGTGGAATGTTCAGGAACGAAAACAAAATAATATTGTTCAGCTTTACAAAAATACCCATGATATTTCAATTGTAAATGCATCTAATTTAAATTGTGTGCATTGTTTGTTTGTTTACTGCAATTAAAAATTAGACAACCTCTGGCATAAAAGATTCTGGTCCCAAAGGATTCCACTAATCCAATGACACTGGAAGAATTTTCGATGTCCGAATCAACTATGTGTCAAATAGGTCAACTATCCATCATCCACACCAGCTGTCCATAATGCAGTGTGAAGTAAAGAGCAATAAGTGGCTGTGTGTGTTTGTGTGTTAGTTAGCGGAAGGTGGGGGTCTAATCCCATGCAACTGCAACCTTCTGGCAGCAAGACAGTGGTACGGTTTAGCTTGGGGGAGGATGGAAATCTTCTCTATTGTCTTCAAATTGTTTTAATTATCCTCTGAGTGGGAGTGCGAGCTGAACGATGCAGCTTCTCAATAGGGCCCTCAGATTCATAGGCGCGTAACACTACACAATGCAAAGGTAGGGAGCTATGGGTGAATGCAAAGAAGCCAGGTCATGAACTCAGAGCTTTTTTGAGTAATAAAAAACTGATTTTTTTAAAAGGTAAACAGCTTTGTGGGTTACATGGTCACTGTTCCACTATATTTACATGCTTAGCTGAAGATTTCCACAATTTCAACTAGAGTTTGTTTTCCATTGAGGAAAACACAGGTAAGTAAATCAGAACTAAATACTGTCTACTACAGTTATTTATAATTACATAATTTAACTGCATTAGCCTGTGGTGCTAGCCTTCCCTTATTAACAATATTCATAAATAAAGAAATATCTATCTATCTATCTATCTATCTATCTATCTATCTATCTATCTATCTATCTATCTATCTATCTATCTATCTATCTATCTATCTATCTATCTATCTATCTATCTATCTATCTATCTATCTATCTATCTATCCATCTGCATAAATCTCTCTCTCTCTCTCTCTCTCTCTCTCTCTCTCTAAATATATATATATATATATATATATATATATATATATATATATATATATATATATATATATATATATATATAGTTTGTTTCTAGAGCATTACATTTCATGTAAATTCTGAGAATCGCCCTGACATGGCCTGTCTGCAGCCTACTCATGCGTATACTCTTGCGACAGATGGTAATTGTTGTGTTTTAAGCTTTGTAGTTCATTCGGTTTTTTTAACACAGAAAGGAAAGGTCTTCCATGATCCGCTGCATGTGCCAGTAAGGGAGGTGACAAAAGGGCAAGTGCCTAAAGAAAGCTGCCTCACAGCCTTATCACAGCTACAAGGGCCAAATATAAACTTTCAGAGCTACAAATGATCTATACAATGGTGACCATTCAGTCAGGATCCAAAACAGTCTCCATTCAAATTAGTGATCATTTGTAATAGTTTGAATAACAGATATTAAATGATGACTTGTGTCATTAATATTGACTAATGTAAAATATTTATTTAATAATATTTTGATCCATTAAGGGCTTGTACTGATTATTTACTTACGTGATTTACTAATGTTTGGTGTTTAAACTCAATTCCTGAATTCCTAAATTCCCCAAATTGTAAAAAAATGTTATCGCATCATATTTAAACACTGATATGTTTCAGTAATTAAAAAGACTGTAATCTGCAATGAAAAGCTAAAATTCAGAACCAATGATCATGTCTGCATATTTCCTCCATAACACTGACCTCTTGGAACAAGAACACATCATTAAAATCTGAAGTTTGACCCCTACTATGTTAGCCATAGAAATTCCATTCCATGACTCAACGAAAATAAAAAACGTGTTTTTATATCTGACAGAGACTTTTACTGTAGAGAAGGTGCCTTCCAAAACACTTAATATTAACTTTCATTATCAGAAAATAAAAAATGCTGAAAAATAACCATTTTGATATTTTAAGGTTGTTTTTGTTGGTGAACCAACCTCCCCCTCTCCCAGTATTACCTCCCAAGTCAAACATACCCTTCCCCCTTATCACCCCCCTGGCCTTCTTCTTAGGAGGAGGGGTGGTGTAGAGAGATCACAAACCAACCATCTGAAACTCTTTTAACTGTGTGCCCATAGAGAGCTGAGAGCAATTATTCCTTCATGATGCATTCCTTCGCAAAAGAGGATTCCATCATGCGAGATGAGGAATGTATGCTGGGTCACAAGCATTCGCCTCCAAAGACCTTAAAAGTATGGCTACTTTTTGATAAAGTCAATTGGCCAGATAGTGACCTCAAGATCCTATCTCATGTAATGATATTGGAGCATTTCTTGCCATTTGCATCAATTTGCAGGGGGA
The DNA here is from genome assembly GCF_946808225.1 of Silurus aristotelis. NCBI lineage: Eukaryota > Metazoa > Chordata > Actinopteri > Siluriformes > Siluridae > Silurus > Silurus aristotelis. The sequence goes on along the minus strand of NC_139592.1, from coordinate 18,423,855 downwards.
TTTCGATCTAACTTCAGAAGCATTGTCCTTTCATGTGGCCAAGTAGGTTTTTCTGAGAGTTATTATACTGCTGTGGCATGACGTTTGCCAAACTATGCATGGATTTCTATAAACCCGGACGTCGTGATAAAAATGCCATTGCTTTTATTTAAAAGAAAACAGAAACCTACAATTAGGAAAGATTAATAACCACTTGTTCTAATGATGCCTCCACCCTGACTAACCCCCCTGAGGCACAGTCCTGTGAGAAAAGTGTTTGTTTGTTTTCTTTTTTTTTTCTCAAATCATGCTGATTATGAGAAACTAGATCCACATGGAAAGAGCACATGGAATTCCCATTAGTTTTATTTAATTATCCATGTACTACTTGCTTGCAGAAAACAAAAGGATTATATTATTATCTGTATTATATTATATTATATTATATTATATTATATTATATTATATTATATTATATTATATTATATTATATTATATTATATTATATTATAATTCTTTTCATATAATTTAGTATTAGTAGATGTTGAGAGTCTGACTGATATTTATTCTAAACATATTTACCCTCCTCATGCTTGGTTTGGATTTTATTCAATCACTTTAAAAGGGCCCCCCTTAGTACAATGAACATCTTATATATTGTATTTTTTATACCCCTCATTCTCTACACATATTTTGCCTTACATCTGCACTACTATTTTATTAATGTGTATCTATATATACCTTACTGTACATTTTGACTAATATTTCACATTCATATATATATATATATATATATATATATATATATATATATATATATATATATATATATATATATATATATATATATATTTAGTGGACTTGTTTATTCAGCTTGCAGAATTTTTCTTATCTATCTATCTATCTATCTATCTATCTATCTATCTATCTATCTATCTATCTATCTATCTATCTATCTATCTATCTATCTATCTATCTATCTATCTATCTATCTATCTAGTGTTTGGCTTAAGGAAGTGTGTAAGGATGTGTGAGATTCTATTCAACCATGTACATCTGTGCTATTAAATGGATCGCATCCCATCCCTGATTGCTTCAGCATATTTTCTCCTTCAAACATGACACCCTTGGGTACGTATCGTTCACTGTCACCTTTACAAGATTCTACCGAAGCGTGGACGACAACTTTTAGTCCCTCAGCAATACAAAAGAGATAAATGCAACTAAAAATATGGATGATACTTGTGTTTGCCTAGTATCTCAAAGATTATTATTATTTTATTTTTTTTTTATGAATGAGCATTTGTTTTATATTTGTTAAGTTGGACAGCACCAGAGCGCATGAGCACCAAATGAAAAACTCATTCAGCTTTTAAACAGGAAGAGGAACTGGACTGATAAAGAGGCTTTAGGGAACATCTACAGTGGAGAAGGGATAAAGAATTTATTTACGATATAAGCTCTGACTGCATGGTCATTTGTGTTTGCAGGTATCACTATATACACCTACCTATATATATATATATATATATATATATATATATATATATATATATATATATATATATATATATATATATATATATATATATAATATAATATAATGCTTCTTGATGTTTTCATTTTATTTATTTATTTATTTAATTTTTTTCCTATCACCATGTGCTACCTGATTTGCACTATGGCTGTAATTGTCTGTGCATTCATATAGAGTGATCTTTAAAACAGTGTCTACCAGCATATCTAACATAACCGGGGCACAACATTAAACATGACTCTTTTCAACATTTACTGGTTGTGAAATAAAATCTGGGAAGGACAATTTAGTAATGTACACCATAGTAAAATCTTTAGGAGAACGTGATTGCTAGCTAGCTACATGCATATGATTTATTGTGTTATTATACTATTATATTTATAGTACAAATAAGTGTTGTAATACAAAAAAGCTTCTTGAAGACAAATCATTCCATGTTGCAGCTATAGCTACAGCAAATTAAACGAAATCATTTGTAGTTCTTATCAAATATTCTAAGCCCTTATCTTGCCACAATGGACAAATATATTTGATGTTTAAAAAAAATCTTGATTTACTTAATTGAAATAATCTTTATGGAGATTATGTGTTTCTGCCAGTTGAAACAACAGGTGTCATGAGATTAGACTCTATTGGAAAAAATGGTTTATAAGACAAAAATACACATTTGACAGTCATGACAACACCGTGGCTGACAACTTTAGTAAAGTCTACTATAACAATCTTCAAGGGTCTCCTGACCCTAGGAGGGCCCCTTTTATGAGTTTTTTTTTTCTTAGCCCTGACCAGATGGCTAAGCTATCAAAGATTTTTTATTAGAAAAATCTGTAGCCAAGAGAGGAGGGCTATATTTCTTCCTTTGTGTGGATCAATCTGATGACCCAAACTGGACCTCAAAGTAAAAATGTAAATATTGTTTGCAAAACATTTGCATGTCCTAGAATTCTAGCAAAGATCCTTGTGTTGACAATTAAATTGCCCAAATGCTTTGTGATATAATCATGGAAATATCATGATGTATAGATCAACATGTAGATTTCTTTTCTGATACATAATTAATTTTTTTGTTTGTTTCTGATTTTTGGTCACAGCATTATTTCACACATCATTTTTCAAAATATATTACTGCATTTTGTAAAGTGACAGAACACCCAATGAAATGTTAATCATGGTGCTTGCATTTCGAAATCACAGCAGAACTATTTATGGAAAAAATGACAGGGACATTATTATGATATTGTATTCTTATATTTTATAACAGGTGTTAGTACCAGGAAGGGGACTTTATATCGCTTAAATAGTAACTGATATTGAGAGGGGAGAGGGATGCGAGAAAATAATGTGGGAGGACTTGACAACGCTCAAACTTGTAAGCATGCAAAAAGGTTGTACAGACTAGAGAGAACCTAAAGAAACACAAGTCAAAACAGACAGAGAAGTGAACATGCAAAATCTCCAATTTGTAATGTAACAAATGTTGTAGTGAGACTTGTTAACTAAAGTTGAATAGTTAATAATATGTAAACATTGTGTGATGAGTGAAAAGTCCTAAAAGAGGGGATAGGATGCAAGTGAACCACTATGCAGTTTGTCAGATGACATTAAGATTGGGTAGTGTTAAAAAGCTCTTGGATGGACAGTCAATTGAAATTGTATTGAATTCTCTGGTAATGCATGGACTAAAATGTCCAGTGGATGGACACAGCTTTGTTCCTCAGAGTCATAATCCTCTTTACTGACATTACTGTGGCAACAAGTGTCGAGAATGAGTCCAGAAAGAGTCCATGTTGTGGTGGTGATAATGTTTCTACTGCACATACCTCATCCAACATCCTGGAAAACTATGGGTTTTGATGCTATTGTGGAAAATGCAGTGTATACATCACATTATTGATGTGTCTGTGTCTTTTGAGATGTCAGTTTTCATCTGTTACAGTGGATAGCCATACATTATCTTCTGGTTAATAGGTTGTTCTTTTGGAGGTCAGCAAACTCTTTATGCCATTGCAACCAAATCCTTAAATTGTAGATATTACTTTCTTTGTAATAATACTCTGCAAAATCTTTATGCCATTAAATAGCTTGTTCTTGACATCTGTGGGTGTCCAACCAGGCCTCTGCATGTTTAAGCAAACACTGAAAAGGATTATTTTTGTAGCTTTGTGGCAAAGGTAATTGCAGATTGGGACATGGATGAAAGTATGACCATTCACTGGAATCCTCCTGCTCGGCTCATTTCTACATAACCAGAGACATTGCATATTTTTCATAAATGATGTCAGTCTTGCAATGTGAATTGGAGATCTATTCATTCATTCATTCATTCATTCATTCATTCATTTTCTCCCGCTTATCCGTAATTCGGGTCGCGGGGGCAGCAGTCTAAGCAGGCCCCCGCCTTCGACTGCTGCCCAATCCTTACAGCACCGTCCCTTACGGTCCCTCCTGCAGGTGGTGAGCCCACGGGAAGGCGGCCCCACGTCACTCCGACGTCACGGACCTTGATATTTCCCTCGTAAGGGACGAATTGGAGATCTAAATAAAAAAATAAATAATAAAGAAAAAAAAGAAAAAAAAAATGGAGATTTAAATAAAAAAAAAATAATAGCCTTTGATATACCAAAATATCTGTTTAGTTGTAGTTAATTTCTATTATTCTAACTACTAATCTTCAGGTTGTCAATAATACTCTATACAATACTATACATTAAATCTTCTCAACCACATTTTGTTTATATGCATACAAATTATTATAAAATTACACAAACAAAACTACCCACTTTACTGCCCCTTTCAGACCAGGCCAGTGTCAAGATATAGGGAAAACAGCCCAAGTTCAAAGGTTAAAGTTAAAGTCAATAGTGTCTCATCTCAAAATGGGTAGATGGAGCAGAGCCTAACCATATCAAATGTCTATAGATTGAAAGCATTATATTTGTAAATGTCTAACTTTATCGGTAGTAAATTTTTTCTAGACATTTATGTATGATATGCACGTCCTTCTCATGTGCTTTTATAAGATAAATAAACAATCCACTTAGCTACCTTCAAACGTGACATATCAGTGTAGTTTCAGTAGTTAGATAAAACATTACATACACTGTATGGGAAAAAAAAAATCTGTCAGTTTGATCACGCATTACTGGTTTGACATTGACATTAAATTAAGAGTATGTAAGGTAATCCATAGACCTGGAGACCCAATCTGTCTTTAGCTGTGTTTCAAGGTATCGGTTTCTGATGATCGCATGCTGAGGTCGAGCTTGCAGTTAAAATATTAGCAGGTGACCACATAATAGAGGTTATAAAAAGTAGTTACCACCATGACAGCCACAAAAAGCACCATGATGCCTAGCATGTCTTTGGGTTTTTTTTATTGCTTATACAGTTGCCTATGTGTGACCGAGATTGTAAGAGTGCCTAATGAAGGGCCTCTGTTCACTTCCCTGTGGAGAGGCTCTCACTTTTGCATGCACACACACTTCGAAACACCTGAATGGATTGTGCATTAAAAAGGATATGGAGGGCAATGGGTGGGTTCAGGGTGGATCAAATTTATGACCCAAATTGGTGTGCAGCAACACACCAAGCCTCTGTTTCTGCTGCCAGAGAAAGCCAGTGGTCAATAATGATGTTATTCTCCAAAATTACACTGCTCTCTTTCTGAACCTCAGGAAGAGACATCAATCCTGTCATTGGTCTTAAACATACAAATATTATCTTAAATTATACGCATTTCACAAATGTATAATTTATACATTTGTGTCATATCATGATCTATGTTTTGTTATGACATGTGACATAAATGTTTACTTCTTTGTACACTTTTTTGTTGTGTATTATTATAAGCTGATTTTTAGTGTTTTGTTTGTCTATTTGTTTTTTTGTTTGTGTTTCATTGTATTTGCTTCTCTAATGAGATATTGCATTATCTTTCCTCCCCACCATGCAGCCGTAAACTTAGATGCAATGGGATTAATGATTAATAAAGTCACCAGAGGCAGCATTGCACATGGGCCAAGGCCTTTGTCAGTTACTTCTGGCTGTGCATCTGTGACCCTGCACTCCACTTACAACATTCGCTGGTCTCAAGTATCTCCAGCTGCAGTTTGTTCAGCAAGTGGGTACACCTGTTAAACTATCAAACCAAATCCTTATCAAAATCAATGTTTCTATGTTTGTTTGTTTGTTTGTTTTGGTTTGTTTTTTTGTTTTTTTTTTTTAGAAAGAAAAAATTGGGAAAGTCAAAAAATTTGTCAATCAAATCATTCATTTTCCATGTATTACTTGCCTGTACATCCAGGGGCAATTTTTCCACTCACATGAAGAGATTTCTGTGTAAACGTCCATATGGATTAATTTCCTAACATAAACATACAATATACCATGTTTGGTTATAGGGTTAAATAAAATCTAATACAAAACAAAAGTATTTTGACATTAGGTGTAGATTCCCAAATATTAAAGCAAGATAGAAAGGCTCTAGTGTTATAGAAATATATAAAATCCCCTAAATTAGGCTCTGATGCTAAACTCTGAGCACCTGCCAGCTTTTCTTCTTTGATTTCTGATTTGCTTTCTAATTTTTTTTGTTACATCTGAAGGAGCATAAAGAGCTTATAAGCGCAGGCCAGCCCACCCCACAGATGGCTGAATGATCAGAGGCTGTCAATCCACTGAAATGAACCAGGCACTGGGTCTGCCTCTCCACAGGGGCACAGGCGGGCTGAATGGGGCACTTCCACTGGCTACTAAAGCCCCCCGCTGGGCATTTGTGAAATGATTTGTGGCAAATTTGTTGGATCAATATAGACAGCAGAGGGTGAACACCCTCCGTGCAAAGCTAGCCTCAGCTCTGCATGACTAGGCACGTCTAAAGTCAAAAAAAGGGACAGGCACAAGTCAGATAAATGTGCAGTGACCAAACTGGATCTCCGTAACCTGCACTACACGTTTGTGGTCAGAGAAGGATCGAGAGCCATGTTGGGTTATATCAGCATCTAAGCTGCATTGTGGGGGGAGACAAGGTTTTGACGGATTGTATTTAAGGTGACTTGTGTTTGCTTAAGAAGTTCATGAACCTTGTGAGAGATCACATAGCAACATGAATGATAATTCGGAGCAGATGAAAAGACATTCTGCAGCCTATGTAAAAAGTCAAATGTACTTAACCTCTGTGCTAATTTTCATTAAAATCCTGCTGCATTTATAGGTTGCACAGGCAGAAACACGGCATAATTTCAAACCTCTTGAGCTTTTTTATTCAAAAGTTTCTGACTTTGAATGAGTGTAATCTTTAAGGGATGAAAGCAGGTGGCTTGTATACCTTCCGTCTTCACCTCTCTCGCCTCTTGTTGGAATTAAACACAATGGAGAGATACATGTGATTTGCAACAATTCCTAAATATCTTTTTGTCACCCCTTTTACACAGCAATCTCCCTCGCCCTTTTTTCTTTCTCTGTCCATAAGCTGCAGGCCAGCTGAGTAGTGCAAGGACAAAGGCTTGAGCCATTCCATCTGAATTGACCATGGCCACAGGCCATTGTTCCTGTGGTTCAGTGGGGGGCAGTACACTCATCTCATATATACTGACATCAAAAACCTGTTGCTGGAAAAGTCACATTCACGATCCTTCATTTACACATGAAAAGGTGCAGATAACGCACAGACACCTGATCCATTTGTCTGCCCTACCGTGTATAACTTTTTGTGAATAGGGACATCTGTTTGGGGAGCTGAAAGCACTAGTCATGCCCGGGCCACACTTTTTTTTTTCTCGCAATATTATCAACATTGTCCAGTTTGCATTATAAAATCTTAATTTCGATATGAAAACTGTAACACAACCTGGAATGATATTTTTCCCTCACTTTCCATGACTCATCCATGGCACTCTCAGTTAACCTGAGGTGAAAATGTTGCCACAAGCCACAGTGTTTGCATGCTGGTATTTTCCCCCCTGTCTTCTCAGCATGTGGTTGCCCAGTACCACAGTCATTTATAACTTCTATATTGAGTTATGGCGGGGCTGTAACAGATAATCCCAGGGCTTGTGTGTGTAAAAACAAGTCCTCCCGCAAAAAAAGAAACATCAAGTCAAGTCAGGCTTTATTGGCGTACAAGTATACAATGGGACCAAAAAAAGCATGCCTTTAGTTCGCTCAGTACACAAACCGACTAAAATGTGTAAATAATGTGATCGGTGAAACTCTGACAAACCATTTCATAGCACCATTTCAATCAGCAGTGTAAAAAGGGGATAAAAAAACTACATTATTTGGTGCGTTCTGCTTTGTTCCCGAATACCAGAGAGTTCCAGGCCAAAACAGTCATTACCTATAGTACCAAACCTTGAATCAATCATTCAATGCACTGAATCAGAAGTTGGCTTCTATCCAAAGTGCACCCATTTTTCGCCGCCTGTCTGTTTTTTTTTTTTTGAAGGGGCTTGGAAGCACAAAAAATAATCAGCAGAACATCCCGTAAGTGTGAATGCAGAGTGGCAGATGTGGCCAAGGGAGAAAAAGGCTCTCGGGCCATTGTTTGGCCCCCGGGTGCCATTTATTTGGTTTCCGTGACAACAGTACGCAACCTTTATCCATTTCCCAATGCCGGACGCATGCTAATGGGAGATCATAGCTTGTATTGACAAAGATGAGAGAAGCTGAACAACAAACAGAACGCTGTGGATGAAAGCCAGTAATATTCAGCAAGCTTTCATGGCCGAGGTGCAAAATAGGGAGCTTTTATTATTTATCATCGCTGAATATGCTTGATTATCATTTCATGTTTTTAATGTTGCACACAAAAAAGGATGTCTAGGTTGTTTAATGCTTAAGGATGCCCAGTCCGTTTCATTCCATCAACCTTATTAAATAAGAGAACGCAGTAACAGTAAGAGTAGTAATCTTTCATGGGAGCCTTTAAGAGAATAATGATCACAATGATGAACCTTAATTTCCTGAACAATTCTCTCATCCCGAGATTCTAGTAAACAGTCCAGTCTTTTTCTCTGCATACGTCTATATAATAGATATCTGCGTGGGTGCTCATAAATAACTTGGTTTGCTTTCTGGCAATGATGCCATGATGAATGCCAGTGTCTTTGCTGCAACCCACCACCTTTCAAATAACTTGATTTGCAGCCATCTGTGCAAACAACCTTAAAACAGCCCACAATGACAAATTCTTGCTGTGACCACATTCTAATTCTTATATTTACATACAACAATGAGCAGAATTCCACCAGCTGGGGAAAAAAGCATAAGTACAGAATGTGCTGCTACATACAATCCAGTCAAACTATATGATGCAGTCAAAGTATGAATGATATCACCTTTATATATAATAATTCACACTACTTACAATGATAGAGTAATACAGGTAACTACAATGAGCATAGGTTTGCCTTAGTGTATGACTGCCTAGCAAGAAAGAACACATTAGAGCACACAATAGACCGCAGGAGAAGACTGAAGAAGGTTCTCCATTAAAATTCAAGTGCACTTAGTATAGCCAAGCCTCCACGAGTTTCTTAAAGGCTGTGCAACAAATCCACAACACGAACAAAGCAATTAAGTGCCCCATTGTGAATGGTAATTAAAATAAGTCTGATTCTGTATGTTTGTCTGTAACAACTGGTGTACATTTATAGTCATATAACAGCACATAGCAGGTGATAGAGGAGACTATGTCATATATTAATCATGCCAGAACAGTATAAAGTTATACATTTAGGAAAACAGAAACTTACACTCAAAGTCACTCAAAGAATTGACTCACCCTACATTATAATAATTTTGTATAAAATTTTTGTTGTTATTTTTTTTTTTCAGCAAACTACATGGCACTCATACATAAGCAGATTTGAAAGCAAAGCGGGGTCACACTGGTCCAAGTACGTTGCATTCATTTGTTTTTCATTTTAAAATCACATGCAAATGAGATGTTCAGAGGCGTTTTTTCGGCTTTAAAAACAATCAATATTATAAAAAGCTCTCATACTCCACCTTGGTTTGATTTTCATTATTTTGCATCCGTATTTAAAAATTATGAAGGATTGACAAGAATTTGTGTCTCGTAGAACGAATACAAAAATTGGCTTCTGTTTTTATTATATCTTTTATGAAACCAGAGATTAAAGAGTACTCTTAATGATCTCAACTGGAGAATTGTTTGGAGGATAGGGTGCTTGTATATTCAGGCTTTGTTCACAGTGACACATAAAGAATTATTTCATTATTTGTATTTATTAATATTTGATTTCCAGGCTTTGTCAATTACAAAAATGTAATAATTAAACAAACATTAATAAACACAACATAAAACAACCCACATCAAATATTGCTTTTATTATTGGTTTTATTTGTTATCATTGAAAGTAACTTTGCTGTGAAATCCTTTACACATGACATGTTTACCAGTATTGTGTAAAGTACACTGCTGCATGCTCTACAGTGTCCTTAAGCAGGTGTTTGAAAGACAATGGTTCGATTCATTTTCATTGCTTCGGGTTCATTGGTGTTGTTGATGTGTCACGACACCCTCAGCCAGGCCACACCTGTGATATTCAAAGATACATATTTGCCTAATGATTAATGCACACCAGCTTTAATATACTGGTCACTGTGCTTTGCATGAAATGTATTTAATGCCTCATATTGTCTTTCTGGGACTACATGAGTCCCAAAACAGCACTAAACATGAAGCAGATTGAATAAGCTGAGCATTATTGGTTTATTTATTTGAATGGCTGCCACATTATTTGGCAATTATATTATAATTGCATTCACATATGGAATTATCAACATGACAACTTGACATTTTATTCTCAGTGAAGTACAATATTATAGCCTTGGGGGGTTTGAATAGAAAAAAAGCGTTTTAAATTCCATAGTCTAATATTGAACTCTAAAGTACCATGAAATATAATTATAAATCGTACATAATATTTTACCAAGATCATATTTCAGACTGTGATTATCAACATTAAACAGTCATAACAATTAAACCACACAAAGACAACATGTGTATGTGTTTGCTTATACAGTGTTAGCATGCATATGTCCTTTACATCATCCCATGCAGGTTAAAAAAATTTATTTCACAAAACATTTCAACCAAAATATTATGCAAAATTAAACGGGAGCCTAAACGACATATTCATATTTTGTATGTAAATTAAATGTGTTTGTAATGTTGTAAACTGAGTACACTCATAACACCAGAGTACAAAGTAGCCTGCTTGGTGATATAAACGATTATTTTTTTCTAATTATTTAACCATAATACAATAATGTATATATTAAACAAAAGTTAAATTTTCCAATTTTTGTAAAACCATGTTCCAATTTTGTATTATGTGAAGTGACTTTTATTAACAGGTTTACCTCTTATTTTCTTACAGAGTTTCTTACAGAACTAAACTAAAACACACACACATACACACACACACACACACACACACACACACACACACACACACACACACACACACACACACACTCACCCAACTGTGTGTTACTGAACTGTACAACCTAAACTCAACACATTACTTCACCACCATTTCTTTATTATTATTTATACTAAACCATATTACACCTTTTACATGCTGTTTTTTGACTGCATTGTGTTTGTTTACATATATTCTTCGTTATAGTCTTTAAAGTCCTCTTTGCACAGTACTGTATATTCATAGTATACAGTAGGTTTACTGGTCGGCACTATCTTGTGTTATGTGTATTGTCCCACACTGTCTTGTGTTGTCTGTCTGTACTGTCTTTTGTCTGCACTGTTTGCACTAGGTTGCACTTTATGTCGCTTTATGTTGTGTGTTGTAGCTCGATGTTGTTTAGTGTAGCACCAGGGTTCTGGAGGAACGTTGTCTTGTTTTTACTGTGTACTGTGTACCACTGTGTATAGTAGAAATGACAATAAAAAAAACTCTCGACTTGAGAGGGGAAACTGTTACTGTTACTGTTTCACTAGAGACACCTTACAAAAAATTGTATTCCTCAAAGATATATATTTTTTTCATTTGTACATGTGGAGCACAAGCTTCTATGTACATTGTTACAATAAAACAGTAATGTTTGCCTTGCTGCCCAATGTTCTGTCATAGAATGTTAATTACCACATTTCGACCAATCAGAATTGAGCGTTTAATGACATTATAAAATGTAATATTAAATTAAATTGCTAATGTATTCCAATAAAGGAGCTTCAGTTTAACCAAAGTTCCTAAATGCAGTGATGTATTTACTGTTAAAATCTAAACAGTGTCCCATCACTATATTTATTTAACAGCTAAAGCAAGTGATAAATGTATTCTACCTGGAAAAGTCTGCTAACTGCTAAACCTGATAGTAGTCCCTGTCTAAAATAATACAAAGCTGAATATGATGCCAAAGCTAATAGCTAAAGTTTGTCATAATGAAACCCTTATTACTATTTGCTAGAGTAGATTGTTTTTCTGAATCGTATATATAAATATGTAAAGTTCTTGGTGATTATATTCTGTAGTGCTGTCTGAAACAAAAAAACTCTCATTGTGAAATAACCAGAGATTGCAATCAGTTTAGATCAAACAAATCGAAGATGGTGTCTGCTAGTGATTCAGAGTGGGCATCATGGAAAGTCAGTAGCATCTTTTTAATTAAATCATGGGACTTTTAAGAGTGGGATTTAATAAAATTATGGATAAAACTTTGTTTGGTTTTTCATGTGGTAATAAGATGATTTTCTGTGCATTACAGCCAACACTATCCATCACTGCTATGAAAATTGACATTTTACCATTCATTATTAATCTGTGTACAATCTATATTTAAGGATCTTTTCAAACCAAATAGGATTTGACATAAATCTCAAAACAGCCAATTGCATAGTGTGTATGTTTGCATAAGGATCCACCTTCTCAAATGGTACATATTTGTAACACACATATAGGAGGATTCTTATGCAATGGCAATTTGTTTTGTAAATAATTAGGCCAATCTTTAACCCATTTCATGTCAGTATCGTGCGTTATTTGGTGTAGATTCATGGCATAATCCAAATGAAGTCCTTTTCAGTTCCAGGTTATGACAGTACAAAATGGCCAAATTATTGGGTGTTACTCACCTTGCCACTGCTTTTAGGAGTTTGCCCTTGCCACTGTCTTCTAAATCTGTACCCGGAATTTTTATATTTCTGTAAATCTGCTTTGTGACAATGTCCTTTGTCTCTTTGCAACAACTTCACTATGAATTACTTCTCAGCCAGTAAATGTTTACAACCACTCTCATGAGATCATGGCTTAAATTTGAAGGTTTGTTCCCCCCCGTTGACTCACAGCTTGATGGTGACTGCCTGACTGTGTGTGCTGTGACACAATTTCTCAGTTTATCCTATTCACACTATTCCTCCTTATCCAAAAACACAGTACCCACATCAATCCTTTAAAGCTGTGGCTCTCAAAGAGGGACAAGGGACTCCCACAGTTACAAATGTGTCTTAAAATACAAAAAAAAAACATTTCATTGTAAAACCCAATGTTATCAAAATTATTGCATATTATATTTATGTCCTTGTAGTCATTACACAATGAATACAAACCTCAGTACCATAAAGACTTTAAATAAAATCTTGAAACTGTACATAAAAATATGACACCATTAACCCAGGATATTATTCTATCGTTTTAGTCTAATGTTTGAAAAGATGGATTATGTTCATACAATAACATCAGTGTCACTGGCTTGTGGAATTTCTTTCACACAATTTAAGGCATTTGAGAAGAAGAATTATAGCACGGTCAGTCCACCGCTGCACTCTCGCATTGTTTACGTGCTGATAAGGAGCAATGATGTGCTGTGTTGACTTGGCTGGTCATAGTTCCTTATAATTTTGGGATTATCAGGGAATGGGTAAACACATTCTGATTAGCCTTCTGTACTTCTTTATTTACTCAGCGGATTTTTTTGTGTTTCCTCCTCTCATGGCTGTGTGTTAGGTGTGTGTGTGTGTGTGTGTGTGTGTGTGTGTGTGTGTGAATATGATGACTTTTGGTGAGAATACCTCTCCATGGGGGGTGGGGGGGGGGCTGGGAGGCTCTGCTCACACGTTTATTGTTTGTTGATGGAGGTAGTTGTCATACTCGAGCAATGACAATAGAAGCACTATTGTCACCACGTTTACCTCTGCACAGGATCCAATGGGCAATTCACTCATTTAATTATAGCTGTGTCTTTATGTGCACAGGTGAAAAGTTATTTCTTTCAAGTAATATTCATAAGTTTCCTTTATTTTAGGGAAATTGTACTTTGAAATATCAATTCAGTTACATTTTTCAAAAAAAAAAAACAACAACAACAAAACAGCCATTTTACTCCTTAAATTTACATTTACACCCTTTGAGCACAAATCATTAAATTATTTTAGCCTCATATTCCCTCAACACAAATATATATCTAACAATAATTTTCATATAACCTTTCTTATAAGTCTATGCTATCGCTCTGCATGTATGTATGTATGTATGTATGTATGTATGTATGTATGTATGTATGTATGTATGTGTATATACACATATGATAAAGACAAAAAAAAAGATTAAACTGACTAAACCTGAAACTGATCAGATTAAATTTATATAAACGAGGCAACATCATTGTATTTTGCAGGATGTGCAATTTGAAATGTGCAGGTAGGATAAGGTACAGTTGTTGTTTGAACTGATGTGAACTGTGAATTGTGAATTATTGTGAAATTATATATTGTTATAAAATATTTTAGAAATATCAGTTGTATCTATTTGCTGTTATTATAAACTCTATCTATTCACTTTGTGGAGTGTGCTTTGGATATTTCTGATCATTCAGCCACATTGGGCTTTAGGTAGACAAGTCCTGATATAAGATAAGGAGGCCTGGGGTGCAGTCAGCGTTCCAATTTATTTAAAAAGTGTTCAGTAGGGTTAAGGTTAACCCATGTAAACCATATCTTTGTGGGGTTGGCTTTATGCACAGGGGTATAGTCATTCTGGAACAGGTTTGTGTCTTCTAACTAAAGTGTATGGAAAATAATGCTACCAACATTTAGGAAAAACACATATGGATGGAAAAGCTGTTTGCCCTAAAACTTGTCCATATAGTGTACGTCTCCTGCGACATAGCTAGAAATAGTCAAAAGTCAAAATTTTCAACCTCTAGTTTACTGTTTTGTAATCCCATTAGCTGGTAGCTGTATTGTATTAATGCTATAAGTGTAAACATAACCAAAGTTAATTCTTCTGTACTGTTGTATAAAAATGTTGTACATTGTACACATTGTAGTTTTGCCTATTTTTTTCTTCAGAAAACATTTTGTTAACAAAGCTAATCTAATTATTTTCTGGTTGACTAGTGCAAAATTAAACCAAAAAATCTTCAAAAGAACCATAAACCTTACTGATTGCGTGCTTTTCGGCAAATTCAACATTTGTTTTATAGACAGAATTTCTCTATTATGTGCTATCCTCTAAAAGTAATAATATATATGTTGAGAAGCACTGTCAGGTAATTTAAGTTTATAGTGTCACATCTACCTGACATCATACTATCACCCATGTGTTACAGCAATTTCTAGATTCTTAAACGTCATAAAATAATTAGCCTTGACCTAAAATACTGAGATTAGTGTTCAGAAGTGTTCCTTTTGCCTTCTGAGAGTGTACTTTGTACTATTTTCGTTAATAAATTAAAATTAGTTAAAATGTGTGTGCTCTTGTGAATGTGTTAGAATCTTACAGGTCTACTCTACGTCACGATGCATAAATCTATTTACTTTGCTGTACTTTATGTATCATTATGTTAGCATGTTGAATTCTCGAATCTTATTGGACACAAGGTGTTAATTTTCTTTCATTTTCTACAACAGCACACCTGATGGTGATTATTAGAAAGATATCTTTTCTATAGTAGCAACTGATTTACTTCAAATTTTATAGTGAATTTAAGTTTAACAATATGTGAATATAAATTCCTTGCTCTTATGTAACAAATACAAAACATATAATTCGGAAAAAAAAATTGTAAGTAGACATTTTTGGTCTCCAGTATTAGTATGGGTAATTGTTCTAGCACAAAAAAAGTATTCCAAATATAGAACAGGCATCTATGAGTCCACACTAAACAGAGTCGTCCATTAATATTGTTAAAACACACAATGGATGAGAGGAATACAACGCTTCAAGACATGCTGAAATTGAGGTGGTAAACCACCACAGAATTCTGCGACTGATTATTTTCTTCTAACATCACTGTAAAATATCACTGTTTTATTCAATAATTACTATTAATTTTTTTAGCAAACAATAGCTTTAAGAGATATATATCTAAAGCCTGACTATTTATTATACCACAGCTGTTCAGCCACCATAAAACATTGTGCATAATTAGTTCTGTAGACAGTCTTTATGGTGAATATGCTTTTTTTTATGATAACATCCCTGTGTCTGGGAATTTGCTGATTATTGATTAATAATTCATATTATAAATGCAGCGCTATTCATCATGTATACCCTTTCTGAAGCTGTATGAAAGCCGGATTAACCAACATAAAGAAAGAGGTTTAGACATCCACAATATCAGGGAATACTGGTCAAACTGTGTGTCCTGATCAATCCTTTTTGTTTACTTTCTGTATTTAAATAGATTATGTTCAGAGCCATTCTTCAAAAGATTGACAAAAGATCAAGAACTGTCCAATGAAGTAATTCAATTTAAACCTTTATGATCCATTATAATCAGGTGAATCGTATGAACGAGTGATTTGTGCTAGGGTAGCTTCCTCTTACTATGGCCTTGATGACAGACTGGAATGCCACTGGATGTTCTAATAATGAAGAAAAGTCTGAAAGCCTGGGGATTTGAACACCAGATGTGCTGATACAAAAGCATGTGTTTGTATGCATTTGCATGGGCTTTGCATGAACGTATATGAAAAGATATGGATGATGCTGGATAGTCTGCCATAGCTTCATGTAAAACTAATTTTAATTAATAATTTTATAATATTATTCAATGTATTCATATATTCAACATTCTTAGTGATTGGGTATGTTCTTTATTTTATAGACCAGTTCTAGGATTATTATGATTCATGCTTTAATATGAACCCATCACATAGAACACAAAGAGCTAAAGCTATTATAGCAGGTGTGCATGTGTGTGGTAGCAATGTTGAAGTGTAAAGTGACATTTCTTATTGTTGAATACAAAGTGCGAAAGTGGAACCCAGAACGCTAAAAGAATCCAGGCTGGCATGTTGATGTGAAAAATCCCAGCAGCCTTTGGATTGCTCTTCACCCTTTCATGTTTTACACCGACTCCAGGAACACATGTTCAATTTACAAGTGCACTTGAAGTGTCAAACCATTATTGTCCAGTTGCTATTAGTCATAACCTTTTAGGACCCTGGTAAAAAAAAAAGAAAAGAAAGAAAGAGAAAGACCATCTGAAAAAACATAGCTTTTTGTTTTTTATAGAAACATTACATTATGCAATGGTCAATATGAAATGAATCATTTCAAAAATAGTCCCATGCAAATGTTTGTTATAAGAATTTATGTGAATTTACAATAATAGTGTGTCTCATTATCTTGACAACTGACCATCACACTGGAACTGCGCATTATTATTAAGTTTTTCAAACATTTTTTCCTCAATTTATAATTTTATAATCGCTCTTTAAAGCACAGTCTTGGTGAAGGCTTTCCGCTTACAAACATTTTGTTTCCTGGAATTGAGCAACTCTTTGTTTGTCTGAACAACCTGCTCAGTGCAAAAACTACAATATAGTGGAGAATAAACAAATATCCTATCCATCCACATATAAAGGGCAAAAAATAAAAGAGTATTGCAATGAGCATGGCATTAAAAGGTTTTTATTTGTCCTTTTGAGGGTCTTCCCTGCATTCAACAAATATACAACCTGTTTTTATTGATTTGTTGTATATTTCTGAGCTAAAAGTGGTAAAACTGTTTCTAAAGAATCTTAACGTGGCATAAACTCTCAAATAATAATTTTCCCAGTACAAGAACCATATTATGCAAATAGACCAATAAGCAGTTTAGCCTTTTTGGACAAATGTTTAATCTTTTTGTTCACATTTTGCATGAATATGTATATAAAGTTCTGTTACAGTCTGTTACAGTCAAAACAGTTTCAGTCAGGAACAGTCAATTGGGATATAATGAAAATATGCCAACAAAATTTTTTCCCAAAGCATGTTTTTACGTTGCTTTCTAGACATGTTCTTGAGCGTGTGAGAATGGACAGAGATAATGAGATAGATCCTCTAGGTTTAAAACCACTCCCCTCTGGAAAAAATGTCAAAGAAAGCATCTGTCCATTCTGAAAAAAGGATGATTTGAGAAGATGAAACGTCCCCCCTTTTTTCCTTCACCCACCACTTTGGGTTTATTACTCAAACTGTGAGAATTGTTTAGCTTGAGCGCAATCAAGGCGCAGGTTGTAATTGACGGTCATAAACTGTCTAGACTGCGCTCCTTCTCTTTTTCCTTCTTTGACTCAGTCTGGACTTGATGGACGTTTGTTATTATATCTTTTATGTTATATATCTTTTTTTAAGTCATGTCCTTCTATGTCATGGCAGTTTGATGACTTTTCTTTATCTCAGTGTAAGAAAACAATGGATAGGTAGGATTTTTTACAACGTTTAAGAAAAACTTATTAAAAGGCTTTCTGGTTCTGTGTGGATCAGTTGCAGTTTCTTCAATATCTCCAATATCTCCAATGAATCTTAACAGCCCCATCTGTCCATCAGTCAAATGGAAATAGACAAAACATATATTATTAATGAATATAATCAATATATCAGGATTCCAAAATCAAATTATTGCTATCTTTAATATTGATGACCAAAGGTCACTCATACCTCATACACATCTATCCATGTAACCCTTGGTTACAGTTTACAAGAGTAACTCTTATTGAGTTTTTGTGCAATTTGTCTTACTCTAAATATGAATATGTGCTCTTAGGCACTTTTTATGCTTCTGCAAGATGGCAGAAACACCGGATAGTTAGCAAATTTGTAGATAAAAAAAAATCAGGTTTGTGTGTGGTTTAAAATCTAACAAAAAATAATATAAATTTTTATTGACTTCCATTAGATCTAATATATAAGATAAAACATCGTGTCCAGTAAATGAATCAAAAGCTGTTCATATGTCATATTTGTTTCTTTCATCCTTCCAAACATCTAAGAAATGATAACGCATAAAAAACCTGTTAACAAGGCAAGGTATAGATCTATATCAAATCTTTAAATCAGATTTATTTTTGCCTTTACCAGATGTCTGCTGAAATAGCTTGTTGTTACTTCCTATCTCAATAGACTTTAGGGCCATCAATCTACTGTGTGATAGTGTAAGACATAAACAATTGACAGAGAGAGATGTATTGGTAATGGCTGGGCCATCTATTGAGGAAGGCAGTAAATTCCTTCTCACTCCCTGAGCACTTACCACTCTCGCATTATGCAAACGTGAGCGGGGGTTCGGGGATTAAAATCCCTGTCCATTTTGAAAAAAACATACTTGGGATAGACTGTGAGCCATTTGCTGTGGCTGCTTAATTTAAGTCACAATCTGCAGTGTTAATAGACCATGAATTACAGCTAACAATGGCAGTGAATGGCAGTGATTTTAATGGAAAAATCAAAAAAATTATACATATCTAGTCTTGAAGACTTTGGCCAGAGTCCATTGTTGCCGTTGTGTTTGATATAGAGTACTATGAACTTAAAATCAACCTCCATATTTGATCTTGTTGGGACACATGATAAGAAGACTGTGATGATCAATGCACCACTTGTAGATTATTCAAACCATTTTACATGACATAAATTGTGTATGGTTTTATGTGTATATATAAACTAGACTAGTATGATGTACAATTTCTATCTTATAAGGTCAGTCTATGTATGTGAACATTTCATGAGATATAGGCAAATATAAGTGTATGTCTGCAGTGAAGACATATTTTTATATGTTTTAATACTCTCTTTAGGTTATGTTTTTTTGCAAAGACATTACAACATTACACATGAAACAAGCCCTAGGATCATGTTACAGGTTTGTAGTGATGACAACAGCTTCAACTTTGATTTTCATATTTAAATCGAAGGATGATGACGCACAGAAAGATTTGACTTTGACTCGAGACTGTAAAAACTGGCCTGTTTTTAAAAATTTATTTTTATAATTTTCTCCTTTTATATTTTCCAAAATTTTGCAGGACCAAAATTGCTTGCTTGATTGTGTAAAAACAGTTTTGTGCAGTTTTATATCAGATTTTTTTTATTTTATATATATAAAAACATTAATCTGACCGAATCTGAATTGACAGATTTTATATGTTTAGAGAGACGGTAGAAGATTGTAGAAGGTTGTCTGCATTACACATGACAAATTTCATTTAATGTAACATATGTTTTACAAAAATCAAGAAAAATAAACTTTAAATATGAAGCTGTATGAGGTGATATTAACGTCCCATTATCATTAATATCAATCAAAATAATCAAGTTCTTATTAAATACCAACCCAATTGTTTCTAAGATTTGGCCTGCATCTTTTCTGCACTTAATTTGATCACTAGTGCATATCCTAAAGCTGGAATTTCTGGAAGTTTCTATGCAACACTGCTTAATAATTATAAAGCAACACACTAATCTGATATCCACGCCCCCATTTTGTACACGCCCATCGGAATCTGATTGGCTCTCCGCAGGGTTCTACTCCCGCCTCTTTATCGCGTTCTGCTTTCCTCATCAATGAAGCTTATTTGAATAATGTGCAAGCACTTGGACTGGAGCCAATCAGCTGTCAGGGCACCATGATAAATCGCAATGCATTATTGATAATAATAATTACTTTGACATGCGCATTTCTACTTGAACGGTTAATTTCGGGCGACCTGGAGAATTTACCAAGGAGCAGAGAGTAAAGCGTGTTACTATTTGCCCCAGATGGTGGTGTAGCCCTTTGCCATGTCGCGACGCAAGCAGTCCAAACCGCAGCACATCAACTCGGAAGAACCCGGTTTAAAAGAAAGTGGTAAGAGCTGCTCGAAGATATTTTGGGGAAAATCCTGTTTATGAAATTATATTATATATATAAAAAAAAAAAAAAAAAGGTTTTTTTTTCACCTGTTCAGTTTTTCATTATGACTTCTATTAACTTTAAATTCATTCTGAACGTGTTAACAATGTAAAATAATAATGATGATGATGATTTAGGATTAATTTTAGACCATTTTTATTTGAATTACAATATTTTCAAAATATGATATTTATATAATATTTGAATGTTACAATGTGTCTGTTGGGCCACTTTTATATTAAGTTCTACTCCCAATATTTATTAATATAATATTAGTAACAATGAGTGCATGTTGTAATTTTTAACAACAAAAAAAAACTTTTTGTTTTCTTATGGCGAAAAAATCCATTAAAACACTTAGATTGATTTTTTTTTTTTTTTTTTTTTTTTAGTATTGGTCTTCAGCACCCCCCACCCAAGTCCTTCTGAAGAACCAAATCCCAGGTTCTGCTGAACTTTTAAAATGATGCTCATGTAGCCATGGGAGAGAAAGTTCCAGCTAACTCTTTTGTGGGTTAATATTGATCTCGTAATGTGTTTTGAATAAGTTTTTGTTCAATGTTGGAGATCTAGAGGTGATGATCAAAACAAAGGCGATCAACAGGTTTTCTGGATGAAACTTGATTCCGCGAACAAACTGGCTACAAAAGCAATAAACCCCCCATCTTGGTTAAAATGCATGATTTTTCTTTAAGCTTCATATGGAGGCTGGGGGATGGGAGATGGGGGAAGAGTATTTGTGGAGGTGGGGGGTCAATGGCTGTTCACATATGTAAACTGTAGCCCTTAGTGCGTGATCCATGGCCAGGTTGACCCCCTTCTTTCCATGCGCTTTTTGATTGACTTCAACAACACAATAACTTAACCTCAACATGCATTTACATCAAGTAATCATGGTTGTTTTTGTTTTCCAATTAACCCAAAGTTTTTTCCTTTCTAATAGTATTAATAAACAATTTGAGTAAATATGATGCCTTTGCACTTGTGTGCTCTTTTATATGGAATTTTATGCTTAACGCGCCCCCTTGTGGCGATTCGATTCCATACAGATTTACCTTCACCTGAAGCGTTTAGCTGTTGAACTTTTGGATTGATTGAATTCATCCGTTTAATTAATTTAGACTAATTATTTTGAGATGAATCTTAATTTCATATTTTATCTTGGCTCAATATATATATATAAAGTGATCCATACCTGAGAATTTTATCTAAAAGTTACTCAGCTTGTCTAGATAAGTGTGTATTTCTCACTTCCATGTAACACGAGCTACAGCTTGTGTGGTATCTGGTTTTTATGAACAATTAATGGTGAGCAATTAATGAACCTCTCAGTTTCATTGTTGGAATGTTAATAGCCTCCCTGTTTATTTTTTATTTATTCATTTTAAATGCAAAGCGGTAACATTTGGACCATGAGCTGGCTAAAAAATAGAAAAGCTAAATACATAGATCGATCATTTAATAGGACAAATTTTGGTCGATTTTTATAATGTTCATTCAAAATGTAAAATTTACTTTTTCCAACATGTGTCTGGGTCTCATTAACTAATCAGGAAAAAAAGGTTTTTGGCATTTGTATTGTAAATGGATCTGTTTAAAATATTGCGATACTTAAGTTTAATCCCACTTTTTTTTTTCATTTTTATTTAGTCATTAGGATGCTAATCTTGGTTAACATAATATCTAAACTACTATCAATTAGTTAAACCTTTCAAAATGATCAAATTATTATTTTTAATTAAGTGTCTCTCTCAAGCAGTGTCTAGTTCTGGAAAAGCAAAAGAGATGCTGATTTAAATTGGTGTTGTAAAATGATAATTCAATAATATCTTGATCATGTAACTGTTTTCTTTCTCCCTTTTTGGGTGTTTTTAAACTTTTAGTTTTTATATTATTGCTGCAGGGATTCTACAAGGTGTCCATACAGAGGATGGGAATGAAACCAAGAGGTGTCGGATTGAGGAAACGAGAGTCTGTGAAAAATGCTGTGCTGAGTTCTTTGATGAAATGGAGTTTCTTGAACACAAGAGAAACTGCAACAAGAGCCAACAGGTTGTCATTATGAAGGATGGGGAGGGGGGCGACATGCCGTTAGAATTCTCACAGAGATCTCCTGAATTCCAAAGTGACCACAGCGATGGGCGTTCTAGTAGTATTTCTCAGTCGAAGCACAGCATCGAGTTCGCGGACACTACTGAGGAAGTGCTGAATTTAAATGGAGAAAGTGACCTGAAACAATCCCAGGAGGATCTGTCCAACAGCCTTGACATGGGCTACATGGCAGCTTCCAAAATGCAAGACTCTAATGTTACTCTTGAAGCCATGCCTTCGACCAGAGTAGCTGTAACGCAGCATTCATCTAGTTCTTCTACTCAGAAGTCTCCTCCACCATCATCTCAAGATGCCATTAATGCAATACCCATGATCCTTGAACAACTGGTTAGTCTTCAGCAACAGCAACTGCAGCAGATCCAACTGACCGAACAGATTCGTATTCAGGTGGCCATGATGACACCCCAGAGCATCCAGTCTGCAATGGGAGGCACGGTGGATCCGCTGAAGGCACTTGGTGCACATCTTTCTCAGCAACTTTCAGCTGCTGCTGCTCTAATTGGAAAACGTACAGGCACCCAGAGTTTGTCCTTGGAAGCTCTCAAGCAAGACAAATTACCGCAGTCCAACAGCATTCCTACATCACTTGCTGGAAGTGGGTCAATACCACTGAAACCTGACGCAATCAAAGGGCTCCCTGATCTAGCAAACAGACTTCCAGCATTTCTTCCACAATCGCCAGCAGTTTTGGCATTCCAGAGTCCATTTACAAACATTGCAGCGAATCTAGATCCTTCCAAAAAAGGCAAAACCAAGCTGCACGGGATCACAGAATTAAAGAATGGAGGTGGTGAGCAGATGTACAAGCATAAATGCAAGTTCTGTGGAAAGACCTTTGGGAATGACAGTGCCTTGCAGATTCACTTGCGCTCACACACTGGTGAAAGACCGTTTAAATGTAACATATGTGGAAACCGTTTTACAACTAAAGGAAACCTCAAAGTGCATTTCCAGAGGCACAAAGAGAAGTACCCCCACATTAAGATGAATCCACATCCTGTACCTGAGCATCTAGACAACATTCCTACAAACAACGGCATTCCCTATGGCATGTCTGTGCCCATGGAAGAATCCAATCTTGTAGACAACAAACCAGTGCTTGGACTCCCATCCACTGCTATCCACTCATCAGGGCTCCAGGGATTCAAGTCTTCTTTTGATGTTCCAGTGACTGGGGACCTCTATACTCAAAGACCCTCCTCCTCTGGCAGTGATGGTGCATCCATTTCATCAGGCATGTTCAGTACTGATGTAGGACTGGACCAGAGCAAAGAAGCTCCAGATGCACTAAGTAGCCTGCATCAAATGAATGATAATGGTGTCCTGGGTGAGAATGGGTCTGGCACAGCCAAGCTTCAACAAATGGTGGATTGTCTGGAGAAAAAAACCAACGACCCAAATGAATGCTTGATCTGCCACAGAGTTCTGAGCTGTCAAAGTTCCCTTAAGATGCATTACCGTACCCATACAGGTGAGAGGCCCTACAAGTGTAAGATATGTGGCAGGGCCTTCTCTACTAAGGGCAACCTCAAGGCCCACTATGGTGTCCACAGGGCAAACACTCCCCTTAAAATGCAACACTCCTGCCCAATTTGCCAAAAGAAGTTTACCAATGCCGTTGTGCTCCAGCAGCATATTCGAATGCACATGGGTGGCCAAATTCCCAACACGCCATTGCCTGAGAACCAATACGAGGGCCCTGATGTGATGGATTCCAGTTTGACAGTTAAGAACATTGATGCAAATGGGCTTGAGGAGAGCATGGAGGAACAAGATTTGGATTTTGATAATCAAGAGAACCCAAACAGCTCTGAGGCTACTCCTACACATGCTGCCAAAGCAGATCAGCCATTTAGTGGCTCAGCTGCCATGTTCACTGGCATTACTGCCCTAGAAAACCATATGAAAAGCCTCACATCTGCTCTGAACCTGCAGCGACAGAGCAGCACTGCATCAGAGAGTGACTGCGGGCCCAAAGATTCACCATTTACAGCCGGAGAGGTGGTGCACAAGACCGGACGCAGTCCAGTTGTGTCAGATTCTGCTTCATTTCACTCCTCATCTCCAATAGATGAACAGTTGGAGAATGGACAGGCAAAATCTCCAGAATCTATAAATCCGGACGATTTGGCTGGAGGAACTGCCAGAGTGGAGTCTGACGGCATTCAAGATTTCAGTGAAACAAATGGTGCCCTGGATTTGACTTCCAGTTTCAGTACAAAGGCCATCAAGGAAGAACCTGGTCTGTCATTTTCCAATGGAGATTATTGTAAGTTTTTAACTTTTGTTTAGTTTACATTGTAATGCAATAACCTTTGGAATCAGTTTGGTAAATAAATCTTTATGCTTTACAGCTGCTGGTCATATGCCATTTATGAGGGTGCCTCAAAGCCTAGTTAAGTTGGAAATGCCAAATCCTTCTGATAATCCAGTTGGTGCCAATAATCCGCCGCCCCAGGTGACGGGCACTCCGCCACCTGGCTCAAGTGCCCCTCGCCGCTCTGCCAAGCAGCATCTGTGTAACGCATGTGGCAAGAATTTCTCCTCAGCCAGCGCGTTGCAGATCCATGAACGTACACATACCGGAGAAAAACCCTTTGCTTGTACCATCTGCGGTAGAGCTTTCACAACTAAAGGAAACCTCAAGGTAACTTGGAGTTGCATTAGTCTATATGCTTACATGTTCAGTTCAGTGATTTTCTGAACCCTTAGGCACCATGCCAATTGATTTGTTTTGCTGACAACTTTAATCCAACTATTTCAGGTCCATGTTGGAACACACATGTGGAGTAACACGACCAGGCGTGGTCAGCGTTTGTCTTTGGATAATCCTATGGCATTGATGGCCATGGGTGCAGAGTCGAAGATGATCCCAGACATGCTGCCCCCAAAAGATTTGATTCCCTCACCGATGAACTTTGATCCAGCGGTTTGGAATCAGTACGCTGCTGCTTTCTCGAATGGGCTGGCCATGAAAGCCAATGAAATTTCAGTCATTCAAAATGGAGGAATCCCAATCCCTGGAAGCCTTGCTGGAGGCCCTTTGGTTGGCTCCACAGGAGGCTTGATGAAGATGGACTCTCATTCAGGCATTCCGGGTACTGTTGCTGAAATGGAAAAGAATGGCTCTGAGAGTGTAGTTAAATCTCAGTTTCCACACTTTATGGAGGAGGGCAAAGTGAATTAGACCACATTTGAGTTTTCATTCAGTGATCTAAATGATTTTGCTACAAACTTTTCAGTAGGCACAATCAAATTCGGTTCTTTCATGTTGCCTTTAGGGTCTTTTTTTTTTTTTTTTTTTTGGGCTGCAAAAATTTTATTAAATGTCCTAATGTGAGCAACACTGATTTGTGGACTTCATCTGAAACCTTGATGTAACTACTGTAGTTATTACTGTTTCTTTTTCTCTAATATATGCGGGTATTTTCCAGTAATGTTTCTAGAAGTTGAATGTAAGTTTTACTTGAAATGATCTTTCTTCCAGAACTGTCCTACTAGTGAGACTTGATTAAACTACAGTTTTACCAGATCTCTCAGTAAACTGGTGTAGACTACAATCTCACACTTATTTTTAAAAGTCCTATCGGCCCCATGTTCTTGTTTTGGTGAAGTTATGCTTGGTGATCTAGGGCATGTTTATTTCACAGCTCTTCTTGGGCAGTGTAGAATAGATGTATAACAGTTTGCTGAAGTTCCTGTTAGTTTCAGACTTGCCTATTGAAGTGACTGGAATCTAGGATTTCATATTAACTTATTCTATTGAATTGCAGTGTAGCTCCTTTTCTGCTCTACCAAAAAAAAAATTTATTTAAGTGCCTCTGTGGTGCGTGTTTTTAAAAAAAGAAAAAAGAAAAAGCACCAACAATTATAATGAAGGTTCTTTGCAGATCTTTTTGTTTATGACCAAAGTGTACTATATTTTTTACATGTAGCTTTAGAGTATTGTTTGTGAAATCCACAATAAGCATTTAATGTGGCATTTGGGCCTTTATTCCCATCAGTGGGACTGACCATCCTTTATTTGAAAACTTTAAGGTTTTCCTTTGTAAGGGCCAGTACGACGCTGAAATCCCTGCACTTTATTTCTCTACATGTGGCCAAGATTTAGATTTTAACTGGAACATCTGTTGACCAGGGAGCTGTTTGTTCGCTGTAACATTTTAGTTTGTCCTTTTTTTTTTTTTTTCCCCCTCTGCACAGTGTTTCCCTTTTTTTTTTTTTTTTTTTTTTTTTTTCTTTTCTTAATTTTATCAATTTAAACGGCGTTGTTGTAGATGTCTGGTCAAAATGTGCTACTTAATGGTTTTGTGGCATACCCAAGGGAACCAGCAAACAATTAAACCTCCTTTTGTCATTTGCTTCAAGACCACCAGTTTTTTCACCGGTTTGTATGCTATAATGTGGATCCGAAACATCAGCTTGTCAAACATCTACCTCAATTTGATGCCTTTCTTATTCTTGCTCTACTGACTTGAACAGCTGTAAATATATATATATTTTTTTTCCTCCTCCCCTGTCAAGTGCTTGGAGTAGGTGATGTTGACGCTTAGCCTTTCCAGAACCTGCTGATTTATTATATTTTTTATTCTTCTCTCAATTTCCCTTCTAGTAATGAATGTATCACTGGACACTTTGCACAACTCTTGCTCAGAATAGAACAAGGTGCCCTCAGAAAAGACTCCTGTACATTTACTTTTGTATGCATTGCCAAGTTGTGCCTTTTTTTTTTTTTTTTTTTTGTTTTTTTTTTTTAAGGAAAAAGATTGTCAGGTCTTAGTCAGAGGGGTCTTGTATTCTTCGAATGCTGAGTCTGTTTTAGGTTTGATTACAGTGTAGGTTTTTTTGTAAATGTTTGCTCCCCCCTGCTCAATCCTGTCTTGATTATATTTTGAAAAATAAAACCAGGATCTTTCAAACCAAGGCTCTTTTGACTTCAGTTTGTGTGCAATGTGGGGATAAAATGCTGAATCAAGGAAACTTGGGAATGTATGAAAATGGTGGAACATGTCATCTGTTCATGGGGTGATACAAATGTTTATAAGTGAGAAATTTGTTAATTTACTGCTCTGCAGCCTTGGTCTAGATTATCAGGAAAATGAACAGGTGTTGTTTATAGACGTGGATGTGCACGCGCTAATGTCATCCCATTCGCGCTCTTGTGTTCAAGCTGCATTGAGGATCTCTGACTCTAAGCTCTGACGGCTCCAGCTTCTGCTCGCTTCCGCCCTGCCAGGAGACACGCCTGGCTGATTTCAAAACCGGTATCGGCCCATAATGGCCGGAATGACTGATAATATTCCCCTGCAGCCGGTTCGGCACAAAAAACGACATGACAACAAAAATAAAATCGGGTAAGAGCAGCGTTCAATGGAGGCATCGCATTTTCATAAAGGGAAAATATCTGTTCTGTATATCTGCTCATTGGTTAGCCTGCTAGCTTGGCAGCTAACCTCCATAGGGCGTAATAAACGTTTGCGTTATCATTTCACCCTTAATACATTCATTTCTTATTCATTTATTTTACGTTTGCATCATTTATTTCGGATCAGGACCCTTTTTTTTTATTTCTATCTTAAACACCGAGATAACAAACGCACCTACATCCTTGTTCCGGGTCTTATCCGTACGTGCAGGTGCATATTGTTGGTTTCAAGACGAAATATTTAATTTGTCAAATATGGCAAGTTTTTGTGTTTTAAAGCTTAGAAAATCGAATTAACATTTAATTTCGGTAAACCAAACGAGCCTGTTTGTGCATGAAGCCGTACACGCGAATAATCAACAATATTCGATTCATTGTCTAGTCAAGCTTTTGTTTTAACAGTCGCAGATTCGACGCCTAGAGCTTCCATTATAATTCACTGCTTAATACAAGTTCTATATTTGATCTGAATGATCATGGTAGTGAATGCTATCGTGTTTTCCAGGGTCTAATATGGACCTGAGGATGGGTGTGTGTGTGTGTGTGTGTGTGTGTGTGTATGTTTACATCCAGTACATCCAGTGCTCTCATCTTCAGTAAGCATTTTATCCTGGTCAGGGTCATACTGGTTAGAACCTGTCCACTGGGAACACTGGGTCAGAGTTGGGGACACACCCAACTGTGAATGAGATGCTGGTCCATCAGTGCATGCCGTTTGCCCAAAATAATCCAATCTAGTTAAGGAGGACATGAGAGAACCTGGAGGAAACCAAGACCGAGAGGAGCAGGACAGATCCAGACAGTAAACCTGAGCTCAGGATAAAACCAGGGATCCCGGAGCGATGAGACGGCATGAATGGCGTCAGTGCCACCATGTCATCCTAAAGAATATACGCTCTTTTGAATATAGTCTGTGTATAAACACATGCACATTTTGCTACTACAGACACATGACCATCAGCCAAATTTTAGTTGTTACCGAAAGCTCTGATGTATGTAAATGTTCTGATATATCAGTAAAAACAATAAGGTGATAACATTGTCCAGCACAAGTGACAGATATGTGTCAAATATAACTGCCTAATGAGAAAAGAAGTGATCTATACATGCTTGCATTTAACACTCAGGCGCCGTGGAAAGTCCTTGACTCGCGCAGGCATGTGCTTTCTTCAGGTTTAGGATGTGACTAAAATGTTTCTGTCTAGGTCCTGCTTTGAAAAAAAAAAAAATGTCTCCTGGTGTAAATCCAAACCATGAATTTAATATACAGGTTTTTATTTTTTTTATTTTATGAGTGCATGTATATGCATGGTCCCTTGACTTCACATCACATCTAGGCATCACATCTTGGCATTCCTAATTTGCTTCCAATGCCCTCAGACCCACCAAGGATCCACCATGACCCCGTCTAAGATAAAATGCTTACTACTGAAGATAAATGAATGAATAAACCAGATTAATAACTTATACCCCACAAACAATCCCCGGGTTACTGTGTACCTGAAATAGTCTTTTTATTTTTTTAATGCTGCTGACACATGAGGCGCTTTGTGCACTTCATAAGGCAACGAAGGGAAGGCAATATTAGAACTTTCCATATGTTCCCGAGTCATGACCTACCATCTACTATTTGCAATGGAAATCATTCGAGAGAATTTTAGGCACTTCATAATGCAAAAAGGAAGAACATTACCATTTTTCTTGAATCGAATTCACATCTCCACCCATTGCATTCTATGTGTTCATTTCCATTTCGGTAATCGAGTGAGCATCCAAAACACTCACGGAATTATTGTTCGTTGCTAAGTATTATATTCTGACTACAAGAAGAAAACGCTGTGTATATGGAAGGAGAATATAGATAGGAGACAACACTATGTTTCAGACATCACGGTCTTCGAGATGAGGCTTGTTTGATAAAGGAGGTGGTTAGTAGATAATGTTACACTACACATGACTGAAGAACTTAGGGACTGGTTGAAAATAAAACAAATGGCCATGGAGAGCTTCAAAAAAGGTTTTTGAAGTCAAATACACTTTTATTTATTTATTTATTTATAAAAGACAGTATTTTGCTATTTAAAAAAGCTTATTTATTTCAAAGTGCCTTTCTAGCAATAATCTCTATTACCTTGGTGATAGTTTTTTCCAAGGGCTGTTATTTATGATTATATTATTTCTTTATAACTGTACTCGCTTTAGTTACGCTGTAGTGGTTTTTAGTTGGTCTTGCAGAAGCTGTCTCATCCTTGATTCCTCCAGTGTGGCCGAGTTAACACGGTGGTCATGTTGTAATCCGGGAAGGTCATGAATGAACATACCGAGAGAAGTTAATATTTTGAAGGCCACAAACTAAGAGACGACCACAAATTGCGTAACCGAAAAGTTGTCACCATATATTGTGGAACTTGGTCCTATGAGTTAATATGTCATGGGAACATCATACCTAATATGCCATGCCTGGTTAATAATTTGGAGAGAGAATTCGCAGGTGGTTGTAGGTAATGCTGTGTTCATGGCTCACTGCCAATGATGTAGGTATGACTGGTTTGATAGCATTCCAAAGTGTTTACTAGATAATATATATATTTTTTATTGACTTACTATATTTTAGTACACGTTTTTACTACATTCTATTGTTTTATTGATATGACAGAAGGTTCTCTGTTTTTGGTCACACGGTGAGACGACTAACTAAGAGAAAACTCTTCAGTATTGTGACAAAAAAATCTTTAAAACCTTGATTTTAGGTTTAGGTCACAATGGTGGAATCTGGCTTGTAGATACAAGTTCAATTTTCAGTGCTAGTGAAAAGTTTTGGACTAAGGCTGCAGTTATGGATTATTTTAGTAATCGAGTATTCTGCGGATTAGTCCACCGATTAGTCGAGTATTCGGATAAGAAGTACCTTTTCTTCATTAAAGAGCGATACTAAATATATGGAAAAAATAATAAGGAATGAGGAAAATCTAAGGAAAAATAAGGCAGGTCTCTTAAAATGAATAAGCAAATTGTTTCTTTTTTTTTAGAAAAAATTTACATTTAGTGCATTTAACTGCCATGTGACATCAAAATGCAAATACAAATAAGTAAATAAAAAAAAAATCCTAAAAATTAATTTTAAATTACTTCAAAAAAAGGTAAACAGTAACTCGAATAATCGTTTCAGCCCTAGTTTGCACACACTTTCTCCTTCAGTGCTTATTAGTGCTGTTTTCCATCACACTCTGATCCAACTTATTCCAAACCATCTCAACTGATTTTAGATCGGGTGATTGTGAAGGCCAGTCATCTGATGCAGCACTTCATCGCTCTATTTCTTGAACAAATAGCTCTTACATATCCTAGAGGTGTGTTTGGGGTCATTATCCTGTTGGAAAAACAAATGACGGTCCCACTATGTACAAACCAGATGAAATGGCATGTCGCTGCAAAATGCTGAGGTCGCCATGTTGGTTAAGTGTGCCCTCTGTTTTGACTAAATCACCAACCGTGTCAACAGCAACGCACCCTCACCCCATTACACCTCTTAAATGCTTCACAGTGGAAACCACACATTCAGGAACCGTCCATTCCCCCTGTGTGTTTAACAAAAATCTCAAGAAGAAGAAGTTACACTACATGACTCTTACATTAAGGCTACAAGGTGCTTTGTCAATTGTTTTGGATAAGAGTGTCTGCCAAATGCCATCAATGTTAATACAGATATCTAGAACTTGTCATTCTTATATTTTGGTCTTCTTTCCCAGTATATAATGACTTCAAAGCATTTTTCATTATTAAATTTGTATTATTATGTTATATTATATTATATTATATTATATTATATTATTATATTATTTCAGATGTACAAAATATTTTCAGCAAATATGAAATATATATATATATATATATATATATATATATATATATATATATATATATATGAAATCATATTTCCATATAAACATTTCATATAAAAAATATGAATGGAAAAAATAAGAATTCAATAGTTTTATTTGATCCTGTACTTTTATCTGAAAAGCTTTCTAGCTGCCTGCACTTCACAAAAGAACAAAGGAAGGCAATATTCAAAAAGGGTCCTTTTCTGAAAGTTATGTAAATTCCTTAACTACATTTATAGGCACAATTTTTGTAGTAGAGCACGAACTGTATTTGCAGTAGAAACTGAAAACTTTGTTAGGTGCACAGATGAAGCAAAAACATTCACTTAAAATGTTGTAAACGGCTGTAAAGAATGTGTGAAACAAGCGCAGATGTGTTTTGCAGGTGCTGCCCGTGGTCGAGGTGTTGCGGAGCGGGAGAGTTTCGTCCTCGGACAGTATGGCTCGGACATCCTGAGAAAAGGGAACAGCGGTACCCGAAGAATGTCATCAATAACCAAAAGTATAATTTCTTCACCTTTCTGCCAGGGGTAAGAGGCAATAAATGTTCCCCCAGGAGCACAGTGCTACACATTGCTAGAACACTTGATATGTTTTCCATATTCTCCTGAACCAAGCTAAACTTTAGTGATTTTCTTACATAGGCCCCTCAGAAAAACATAATTTACCAGATTTTTGCTTAAAACTTTTTTGCATGGCAAATAACCCGAGATTGCAATAGCACTTCTGCATGGTAAAAAAAAAATCTGTCGTTGTGATTGTTGAGGCACAACAACAATTTCTAGCAAAATCAGTCATTTATATAGCATTACATTATATGAGTATATAGTTTGAGGAAATTGACTTAAAAGTTGCAGGTATGTAAGTTGAAATCTCATCAAACTGTCAATAAACCAAACTACACGTTTTGTTTAATGATGTAATTAGTGCTGCTATATACACTCATTGGTCACTTTATTTGGAACACTCAGACACCTGTTTATTTATGAGAGCTGATAATCGGAAAAGAAGACAGGAAACCCACTGTAACCTCAGATTCCTGTTCAGAGCTGAAAGGAGTGGGAGTCGATGTGGTTTGGCATACTGTGTGTTCTGAGATGCTTTTCTGCTCAGCAAAGTGTGGTTATTTTTTTCAGCTTGCATTAGTTGCACTGAAGAATTTCCATGTATGTGTGCTAATCCCAGGAGATCTGCAATTTCTGAACCAACTGCATGATTGTCCAGAATAGTGTCAAAAAGGTTTCCAGACTGGCTATGTTTACAAAAAGAAATTTTTTTAAATCTACATTTACGAACTATCACCTTTAAAATAGTCCCCATGCACAGCAGTACAGCACTCCCAGCGTTCCTGCCACTTCTGGAACGTGTCCTGGACGTCTTCTTTTCAAATCAAGCAACTTCTGCGATTCACACTGGATCTCCGCAATGGAGTCAGAAATGGCTACCTTTGTTCTGGATCTTCATCTTAGGGAAGAGGGCAAAGTCTGCAGGAGTCATATCTGGCCAGTAGGGTGGGTGCGGAAGTGAGATCATTTGGATTGTTCTCCCGACGATCATCATGCACAAGTAGCCGAATGGTTTTGACATTTTCGGGGGGGGGGGGGGGGGGGAGCTCGTTAAAGGTCTTTCTGATCTTCCAGCAAGGTTCTTCCGCTCTTGCTCTTTGCCAAATTATTTTCGGTGAATCCTTTTGATCTTCACAGAAGTATCATTTCACTTGCACATCTCAGCACATATTTGCATAAGCCTTACATGTTTTGAGAGTGTATGTCTTCAAGGTTGAAGGCTGACGTATTTTACTTACAGTCGTCACTATGTAATGAATCATTCTTCAATTAATGCCATTCAGTCATGCTTTCATTATGTGCATGTTTACCCTGCAACTGTTAAACATCATTTCAGATTTTAATGAAAATACTACTCAATACATTTGCAGGTGCTGTTTAACCAGTTCAAGTACTTCTTCAATCTGTACTTTCTGCTGCTGGCCTGCTCTCAGTTTGTGAATGAATTGAGACTAGGGGCTCTGTACACCTACTGGGTTCCACTGGTGAGTCGAGGCCTTTTCTGCCTGTGTTGCCTTTTTATAAAAAAAAAAGATATCAACCCTCTAATACTACTTATATATAATGTATTTATATATATTTTTTTTCTTGGTGCAGGGTTTTGTTTTGATCATCACCATCGTGAGGGAAGCAGTCGAAGAAATTCGATGTTTTCTGCGGGACAAAGAGGTCAATTCACAGATTTATAGCAAGCTTTGTACAAGAGGTGAGCTGTTGTTTACAGTGGAATGCCATGCAGCTGGATGTCAGCTGGCAGAGAATAGCTTTGTTGTTGTGAACTTTCTTGTATAAGCATGTCCGCCATTATATAGTGTATAGTAAGCAACTGTCTAGAAAATATCCTTCTGGAGCTTTGTTTGAGATCAGTATCACACATCAGCTGATGCTTTCAAGTAAGATTTCCGAGTTTTAAACAAACAGTGGACAACTTGCACTCAGGTTTTTGACTCAGTTTTTAAATGGTTTGACTCTTAAGTTTTTGTTCTGTTTTCATTCATCAGGCATTCGTCCCTTTTAGCACAGCGTCTTTGAGATTTACAGCTTCCAAGTTTCCACTGTTCCTAGCTCAGAATGAAAAACCTGACCATAAACTTTTGCTGTTAACCTCCACTCTTCTGGGAAAATGTTCAACTAGATTTTGGAGTGTGCTGAAACTTGTGCTCATTCAGCTACATCAATTAGATGTAAAGTCAGGTAATGATGTGGGGTGAGGGGGCCTGGGGTACAGTCAGCTTTTCAATTTGTGCTAAAGATCCTCAGTAGGATTGAGGTCAGAGATCATTAGTAGGTCACTCAAGATCTTCCACTCCAACACATGTAAACCATATCTCCATGGAGGTGGCTTTGTGCATAGGGCACAACGCATTGCTATGCTTGAACAGGTTTGTGGTCTTCTAAAGGAAAGGTTTAATGCTACAGCATCCATAGTCTATTGTGTGCCTCTAGCTTTGTGGCATCAGTCTGGGAACGGACCACAAATGGATGGAAGAGTCAGGTGTCCTAATACTTTTGTGTATGTTGCACCATAAATAAGATCTGTGGAAGATATTTGACACCAGCACTGTGATTTATACCCACCGCACACGTCTTAAAGCAGTTCTCTATTTTTCTTGAAGGAACTTTACTTTTGCGTTCTTACATATCAAATGACTTGTCACAGACGTGTCTCTTTGGTAGGCATTTGCGAACCTTGATTTTTAAACGCAGCAAATTCGACTGTTGTGAATAAACCATTCAAAGCAGGAACTGTGTTAAATAAAATGCAAAAGTGTTTGCGTGAGTAGCCAATTATATCATAGCCTTGCTAACGGCTTGATTCTGATTTGTCACTGGTTTTAAATGTATTATTTTTTTTTTATAACAGCAAAAATATATACATTTTAAATATATTACTTTTAAATTTAAATACAGTAAATTAATTATGTATTATATATTTTTAGATTTTCTTTCAATATATAAAAATATATAAAGTCATATTTAAAAAGGTTTTTGCCCTAATCACATGGCATCAATATCCAGAACTGAAGTATTCTTTCTTTCTTTCTTTCTTTCTTTCTTTCTTTCTTTCTTTCTTTCTTTCTTTCTTTCTTTCTTTCTTTCTTTCTTTCTTTCTTTCTTTCTTTCTTTCTTTCTTTCTTTCTTTCTTTTTTTTTTTCTTTTTTTCTTTCTTTCTTTTTCTTTCCCACATACAATTTTCAGACTTTTCACTCTAAATTTCAGAATCATAGCAGAGTACAATGACTCTGCTCTTCGATAGCCTGAGTGCACATACCTGTATATGTGTACATGCTAATGTTTTGCATATGCTTCGTATGAGGTCCCTACACAGGTTATAGGTCACTGACCTTTTCCAAACAATTTCAGTCATTAATTTGGAGTGGAATGAGAGAGAGTTCTGCCCAATTCCAGAACGCTTGTAAAGCCTCATAGGAGGGTATTGTTGAGAAGTAAATGGAAACCTCGAGGTCTGGGAAATCTCAGAAGAAACACTTCAAGTGAAATTGAATATGTACTCATGAATATACACAATTATTGCTGGTCTCAGTGAAACAGCATCAGATGCTAAAAAAAAAACAAAAAAAAAAACACCAGGAAGATAAATGTATTGAAAATACATACTTAAAAAATAACGCATCCTAAGTTACTATAAGAATTATCTTTGAAGGCAATTAGGAGTGGTATATTTCTTTAAATTATCTGCATCCATAGCGAATGAGTTTGTTGGCTTCGCTAATCCTCTTTCTTGTCCTCTCCAAGGAACAATGAAGGTGAAAAGTAGCAGCATCCAAGTTGGAGATCTTATCATCGTTGAAAAGGTTGGTGTGTTAATCAGCTCAGTCTTTGAAAAAGGTTGGAGGTCTTGTGACTAATTGCATCTTATCCTTATGAATACTTGAACTGTTTTCCCACTGAGAACTGTAACTCGACTCTTGAGCCAAAATCTATCTATCTATCTATCTATCTATCTATCTATCTATCTATCTATCTATCTATCTGTCTGTCTGTCTGTCTGTCTGTCTGTCTGTCTGTCTGTCTGTCTGTCTGTC
Organism: Silurus aristotelis; assembly: GCF_946808225.1. NCBI lineage: Eukaryota > Metazoa > Chordata > Actinopteri > Siluriformes > Siluridae > Silurus > Silurus aristotelis. Next base: position 18,387,157 of record NC_139592.1, on the reverse strand, counting down.
TGTCTGTCTGTCTGTCTGTCTGTCTGTCTGTCTGTCTGTCTGTCTGTCTGTCTGTCTGTCTGTTTAAAAATCAGTTTAAATATTTAATGCCAACAATTTTTATATTCTCAAACAATAGCCATGTGAGGATATACCAATTTACACGTTCTATTTAAAAATTGCAAATTGCCTTGATTGAGAGCGAACTATTGAGAGACTAAGTCATGTAGCCTGGGGCCAGTGGTTACGTTATAAGTAATCCTGTGTAATTCCACTCCGGTTGAGGTCTGTGTTGCCTTTTGTTAAGCAGTTGCCTTTTTTGTCTTGCAGTCTGCAGCTTGTTGTAAGAAGATTTGTTTGTCTGGCATCTAAACTCCGAAGACATGAACGAGCAGGCTAGGCTTTGTTCTGGCACCCTGAAGATATTCTTGCTCAATTAGCGAAGCATTTATCTGTATTCGATTGAAGATATTTACTGCGGGTGATGTTTCAGGAAAGACAAATGAGTCGACAGGGTATCTGGAACAAACAGAATTATTAGGGTCTTTTTTTTCAGGGTTTCCTGGTGGCCAAAGTATGGGAAAAAAGTACTGCTTATTGACTTTCAGGGCAGGACATTTGTCTTGTCTTGTATTTGATATGTAGCTATCCTAAGAGATAGCAGGGTGAAAAGTGGTGCTGTAACTATAGCACATGCTTATCAATTCTACCACATATTTTTGCCGAGGTGCGATCTGGCTGTCAGTAGAATGGTTTTTCTGTTGGGGTGGATCAATTTGCATGCACAAATGATAGGCCTTTTTAGAATCAGGAACAAACAGGTATGTGGAAACATGACCAAACAGAGAAAAAGTGTATTTTTAATCAGTAAAAGACACATAAAGACACTAGTCATATATGAATAATGTGCTGTATGTATGATATGAGGAGATGCACGACACTAAATCTTAGAATTGAGCAACTTGCTTTGTTTTTAAGGTTGCAACATTGATATGCCCCATTGCAAACACTGTTAGAAGATGATTTTTCTCATAAATGAATATATTAACTTTATTATCAAATAAATAGAATGGGAAGCTTTTACATGACTGGCGTTCTGATGATTTGTACTCTGGATTCTTTCAAAGTCATGTAAAATAAATTCTTCTTCAATGACTTCAATAAAGACTTCAATGCAGGAAATGATTTCAGTAGTTCAGTAGTTGTTGTAATCCAAATAAAGCAGGACTGAGTTGGTAGAGGAGACTCCCTTATAGGTGGTCATGTCCCTTTTGTAACCATCTCTCCTTCATTCTTTCACACTCCACTAGAATCAACGTGTTCCTGCTGACATGATCTTCGTTCGGACCTCTGAAAGAAACGGTAAACATCTCTCACTTCATTCCAGGCGTCCGAACAGAAAGGAAGGGAAAGAACCGAGTTCTAAGTACACCCGCAAATTACTTTCAAATAAGGGCCATTTTATTGCCGACACCTTTCACCGAGTGGAGCGATGGCGTGTCGGCGTCACGCTATGGTTTCTGAATCTTGGCCTAAAAAAAGCTTTTGCCTGTTTAGCTGGTTATAGCATGGAATAATCAAATCTCATCTTGACTGAGATTTCTTTTTGTCTTTCAAATGCCAAAGGCAGTTGGCGAGGAAAATCAAGACATGCAAAGCGACGCAGAAAATCGAAAGAATACACAAAACAAACAAATGCAAAGGGCAGAAGGACAGGGTATCATCTGAATAAACAAATGACCAAGAGATTGAAATTTGTTGCGTGCTACACAGAGTGTTGTTATGTCTAAAAAGTTCAACTGCAAGGTCACCTGGGAAAACAGTCCATGTCTGAAAAATGAAAGATTTAGATCATTTTTAAAGCACTGGGTTTTTAAGTTGTATTTGTATTTAAATTTTTTAAAAAGACATTTTTAGTCTTGAAGGCCACACATTTAGTGCTCATCAGACTACAAACACAAACCTAAATAGGTTTGTTGAGTGTCCTGGCTCAAATCTGTTTTTTCTTGATGGGGGTTGAAACGTGCCTGCTTGATGTGTTGGTTTTACAGGAAGGGGTGCATTGTTATCTGCCCTGCAGATGTAGACCATTAGGTCAATTATAAAGAGCCTAGGGTTCCACAGCCCCAGCAGGATGACACATCTTTAAAATGGGGGCAGGGATGTGAAAATCTTGCATATAAACCAAACTCAACTAGTTTTAGTTGAATGTGTGTGTAGCTGTTTTAAAATAGTTTAATAACATTTAAAATAACTTTTACTTGATTAACATGTAGGTAATGCTGCTTGAGGATGATGATGATGATGATAAGCTATGCTATAGGAATTTTTATATTTATTGCATAAAATACATTAAAATCAACATCCATATGTGGTTGGACAAAGGAATTATGCACCACAGTGCCCTCTGGAGGCTGACTATGTAAAATGCAACAGTTTATAAGTCAAAATGCTTTATGTAAGCCAAGACGAACTGTAGTGCTTAATCGTATGTAATAAATTAACAATGAACTATTAGTACCACTGTTTTTAATCCGTCTGTTATTTTTAAGGTTCGTGCTTTCTGAGGACTGACCAGCTGGATGGAGAAACAGACTGGAAACTGCGCCTCCCAGTGGCCTGCACACAAAGACTTCCTACTGCAGCAGTGAGTTATTAACCAAATTCATAGAATTGAATATTGAATATGCCAAGCACCATTTAGCACACGGAATGTGCTTGCTTGTAGGACCTTCTACAGATCAGGTCGTTTGTGTACGCCGAGGAACCGAATATCGACATCCATAACTTCATCGGTACCTTTACACGGGTGAGTACAGACGTGCTGATATGATCCACCGCATTCTTAACGTGAATTGAAACCGTAAAAACTCACCAGAAAGCTGCTGCTGTTGCTGTTTCCAGGAGGATGGAGACCCTCCCGTAAACGAGAGCCTGAGTATCGAGAACACACTGTGGGCCAGCACTGTTGTTGCCTCGGGTAAGCGAAACCGATACACTGCTTGTTTCTGCACCTTCATGTGTGGGTACTTAGAATTCATGTCTTATTGTGTGTTCATTTCTACTGTGTGTGTGTGTGTGTGTGTGTGTGTGTGTGTGTGTGTGTGTGTGTGTGTGTGTGTGTGTATCTGCAACTACAGGTACAGTGATAGGGGTTGTGATTTACACCGGCAAAGAACTACGCAGCGTTATGAACACGTCCAATCCAAGAAATAAGGTACCGTTTACAAATGGGTTTCAATGTACAATTTGATGGTATTTTATAAAAATAAAAAAACACAACAGTAATATTATGTAATCTTATTGTTATTGTTGTGATATTTTAATTTATGCTCAATTGCTGTTGAAATTTCAAATGTAATTGGTCAGTAAAGTCAGGGACTGAAGTATGGTGAGAACTGGGGTGCAGTCAGAATTTCAATTCATCCCAAAGGTGTTCAGTAGGGCTGAGGTCAGAGCTTTATAGCAGGCAAAACGATCTCCTACTCCAGTCCATGTAAATTATATGGTCCTTTCATGCTGGAACAGGTTTGGGTCTCCTATTTCAAGTGAAGGGAAAATATAAAGCTTTTGAATTCAGAAACATTGTATACAATTGTGTGTATAAAATAATAATTAAAAAATATATATATATATATATATATATATATATATATATATATATATATATATATATATATATATATATATATATATATATGTGTATGAAGGTTGAGGCTCTGGGTTACTTTTTGGAAAGTTTGGGGTTCAAGCCCCGGAATTTTCAAGCTGCCAGTCTTGGGGCCCTTGAGCAGGACCCTTAACCCTCTGTGTATTCCAGGGGTGCTGTAACATGGCTGACCCTGTGCTCTGACCCCAGCTTCCTACATTACTGGGATATGTATAGAAATAACAATTTCCACGATCAATAAAGTATTCTAAATAAATAAAATAAATATGGCTGGTGTTTCAATACTTCTGTTCATATAGTGTATAAGATGTTGATCCCAATTTGCTGCTGTAGATCGGCCTTTTTGACCTGGAAGTGAACTGCTTAACCAAGATTCTGTTCGGAGCCCTGGTGGTGGTCTCGCTGGTCATGGTGGCTCTGCAGCACTTTGCTGGTCGCTGGTACCTTCAGATCTTCCGCTTCCTGTTGCTCTTTTCCAACATAGTGCCCATCAGGTGAGGGATTGTTTTATATTAGGGATACTTAACTCAGTGTAGTGTGTGTACATTAATATAACAGATTACTGTAAAGTAGAAATGAAGTAATTTGACCGTAAACACTATTGCTGCACTGGTTAAATACCACTCATCTTTACAATCTGCAGTTCATTTAAGTGAAATTTATTTTTTAGCATATAATACGAGTAAAACATTGAATTAATGTTGCAAGTGGTGCACTATTTAAAAATCGCTTCAGCCAGTTTCTACAGTAGTGTTAACCATTTAATCTGATTTTCAGTTTGCGTGTAAACCTGGATATGGGCAAGATGGTGTTCAGCTGGATGATCAAGAAGGATTCAAAAATCCCCGGAACTGTGGTTCGAGCCAGCACCATCCCCGAGCAGCTTGGACGAATCTCCTATCTCCTCACTGATAAAACGGGTGAGAATCAGATTTTGACAATGAACATTGTCTCAAAGCAGCTATACACATAATGTGGTGATAAAAAATGAATATGTTCTTATTTATAAATGGCTTGTTATTGGAAGAGGAGGTTTCAAGTTAGCAGAAAGTTTCGAGTTAACCACTTGTTATAACTATGGTAAGCGGAAAGACATCTAAAAATGCAGAACACATAGAACCTGGAGGTGGATGGGACAGGAGAAGCCTACATTGGGTCTTCCACAGGAGAAGACTGCATTGGGTTCTACTCCTATCAGCCAACAGAAATGTGAGACTACGTTAGGCATAGTTTCATTAAAATCGGACTATCGAAGATCAGTAACAGACCAGGTAAAAGAAATGTTTCCGTTCTGTACCTGTGCCCACTGTAGACTTACAGTTCTGTATTCACCTGCCATGAGTGAAACCCTCTGTACACTTCTGCTGTAACAGTAACAGTGTAACTTGCTTTTGGGCCACATCAAAAACTCCTCAATGACTAGTTGTGTTTGTATTGTGCAATGGACAATGGGCCAAAGCAGAGATAAAGAGGTAGTGAAGTTTGAATGTATAAGTTTATTTAACCTTATAAGTTTATCCCTAATAAACATGCATGTGGTGACGGTGACAAGGACAAAACTCCCAGAGACGTTTTGAGGTACAAAACTTGAGAGGAACCAGACTCAAAAGGGAACCCATTCTCATCTTGGTGGCACTGATTGTCCATTCATTATAGTTCAATCATTGTTAAGGTGTACTGTTCAGTGATTGCCACTCGGATGCAAACTGTTCATGCAAACTGCAGTCCTAAGCCATTGTTGCAGACTGTTGATATTAATTACAGTCCAAATCCATCCTCATTGTTCAGTGAGTTGCTCAGTAACTTCATGGACCTTTAGGATGTGCTTGTGGAACCATCCTCAGCTGTACATGGTCTCCAATTGAAGACCAACTCCAACTCTATCCAGAGGTAGGGTATCGGGATAAATAAACCGAAGAGAAGAAAGGGACAGGAACACTGGTCACTGTACCCCAGGAGCATGTTGGGTAAGAGAGAGAGAGAGAGAGAGAGAGAGAGAGAGAGAGAGAGAGAGAGAGAGAGAGAGAGAGAGAGAGAGAGAGAGAGAGAGAGAGAGAGAGAGAGAGAGAGAGAGAGAGAGAGAGAGAGAGAGAGAGAGAGAGAGAGAGAGAGAGAGAGAGAGAGGATATTTAAATTTTTTAGTTTCTCTAGTCTTTACAGTAGAGAGAGAGAAGGGGGGGGGGTGAGATCAGCAACTGCATGTTTTTGTGGAGTCTATTCTGTATTGTCAATAAAAGTGCTCTAAAGACTATAGAGGGAAAAGAGCTTAACGCTTCATTGACTACATGGCTTCCTTAATAAATCTGCAGAAGGAATGAACAATGTTTTCAGTGGATTTTAACTCAAAGGCTTGTCAAAAAAAAGTGTTAGCTCAGAATTATCGTTTTGTCTTTAATCCAGTCAAATATATTCTTGTTAATGGTATAGCTCAAGAGGACCACATAATATTTCAGGTCTCATATATAACGTCTCTTAGTCAGAAAAAAGGGGAAAGATTTTGTTTTTGAAGCTCGATTTATTCTCAGTAATCCAGCGGGTACTCGAGAGCGTCCCATTTGCGAGACTAAAATAAAAGCAGTGTGTGGTTTGGTGTGAAAGCCGATAGCACTGAAGTGACTTTAAGGACTGGAGACAGTAGCTCAAGGTTAGTTTAGATCTTTTCCGTGGAGCTTAGGTAGTGCGCTGTGGGCAAAGTCGTGTCACTTATTCGAATTTAAAGCCATTTCCATGCTTTTTTTTCCAGTTTTCCTCTGACCTCTCTTGTTAAATTCTCCCCTTCTGATTTATGACACCAAATGACAGATGCTTTTTACGTCAAGGGAAAGAAAGAGTTGTAAACTAGTGGACAACGGAAGTGTGACTCAGGCAAGAGTGAAACACTGTTAAGTAGAACGTGATCTGCTGAGGTGTCAGGAAACACGTACTAAGCTTTCTGCCATTACTAAGCCTTTAGATTTTATGTTCTGATTTTGTGGTTTGAAAGAGAATGGAACGGTGGGTCTGGTGAGTCTCTTTCTCCTGAAGAAACTTTTCCTTAAGTCAGAAAAGATCCAGCTTTGCCTCTGACTGTTATAAACCCCTGACACTGGAGACTGGAGTAATGCATATACTTATTCATTTCTGTGGAGAAAAAGTTATACTTTCTGTATGATTCTGTATTAGAATGAGCGCATTAAAGCTCAGGTTTAACAGTTGTCCTGGTGCAATAAATTGAGAAACTGGTGACCAATCAGAATTGAGAATCTAATGATTATACCAAAGCTGTGATATTAATCATAGTAAAACATTAGGAGTTGTCTGAGTAACATTTAGGTTTCAAAGGAGTAGCCCTTTGAAATTTTTATTTTTTTTTCCCAAACAGTTGGAATTATAACTTATAATAATCAAAAAAAAAATTCAGTTCAGTTTTATTTTTATAGTGCTTTTAACAATGTACATTTTTCCGAAGCAGCTCTACAGAAATAAAGAGGTTATAATGTTTGAATTTATAGGTTTGTCCCTAAAAAGCAAACCAATGGTGATTTTGACAAGAAAAAACTCCTTTAAATGTTATGAAGAAGAAACCTTGAGAGGACCCCGACCCAAAAGGGAACCCATCCTCTTTCTGGGTGTTTGTTCATTGTTTGTTTTATTGTTGTTGAGGTGTAATGTTTAGTGAAAGGATCTTAAATACAGGACTGATCATGCTAACTGCTGTCCTAGGCCATTGTAGCAGACTGTTTATATTTATTACGGTCCAAATCCACCCTCGCAGTTTTTGAGTTGCTCGGTAACGTCATACCTTCAGTGTTTTCAGTACAGGCAGACTTTCAGTAATAGTCTTTATTTATTCTACGATTTCTTGTTGGGTCCTGTTTGGATTGAATATCTGCGTTTTAAGTTAGCAGGTGTTTCCTTCGCAGTCATTTGCAAATAGCTGTTCTCTGACTGGTTGGATGGCCTCTTTTAATAGGAACTCTCACACAGAACGAGATGGTGTTCAGGCGTCTTCATCTTGGCACCGTGGCATATGGAATGGATTCTATGGACGAAGTGCAGAGTCATGTGTTCAGCGCCTACACTCAGGTAACTAAAACCAGTAAATAAGTGAATAGCCTGGTGTTAATCTGGATAATGCAGATTAGTTAAGGCTATTAAGTATACCATTGTTAAATAAATAAAGCAAAATAAATCTAAAGGTGTGTCAAAATGTTTATTGTTCAATATTACTACGGTCTAGTAAACGTTCAAATGCTTAAGGTGTTCTCTCAGAGAGTTGATTTAACTGTTCTAGGAAGTTCAAGTTGCCAACAATGTCCATAATGACAAAAGAAACCCTAACTGCAGGCGTATAGGAAAGCGAACCACATATGGCCAGTCCTTCAGCATGCGCCTCATAACCCCTTAAGGACATGCTTTGTCCCTTTGACATTTGAAGTCATTAGAGCAGGAAACAGGATTTGCTTGTTCCCTGCCTCTCGGTGGCTAATTTAATAACTCCGCCATTAACCCCTTAAATATACGACCCAAAAATAGCCCGCAAAACGCTAAAGCTTATTGTTCCAACTTTCTGATACATCTGGGAGCTTTTAGAACTTCTCTCGGAGGTCTTAAAGTAGGACATTTGGCTGACACGCTGTTTTATCATTTTGTCAGTGGGGTTGGTAAAGAAGATTTTAGCCGCATTAGTTTTAATTATGGAGCAAGTATACTTTGTTATGGGAGTAAGTAAGAATTTGTTATTTTTTTGGTATGAATTTACTTTAGAAAACGAAACAATAATTTTGAACAACAAAAAAGTTAAATAATATTAATTATAATACCTAATAACAGAAAAGGTAATAGTACTATTACAAGTAACTATTATTATTATTATTATTATTATTATTATTATTATTATTATTATGCAATTAAAAAATTCTCCTCTTGCCAATGTCAACTTATATTATTTACCTCAACCAAGCAATAGGTAATCAGGCTGCATCCCACCTTTCTTTCCTAGACTCCACATGACCAGCCGGCCTCCAGAGCCCCAATCACCACAAAGGTGAGGAAAACCATCAGTAGCCGAGTACACGAGGCAGTGAAGGCCATTGCCCTGGTGCACAACGTGACACCCGTGTACGAGGGGAACGGCGTGACCGAGCAGGCCGAGGCTGAGCAACACTACGAGGACACGTGCAGGGTTTATCAAGCCTCCAGCCCTGACGAGGTAACAGTCTTAACCACACTGCAGCCAGAGAGTTACAGAGTAAAGGAATACTGGAATCGGTTATCCATGCGAGTGGAATGTTCTTGCAGAAGGATCATATGAATGTACATGAGAGGTGTATCATTACTGTAACTACACTTTATCCACTGAAATCCAGATGTAAATTTAAAATTGCTCTAATAAGGAGTTTAATGTCTATTCTGTCTTCACTATTTCTGTTAGGGGCTTTTTTTAAATTTATTTTTATGTTTGCTTTTGTTGGCAACTCACTAATAGACATTGCATTTTGATAAGTTTTAGGATTAAAAACTGCCCCATAAGATGGAGCACAACTTTCCTGATTTGTTTAGCATATGTGGTGTTTTGTGGTTACTGGGATTAAGTCAAGGTCAGTAGGGAAGTGTGGTTTGGTGGTGACGCAGACTGGGCCTACACACACACACACACACACACACACACACACACACACACACACACACACACACACACACACACACACACTCACTCACTTACTCTCGCTTCAAGCAAGGCAATTTTTGGTAACAGACTATGACTAAACATAGAATCACGTACGTCTACTTCTTGCTGCTGGGAAAGAAATGATGAATATTTGATGTAGACTTATCGATATTGTTAATAGTTTTGTACCCTAGACCGCCCCAGTGGTTGACAAACGGAGACGGTGTCACATTTCCAAAACCTGAGCCCTCAGTGATCTGTCATTTACAAAAGCAGATGTGAGGAAGAAAATGGATATGGCTTATTTACCAATCTATCAGAGCTAACTGCATCAACCTAGGCCACGTTAACCTCTTACTATAAAAACACGACGTGCCCAGTGGTCAAATGAAAGCAGTCGGGTCAGGCCTCATTTGTTGACTGTGGTGGCTGTGGTCTAGCGGTGGAGCCAGAGTACTTTATACCTCTCACTAGTCCATCTGGATGCTGTGAGATATGTCATTAGCAGCTAGTTGCAGAGGGCATACGAAATAAGGTTTTTGATCTCTCCCTAACCTCTGGTCTGGAAGTTATTGGGCAATAACTTCTGCCTCCCAGAAATCCCTTCCCCCCCTCCCCCCACCCCCATCAACCCCTTCAGCATTACACTAATGGATGTCATCTGGTTTGTCTTATCTTCATTTGTACACTGAAATGTGGCTGGCCATTCAGTACAAACCATACCAAAGATGGTGATGTTTATTTCTAATGGATAAGGAATGTTCTTATTTTAACGTCTATTTTAAATCTTAACTTCTTAAAACTCATCCTAATGCAGGGCATTTATGGTTCCTTGGATTTCATTTTTAGGTTTTACTGTAGTAGTAGTAGTTTTTTTTTTTTTTTTTTTTTTATAAAATGAGTCCAGCTTTTTAGACGAAATGTAAAGACTAAAGAAAATAAAAGCTCAAGCTAAATTCATCTTTAAACAATTCTAGGCTATTATACCCTAGAATTACTTTTCATATAAATTCATATATCCTTTAAATTAAATTATATAATTTTTTTTTAATTCAAATTTTAGTTAGATTTAATTTAAATTAACTCACTATTTTAGTCTAAATATTTCTATATACTAAATTCAGGATAATTCTTTTTTTTTTCTTGAACAATTGCACTTAATTTACATACACTGTTTTTTTTTTTTTTTACTGAATTTTGGACCAAATTCAATTATGTTTATCGTTTTGATAAATTTTTGACCAAGTTCAATATTTGGAGTAAATTTCAATTAGTTTCATGTTTTCAGAACTAAAATCAGAAAGTCAAAGTCAGCATGTTTCATAATAAATGTTGACTAAATTCAGCTTTTTGTTAGCTGTTAGTTTGAATCAGTTACATTCGGGTTTCATTTCTGTCTTTTAATATGCAATAATTATTTTTATGAGCTAATTTTACTTTTATCAACTAAATTTTTGACTTAATTAGTTTCTAGACTCATTTAGAGCACTTAAACTTAAACAAGCCCTGATGGCTACATGTCAAAACATCAAATTTATTTGCTTTGCTAAGCATTTCAAGGGCACCTCTAAACCCCAAAAGCAGCAAATGTAAATGTCAAAAGCTAAAATGCCAAATCATTTATTTTTTTTCTTGTCTTTCTCTTTCCCATGTGCCTAGGTGTCACTGGTACAGTGGACAGAAAGTGTTGGACTGACTCTGGTGGGAAGAGATCAGTCCTCCATGCAGCTGAGGACCCCTAGTGGTCAAATCCTCAATTTTACCATCCTGCAGATTTTCCCTTTCACCTATGAAAGCAAGCGCATGGGAATCATAGTGCGTGTAAGTATCTTCAATCCCGGCCTGTCATTCCCTTGCAAAGGTTAATACGACAACGATTGCTGAATATTTTTCAGGATACTCACTTACTCCACAACCTGTCTGCCATGTTTCTTTTGGGACTTTCAGTAAGAAGGCAGCCATACAGAGTTGTTTGTTTTGGCTAGGGTTGGTCTGAGAAAGCAGTTCCCCTCCTCTGAACCTGATGACTAACTCTCTCCAAACGAAAATGGCTCACTATTGTTGCTGGCTTGGACTGGAGCCCATATTAGTGCACTTGAGGAAACTAGAAATTAATGGGGGTTTCTTTTTGATATCCGTTCAAACACCTCCAAGGACTCTGGAGAGCACGCAGAGTAAAATCGCTCACGCTGTGGAGTGAAAAACAAGATGCGCACACAAGTATGCTTTGTAGTCAATCACCATCATTGTGGTTGTAATGTTTTTGAAGGCAGCTGAAAACGAAGCAAAAAACAGTTAAGCATCTTTTAGAATCATGAAATGAATACAATAACGTGAATGATGTACTTGATGTGAAAAAAAAAAAAAAAAAAGGATTCTAAAGTATAAATTTACAGTATCGTTCACTTCATGGGATGAGCCACTTTTCGAGTTATTGAGCTTATTGACAATGTAAGATAAGGTAATCCGGTAGATTGTTTTGCACATCATGCACATCTTTTATCTCTCCTTTCAGGATGAGACGAATGGAGAGATCACCTTTTATATAAAAGGAGCTGATGTTGTGATGTCGGGAATAGTACAATACAACGACTGGCTGGAAGAGGAGGTACTTTCACTTTTGCAGATGTATAAATAATAAAATCAACTCCACAGTGTTGTGATGTTTCCTCTTGTATCATGACAATTTTCCGTCTGTTGCAATTTTAAAGCAATTTGTTAAAGCAAATTCCATTGTAGTTTTATTTATTGGTAGTTATACATAAAGATGCAGCAAGTTACATGTGGATGTTACAACAGCTACATTATATGGACAAGTATTAGGACACCTGGCTTTCTCCAGTCATGTGTGGTTCTTCCACAAAATCTGGAGGCACTTGATTGTTTAGGATGTCTCTAGATGCCTTAAGCATTACATTTCCCCTTCACTTGAACTAGGAGACCCAAGCCTGTTCCATCATAACAGTGCTCCTGTGCACAAAGCCAGCTCAGTGAAGAGATGGTTTACATGGAATGGAGTGCAAGATCTTGATTTGCCTGCTATTGACCTCACCCCACCTCCTTACCCTACATCAGTACCTCATTTTACTAAAACCCTTGTGGGTGAATGAGCACATATATCAACAACCACACTTTAAAATCTAGTGGAACATCTTCCTAGCAGAGTGGAGGTTATTATAACAGCAAACGGGGATGAAAAGTGAAATGAGATGTTTAGAAAGCGCAAATGAATCTGATGGTCAGGTCAAACTTTTGTCCATAGAGTGTAAACAGTGGTTTAGTCACCAGGCTCAATTCATTTTCTCTTGGCAAAATAAAAAAAAATTAAAACACAGCTTACAACAAAGTAACGAGCACAAATCTGTCCTGAACAAAATATAAAAAACTTACTGACTGGCACAAAGCTTTAACACTGGAGACTCCTTCCATAAATAACAAAAATGACAAAATGACACTTTAAATCTGAATTTTTTTACTTTTCTTCCCCGTATTCGCCATATGCGAACGAGTTGCTATAAAAACAATGGCGTATTTGAACCTATAGTTTAAGTTATAGACTATCAGAGTTGCATCGTGATAGAAAATTTGAGAACATGATGGGACAATAAAGTGTTGTTATACTCTTGTTGTTTTGCAGTGTGGGAACATGGCCCGCGAGGGGCTGCGAGTCCTCGTGGTGGCTAAGAAATCTCTGACAGAGGAGCAGTATCAAGATTTTGAGGTGACTCATCCTTAAAATGCTTCATATTGTGACAACAGCTTGTGATTATGGATTACGAACTGTTAATAGATTGACCCTAAAGTGAAGTAGTCCACAGGACAAATCTGAACAACGACACTCTGTTGCAGTGCATTATTGATTACGTTCTCTTTCAAATGTTGTACAGGAAACAAAAGCGGTGCTCAGACTGCTGAAGCCTGATATGGTTAACAGAGATTTGACTATCAAATAACACACACCTCACCTGGCATTGAAGATTATTTCCAGAATAATGTTTTCAGACAGATTTGTTAAAGAAATAATGGAGACCTATTGTTTGTAATAATATGCAGCCGAAGTTATAACATAGTCACCTATGAAAAGCTGTCCTGATGTCTGAGCCATGAATCTGTTGCTCTTTTTTTTTCTTATTTTCAAATTTTCCCAGCCAAAGTATCCAGGTGCAGATTTAACTTGATATCTGTGCAAGTTACTGAGGAACCATACAACTTCAATAACAGTTTCAAAACAAGAGACACAGCAACAAGTTTTCCATAGGGATTGCCCCAAAATGTCACAGTATTGGTTGCCCAGGCTATACACATGCTCAAACACACACACACACACACACACACACACACACACACACACACACATGCATAGACACCCACCCACACACACAAGTCTTTCTAACCCCCTTTCTAACTGCTATAGTGTATAATTGTGTGTGAGCTGGTGGGCGGCAATGACTCAGAGTGTGTGTGACTCACCAAGTGAGAGTGTGTTCCTGTGTGACTCACGAACACATTGTGTTGTCTTTATCTCATTCACTGGTTTAAGGGCTACGCCCTCCTCGCTGCAATTTGGCATTTGGCAGGCGCAAGTTACAGCTCTGGACATCGCTTGATTTATAGGATCGTTCGTGGGCTGCGTTTAAGAGCGTGGCCAGATTCAAAACAAACATTCCGATCCTTTCCATGTTGTCGAATTACTTATTTCAAACTATGGATTCTTGTACATTTCCCACACCAGACCTGCATCAGATCACTAGTTTTTACACCAATCAGTTATAACACTATAAGTGTTATAACTCCCGTGTGCCACGAAAACCAACTCTGACTTTAGGAGGTATGGATTCGACAAGACCTCTGAAGGAGTGCAAGTTGCCTGGTGTGGTTTCCGTGGATCGAAAATGTTTGTCCAGCACATTCCACAGATGGGCTGTGGAATGTGTCAACTTCCTAAACTCTGTCATTTACTTCAGAATTTTGCACCGTGGCAGAGAGTATTGTCCTGCTAAAAGATACTACTGCTATTAAAGAATATCATTGCCATGAGGGGGGTGGGGGGTTATTTGGTCTGCAGCAATGTTTAGGTACGTGGTTTGTATCAAAATAACATCAATATGAGTTCCACAACCCAAGTTATCCTGGCAGATAATTCCCCAGAGGAAGCACACTGCTTCCACCCATTTACCTTCTTTTCATAATGCATCCTGGTTCCTTTGCTTTCCCAGGCATGTAACACACACACACACACACACACACACACACACACACACACACACACACACACACACACACACACCCAGTCGTGTGCGTGATGTAAAAGAAACTGTGATTCATCTGACCAGACCACCTTCTTCAATTGCTCCATAAACCAGGTCTGCTGCCCATTGTATTTAGTGGTGGACTGGGACACTGATCCGTCTGCAGCTACACACTAAACTGTGATGCACTGTGTATCCTGACACCATTGTATCAAAGCCAGCATTAGCGTTTTCAGCATTCCAAACTACAGTAGCTTTACCATTGATCGTATCAGACGGGCCAGCTTTCACTCCCTATGTGTATCAGTTAGTTTACTAGCTGTCCTTTCTTAAGCACACTTTGAAGGTACTAATCACTGTATACCAGGAACACCCAACAAAACCTGCCATTCGGAGATTAGATTAGATTAGATTCAACGTTATTGTCATTGTGCAGGGTACATGTACAGAGCCAATGAAATGCAGATGCTCTGACCCAGTTGTCTAGCAGTCACAATTTTGCCTTCATCAAAGTCGCTCTGATCTTTGCGCTCATCCAGTACTTCTGCTTCCAACACATCAACTTTAAAACCTGAATGTTCAGTATATTCCAACCCTATGACAGGTGTTATTGTAATGTGATAATCGATATTGTTGTGTGTCTGTGGATCAGTATTTTGTATCTTAATTTATTCCCATCTTAGTTTGTTTATTGGATTTCTTATTGATATTACGTAGCAATTGAACATGTCATTTGAAGAGATAAAAGGTGAAGAAACACAACCTTTAAACAAAAAAGATACATGTCTGAATGTGTTTGTGTCCTTTAGGCACGCTATGTCCAGGCCAAGCTGAGTGTCCATGACCGCTCACTTAAGGTGGCCACGGTCCTCGAGAGTCTGGAAATGGAGATGGAGCTACTATGTCTGACTGGGGTGGAGGACCAGCTACAGGCTGATGTGAGACCAACGCTGGAGATCCTGCGCAACGCTGGCATTAAAGTACGACCCTTCAATACTATTCAATTCAATTCGATTTCGAGTTTTATCTTTATATAGCTTTTAACAATGAACATTGATCCAAAGCTGCTTCACAGAGTTTATTCACTTCCAACACTTGCCCAAGATCTAGTAGTCAGATTCAGACACCTTTGTACACTGTGTTAGTGTCCAGAATTGTTGGCACCCTTGTAAAAAAACAATATATGACTGCACATAAGTCGAATTCAAGAAAGTCTAAATTGTAGCGATGCTGAATATATTTATTTAACACAATATTATTTTTGATATACTGCATGTCAACCACACTCAGCTCTTTTTCTGTTATATCGTACATAGCTGTGAAAACATTTAAGGAGAGCTTTTGGACACTCATGCATGTGACTCATGGGCTGTCCTTTTTAATTCTGACTTTAGGTTTTTAATATTTAAATTAAATATAGTAAACTGTTGGTTTTGAGTCGTATTCCATTGACATCAAGGCAATTCCTTAAAGGCGCCAATAATTGCATAGTCTGCAGTTTTGATAAAATGATTATACAAAGGGTTGCTCTTTTGGTGCAGGTGCTAAAATAAATTCCAGTCTTATAAAGGAAACTAGACGAGTTAGTCAGTGCACTACAATTTAACCGAAGTAAACTGGCTATGAAAGTGTTTGGGATTGGTGTTAAAGGTGCTTTAGGCACGATTTGTCATTATTTGTCAGGATTAAGTCTCTTAGAAAAGGTCTTCAGCTCCATGTTTAGTATGAGAAATAGAGTCATTTAGGCTTATAGTGATTTATGAGAATGGTCCTTGAGTGGCTTTGTTGTCCTGTTTTCCTTTTTAGTAAAAAAAAAAAAAATGTGTCCACTGGATTCATTAACAATTCGGAGCTTTGTGCATCTACATAGTACCTGATTTTATATAGTACTCTACTCCCACGATTAACTTACAGAATTATGACAGACATAAACCATTAAATTGATTTAATTGAAGTAATGCACCACACATGACAAATACCTTGGAAATGTTCTTATTTGTTTTTGTTTTTTTTAATAGCTTTAAAAAACTCATAAAGAACTAAAAAAAAAAAAAAAAAAAAAACATTACAACTAGCGGTATTATGTGGGATGGTGGGATATTTGTTTGACCGCCAACCCCCCCTTGGCAAAGGTAAAACCACCCGCTCCCTCGAGATTTGCGTTGGGTCCTGCTGGATCCCCTTTTCCAGTGCAGCCCTTTACCCCATACTCCATCAGAATCAGGTTTATTGCCAAATGTGTTGACACACAAGGATTCTGTCATGGATCACATGATTATGTTATGACCCACTGCTAATATACTTGAAATGAGGCCATGGCATCATTACTTTTTTAGCATTTTTCAGGTTATTTGTAATAGTTATAAATAATAATAATAATAATAAAAAAACTAATACTCTTTAATGCACAGAGCTTCTTGATGTCTGATTAAAGAGGTAAAATGTGTCGGAAAGCTGCATGCAAAATAAAAGCGAGTTAGGGGTAATGGTCGAGCATTATGGGAAGATAATCTTAAAAAAAAAAAAAAAAAAAAGCAGAATTTGATAAAATACAGTGTTGAAATTTCTTGAAAGATGTGGGATGTGGAAAATGTGCTAATGGAGTTTGCTGCTCTCGCTTTCCTGGTGATTGTATAGATGGTATAATAGGTATATTTGCATATCCTCCTTTTAGTATTAACCCTATTAATGTTTTAGAAAGATGCTATTTATACATGATTTAACTCATAACCCAAAACGCTTTATCAAACTGATTATCATCCAATATATATATATATATATATATATATATATATATATATATATATATATATATATATATATATATACTGCATATATAATTTATTTCTTTTAATTTTTTTTACTTTTTACATAAGAGCTAGCTTGTTATGAATTGATAACCATGTAAACACTGTTTAAAATTAGTTTTTTAAATGTAATTTTTGATGTAAGATTATAGCACTGGTTTTAATTAAAAAAAATTAATGTACTCATTATATTTGTTATAGTGAAGAAAATGGGTATTTATTTTATCTGACTATAATGGATTAATATTAAAACAAACCTCCGAAATAATTAACCATAATGACGTCTGTTGAGTTACAGGTCAAAAATTACCAGCACAGATTTATGTTAGGAAGGTAGTAAAAAGTCATTCCTGTTTCACATCATTAAACTTTATTTAGCTAAAATTTGCTAATTCGAATAGGACACGTGAAAGGGCATGAACAATGGCATTTTTTTCCTCTCTCCAATTGAACATTGAACAATGTCAACTTAATTTGTGTCTGTTTGTGCACGTGTTAAAAATATTTTTGACTTGAATACTGAACTTTGACAAGGTGTGTGTGTGTGTGTGTGTGTGTGTGTGTGTGTGTGTGTGTTGGTTCATATGCATGGACAGTAAGTAAGTGATTGATTTTAGTGTTCTCCTTACATATATGTTTTTCACATGTGTGGTAAGTGCTCCACCCATTCGTCCCAAACATCCCTTGACAACACATGAGCTGACTGTAGCCTCATTACAGCAGCTGTTCACAGCAGCTGTACAGCCCAGCAAGAAGCAAGAAGTATGTCACCTATTTTGATTAGAAGATTTCTCTTTTGAGGATCTGTGTTGTTTTTGGGCTCCTCTTCATCAGGTGTGTCTTTTCATTCAGGATCATACTCCACACCATCCTCATCCTTCGTCACATCCTCCTCAATGTCACTTTGCTTTCTGACCTCAAAGGTGTTAGAGTGCTTTGTGCACAGAAGCACTGTCATGCTGGAACAGGTTTCGGTCTCTTAGTTCAACAGTTTGGGGACCACATATGGCTGGAAAAGTCAGGCGATCCAATACTTTTGCCCATACAATGTATATAGATAGAATTGTTACATATTACATACTGTGTAATTGTGTACAGTGTTTTTTTTTTCTTTTTTTGACAACCAATTAAAAGTTTTTCTATTAGTTTTTATAGTATGCTATGTCCCAAACGATATCTTGATAGGTTTGCGGTAAAAGATGCTTCTTGTACCTTTTGATAAATCATAAAGTTAGGTTATAATTATAGATACGTGTAGCCTGTTGCAAAAATTAACAATTCACACCAATGGGGTTTAGCAATTTATCATATGTATTCATGCACCTGGTGTATCAATACTCTCATTGACACTATATATGTGCGTTTCAACACTGACGAGTATCAGAAATGCCTCTTTAAACTCTGCCCACTCAGCTGTCTGTCAAAAAACTAATCTGAAATACAAAGATGTGTGCAATTTGTTGTGTTCACCGATTATACTTTTGAGTATGAGTGGTTAGATGTCACTGTGTAAGGTTAATGTGATAATATTTACGTTTTACTTTTTGGACAGGTATGGATGCTGACAGGAGACAAACTGGAGACAGCCACTTGCACAGCCAAGAACGCCCACTTGGTGACCCGTACTCAGGACATTCATGTTTTTCGGAATGTAAGTGTTTTTTGTTTGGATCACTGTATAACTACGCATATTATTCTACATGATCTTTTATGTAAAGCGATTCCTAATACTGGTGCGTTAAAAAATACTTCATGTGTACGGGCCTCTCTTTTATGTGTTCAGCTGCTCTGTAATGTTTCATGATCAGTGTCTCGAGATGAGGTCACAGTTCTCTATGAAAGCACGTCGTATTCTTCACCTTGCCCAGATCTTAGCTGTTATGTGATATACAGGTGATCTAGGGATACATTGTGATACTATGAGTATTTATTCTTTTTTCACATTCACATTTCACATTCATTGTTTCTTCCACATAATTTATCATCCTTACAAATAATTGAAGGGAAACATTTCAAATAATCACCCAAGTTGTTTCCTAATATATTATTTAGGGGTTACAGTGATTATTTTACTCATGGGAAAGAAACCGTCTGGTTTACTGTCCTTGGAAAGGTTATTCAGTCCATGACCTACAACCATCCTAATATAGTTGCGCAGCTTAGGCTTTCCCTTAGGGGAGTCAAACAAAGGTCTGCGTCTTTCCATGTACCTGCATAAGTGTGTATGTCTCTGTGTGTGTGTGTGTGTGTGTGTGTGTGTGTGTGTGTGTGTGTGTGTGTGTGTGTGTGTGTGTGTGTGTGTGTGTGTGTATGTTCTCTATGGATGACTGCCAAAGCAGAGGGAGTCTCTGCTGTTAGGTTAAGGCAGTGCTGTCGTTTACACGAAAACGAAGACAATGCCTGGCACAGCATTAAAAACAATTGTGCCTTCCCCGGGGGGCTTGGGTCGCCCGAGAGGCCTTGCATCTGGAGCAACTTCCTTTTTAGATACAAATGAAATCTGGTTAAGGGTCTAAATGTGTTTTGAAGTTGACAGATGGATAGCTGAAGTGTGTACAGACTTTGATTAAAAACATCAAGAACTGAAGATGGGTTTACGTGTATAAGTCCATTACTAGATTTGGTGTCAGTATTGTGGTAATACTATTATTGATTATTTTGAACTTTCCTTTTTCGCAGCAGAGGCGATTCTTTTTTTTTTCCCTGTTATTACGTTTCTGTAGAGACCATTATAAATTGGTCTCCTGAACTGACACATTTGTATTGAAATAAACTTTAGGCCTATCTGTTCTGTTTGATCTAACAAGCCCAGAGCTTCATTTCCTTTATGAAACTCTTTTCTACATGAGGGGTAGCAGGCAGACATAGCCGTGTGACAGTTAAGCAGTTGGCTTGGGTCCTAGGCTTTGACAAAGCTAGCAGTTGAATTCAGCAGCTGTATTCTTCCGCTTTTGGTGAGGTTAAGCTCTCTAGTTTATTTGGGTTAGATTACTATCTATGTGTGCATGCTTCAATGTGAGCCTAGGAGCGTGTAATAGATAGCTGACACTGTACTTTTCTCTGGGTTTGCAGGTGACCACACGCAGCGAGGCCCACCTCGAGCTCAACGCTTTCAGGAGGAAGCACGACTGCGCTCTGGTGATATCAGGAGACTCTCTTGAGGTAAACCTCACACACAGCCAGTCATTATGCGATGCCACATTCAATCGTAGTAGGCTGTTACACCAAGAGTATAGAATATTTGTGATACAGGAACGGGTATGGCTTTATGTGAAATTAATAGCTGATGGAATGGTTGATAAATTTATTTTTTTATTTTTTTATTATTTTCCAATAACACACCTCTACACACTAAACTGTTTAATTCCTATAAATCAACAGCAATTTGCAAATGCTTGCAATTTTTATTTGCTGATGCAAGCCCTGCATGTCATGTCATTCGGTTAGGTATTTACAGTCATGCTTCATGTTGTGGAACGTCCAGTAGCGCAAGTCCATTATGTTCAAACAGCTATTAACAATGGTTTTCTCACCAACCTATTTTTATTTTTTTCCCCTGATGTTAATAAGAAAATAAAGTGCTCCAATTCACCATCCTCAAAGTGCTCCGTCCTCTGTCAGAAAATCGGACTCTTACAAAGCACTGACACTGAAGACTCCTTCCATGAATGCCATATAAGCATGTCACAGAATAAGTAACTAAACAGTCCCTGTTTAGGATGAATAAAATGGGAAGTGGAGGTTCAGTGACATTGGACTTCTTATCAAAAGGTTCGAATCCCAGAATTACCAAAATGCCACTGCTAGGCCCTTAAACAAGGCTGTTAACCCTCAAAAGATTATTTGTAAAAATATTTATAAGGGTGTCTGTCAAAAGCCATACACATAAGTTTGAACTACTTTCGGAGGTTCTGTTATAGAAAGTTTGGTCAGCTCATTTTAACCAGTCAGAATTAAAAATGACTTAACAATGCTTTTGTATAAATAAAAAAAAAAGGTTATAATTATAAATATATCTAGAAATAATTAAAAAAGGTTATTCTGAAGGCTGGTGTATTGGCACATCTGCAATGGTGTAAGTGCAAATAAGATGACAGGAACTAAAATCATATTTTTGCTTCAGATTCAAAAAATACTTTTCTAATCCATTATTTTCCTTTGTTACTCGTTACTCATGTAAGTGAGTAGTTTTGTTTTATAGAATTATAGAATATAGATTATTGGATAATTGCAACCCAAAGAGCTCTGGATGTTATTAATAGTATATACAGTGGGGCAAAAAAGTCAGCCACTAATTGAGCAAGTTCTCCCACTTAAAAAGATGAATTTTCATCATAGGTACATTTCAACTATGAGAGACAAAATGAGAAAAAAATAATCCAGAAAATCACATTGTCTGAGTTTTAAAGAATTTATTAGCAAATTATGGTGGAAAATAAGTATTTGGTCACCTATAAAAAAGATTTCTGGCTCTCACAGACCTGTAACACCTTCTTTAAGAGGCTCCTTCACTTGTTACCTGTATTAATGGCACCTGTTTGAAGTATAAAAGACACCTGTCCACAACCTCAATTTGTCAGACTCCAAACGCTACTATGGCCAAGACCAAAGAGCTGTCAAAGGACACCAGAAACAAAATTGTAGACCTGCACCAGGCTGGGAAGACAGAATCTGCAATAGGTAAGCAGCTTGGTGTGAAGAAATCAACTGTGGGAGCAATTATCAGAAAATGGAAGACATACAAGACTACTGATAATCTCACTCGATCTGGGGCTCCATGCAAGATCTCACCCCGTGGGGTCAAAATGATCCAAAGAACGGTGAGCAAAAATTCCAAAACCACACAGGGGGACGTAGTGAATGACCTGCAGAGAGCTGAGACCAAAGTAACAAAGGCTACCATCAGTAACACACTACGCCGCCAGGGACTCAAATCCTGCAGTGCCAGACGTGTCCCCGTGCTAAAGCCAGTACATGTCCGGGCCCGTCTGAGCATTTGGATGATCCAGAACAGGATTGGGTCATATGTCATATGGTCAGATGAAACCAAAATAGAACTTATTGGTAAAAACTCAACTTGTCGTGTTTGGAGGAGAAAGAATGCTAAGTTACAGCCAAAGAACACCATACATACTGTGAAGCATGGGGGTGGAAACATCATGCTTTGGGGCTGTTTTTCTGCAAAAGGCCCAGGACGACTGATCCGTGTAAAGAAAAGAATGAATGGGGCCATGTATGAGATTTTGGGTGAAAACCGCCTTCCATCAGCAAGTACATTGAAGATGAAACGTGGCTGGGTCTTTCAGCATGACAATGATCCCAAACACACCACCCGGGCAACCAAGGAGTGGCTTTGTTAGAAGCATTTCAAAGTCCTGGAGTGGCCTAACCAGTCTCCAGATCTCAACCCCATAGAATATCTTTGGAGGGAGTTGAAAATCTGTGTTGCCCAGCGACAGCCCCAAAACATCACTGCTCTAGAGGAGATCTGCATGGAGGAATGGGCCAAACTACCAACAACAGTGTGTAAAAACCTTGTGGAGACTTACAGAAAATGTTTGATCTCTGTCATTGCCAACAAAGGGTTTATAACAAAAAGTATTGAAATGAACTTTTGTTATTGACCAAATACTTATTTTTCACCATATTTTGCAAATAAATTCTTTGAAAATCAGACAATGTGATTTTCTGGATTTTTTGTTCTCATTTTGTCTTATAGTTGAAGTGTACCTATGATGATTACAGGCCTCTATTATCTTTTAAAGTGGGAGATCTTGCACAATTGGTGGCTGACTAAATACTTTTTTGCCCCACTGTAAAAAAGGTAATGTACAGCTGTTTTTGATGGTGTGTGTGTATGTGTGTGTATATATATATATATATATATAGTTTGCAGTACAGAAAACATTAAACAGATTGTTCCTGCAGGTATGTCTGAAGTATTATGAGTATGAGTTTATGGAGCTGGCGTGCCAGTGCCCGGCTGTGGTGTGCTGTCGCTGTGCTCCAACACAGAAAGCTCAGATCGTCCGGCTGCTGCAGGAGCGCACAGGAAAACTCACATGCGCTGTGGGTGAGTACACTGTTGTCACTGACAGCATCATTTCTCCATCACTGAGTTGTGGCACTAAATGCTATTTTGTATAATAGTGTGAAACATCTCAGAGAAAGGTCAGAGAGGACCAAATTTTATCCTATTAGGGCTCAAGTCCTGGACAGATCTGCTCAAAAGACCAGTATTACTTGTATATTACTGAACTCAAAGGACTGGAGCTGGACAAACCTGACCTGACATAACGTGCATAAAACACGTAAAGGGGCTACTGTATGGATACAAGTTTTTTGACACCTGGTTATTAGATCCTACGTGCTTTTTGAACATCCCATTCCACGTTTAGTCCCCATTTGCTGTTATAACCTTTAATATTTCCTGAAGATGTTTTACTAGGTTTTTTAATGTGCTTTGGGCACATTCGGCCACAAGGGTGTTAGTAAAGTCAGGTACTGATGTAGGGTGAGGAGGCCTGGGTTTGCTGTCAGCATTTTAATTCATCCCAAAAGTCCAGGGTTGAGGTCAGAACTCTATAGCAGGCCACTCGAGATCTTCCACACTAAACCTATATATTTATGGAGCTGGCTTTGTGCACAGGGGCATTTTAATGATGGAATAAGTTTGGATCTCCTAGTTCAAGTAAAGGGAAACTTTAATGCTACCACCTTCAATGACATCCTAGTTTGGGAAAGAACCACATTTAAAATAATTATTTATAAAAAAACAAAAACAAAGCAGCTTTACAAAGATAAAGAGGTTATAAAATTGGAATTTATATGTTATGGCTGGAGATGTCAGGTGTCCCTGTACTTTCATCTATATAGTGTTCATTTACTAAAAAAAAATATAAAAACAAAACCACTACAAAATATTACAGTCAACTCTAGTTATTGTCACATTTCAAGAGAAAAAAAGAGACGAACAGCCCAAATATGCATTACAGACAACAAAGCCATTTTCCTTTTTAGAGAAAAATCTTTTCCTCTTGCAAAAATCATTCTTATTTCAATTGTCATTTTCCACAAATGTATGAGTGAGTCAAAATTGCATGAACAAGAATTGAATCAGATTGTCTTCTTGAGTAATCCAGACTCTTGTGAACAGCTGGAACATAGCCACTCGTACACAGAAATGGAGATTATATCGGAAAACCAATTCTAAATGTTAATTCTAAAGGTTTTTATTTTAAAAGAGACCGCATAGTAAATGAAATATCTAGTAGGCCAATGTGAGAATAAGGTGCAAATTTCCAGATATTTGTTTCAGATGTTCAATTTTAGAAATTGTAAATATATCTGAATACAGTCAGCCCCTGACTTACAAACGGCCGACGTAAGAATTTCCGGAGATACGAACACGGCTGCGGCTACCCAAAAATACGAAACAAAGAAAATCCAGATATATTAAAGAAAACATTCAAAATCCGCACGTGCTATTCAGATGTGACAACGCTGCAAACAGAAGGTGAAGAAGAAGAACGCCTGGCAGGCATGCATTGTGGGACCGTGTCTCACTCTTCTCCACTTACGAACACTTTTCCGGTCCCTATCTATTTCATACGTCGGGGGCTACCTGTATTTTGTTCAGGAGGAAGGAGAGGAGGAAGACTTCTACAGAGACAGCAGGGAAAGGAGAAGTGTAGGAGAGTGGAGGTTAGGGTTGGTACTTTAAATGTGGGTACTATGACGGGTAAAGGGAGAGAGGTAGCTAATATGATGGAGAAAGGTAGATATGTTGTGTGTTCAGGAGACCAAGTGGAAAGGGAGTCAGGAACATTGGAGGTGGCTTTAAACTGTTCTATCATGGTGTGGATGGAAAGAGAAATAGTGTAGTGGTGTTTCTCAAGGAAGAGTTTAGTAAGAGTGTAGTGGAGGTGAAGAGAGTTTCTGATTGGGTGATGAATGTGAAGCTGGAAGTTGAAGGGGTGATGATAAATGTCATTAGTGCTTATGCTCCACAAGTCAGCTGTGAGATGGAGGAGAAGTAAAAATTCTGGAGTGAGTTAGATGATGTGGTAGAAGGTGTACCTAGGAATGAAAGATTGCTTATTGGGGCAGATTTAAATGGGCAGGTGAAGGGAACAGAGGTGATGAGGGGGTGGTGGTAGGTATGGTCTTAAGGAGAGGAATGTGGAAGGGCAGAAGGTTGTAGATTTTGCTAAAAGGAGGAAATGGCAGTGGTGAATACGCATTTTAAGAAGAAGGAGGATCATATGGTGACGTATAAGAGTGGAGGAAGGTTCACACAGGTGGATTATGTTCTATGTAGGAGATGCAACCTGAAGGAGATTGGAGACTGTAATGTGTTTGCAGGGGACATTGTAACTAGACAGCATTGGATAGTCGTCTGTAGAATGGTTTGGGAGGTGAAGAAAAAGAGGAGGAGAGTGAGGATTGAAAGAAGAATAAGATGGTGGAAACTGAAGAAGGAAGACTAGTGTGAGAATCAGGGAAGAGGTCAGACAGGGGCTCGGTGGTGGTGAGGAGGTGCTGGATGATTGGGCAACTACTGCAGAAGTGATAAGGGAGACTAGAAAGGTACTTGGTGTGACATCTGGAAATAGAAAGGAAGACAAAGATACGTGGTGGTGGAATGAGGAAGTACAGGACAGTATAAGGAGAAAGAGGTTGGCAAAACAGAATTGGAAAAGTAGGCAGGAGTACAAGGAGATGCGGCAGCAGGTGAAGAGGGATGTGGCGAAAGCCAAGGAAAACGCATATGAGGAGCTGTATGAGAAGTTGGACACTAAGGAAGGAGAACAGGATTTATACAGATTGGCTAGGCAGAGGGACCGAGCTGGGAAAGATGTGCTGCAAGTTAGAGCAATAAAGGATGGAGATGGATATATCTTGACTAGTGAGGAGAGTGTGTTGAGAAGGTGGAGGGAGTATTTTGAGCAGCTGATGAACGAGGAAAATGAGAAAGAGAGAAGGTAAGATGGTGTGGAGATGGTGAAGCAGGAAGTGGATAGGATTGGTAAGGAGGAAGTGAGAGCAACGATTTAGAGGATGAACAGTGGAAAGTTGGTAGGACCAGATGACATACTGGTAGAAGCATGGAGATGTTTAGGAGAGATGGCAGTGGAGTTTTAACCAGATTGTTTAACAGGATTTTGGAAGGTGAGAACATGCCTTAGTAATGGAGATGAAGTGTGCTGGTACCGATTTTTAAGAACGAGGGAGATGTGCAGACCTGCAGTAACTACAGGGGAATAAAGCTGTTTAGTCGCACCATGAAGTTATGGGAAAGAGTAGTGGAAGCCAGGTTGAGAGAAGAGTTGACCATCTGTGAGAAGCAGTATGGTTTCATGCTGCTGAAGAGCACTACAGATGCATTATTTGCTTTGAGAATGTTGATGTAGAAGTATAGAGAAGGTCAGAAGGAGTTGCATTGTGTGTTTGTGGATTTAGAGAAAGTGTAGGACGTGAGAGAGGAGTTGTAGGAACGACAGACTGGGTCAAGGTGGAGGTTGGACTGCATCAAGGATCGGCTTCGAGCCCTTTCCTGTTTGCAGTGGTGATAGACAGGTTGACGGACGAGGTCAGACAGGATCCTCCGTGGACCACTATGTTTGCGGATGATATTGTTATTTATGGTAAGAGTAGGGAGCATGTTGAAAAGAACCTGGAGAGCTGAAGGTATGTGCTGTAGAGAAGGGGAATAAAAGTCAGTAGGAGTAAGACAGAGTACGTGTTTGTGAATGAGAGGGAGGGCAGTGGAGTGGTGCGGTTGCAGGGAGAAGAGGTGGAGAAGGTGGAGAAGTTCAGGTACCTAGGGTCAACAGTGCAAAGTAATAGAGAGTGTGTTAGAGAAGTGAAGAAAAGAGTGCAGGCAGGGTGGGGTGGGTGGAGAAGAGTGATAGCAGGAGTGATTTGTTATAGAAGGGTATCTGCAAGAGTGAAAAGGAAAGTTTGTAGGACTGTGGTGAGACCTGCGATGTTGAATGGTTTAGAGACAGTGGCATTGAGACAGGATGTGGAGCTGGAGGTAGCAGAGCTAAAGATGCTGAGGTTTTCTTTGGGAGTGACAAAGATAGACAGTATTAGAAACAAGTTTATTAGAGGGACAGCGCATGTCGGATGTTTTGGAGACAAGGTGAGGGAGACAAGATTGAGATGGTTTGGACATGTGCAGAGGAGGGACATGGGGTATATCGGTAGGAGAATGCTGAGGATGGAGCCACCAGGAGGGAGGAAAAGAGAAAGGCCAAGAAGGAGGTTTATGGATGTGGTGAGGGAAGACATGCAGGTAGTTGGGTTAGGGTTAGGGTTAGGGTGAAAGAGGCTGATGTACAGGACAGGGGGGTATGAAGAAGGATGATCCGCAGTGGTGCCCACTAATGGGAGAAGCCGAAAGAAAAAGAAGATAGAATAGTATCACAAGGTGTCGGCTATTTTATATATAACCACCTGATGCTGACCCATATGGCTATCTATATGTCATGTATACTTTTTTTTTCAGTGAATAATAGCGATGAAATATGACAACGTTTTCTTGTCAAGCTATAATCAAGAGTCTTTCAATAGTCTGAGCAGGACTGGTCAAAGCAGCTGTGATTTTCACATATCCAACTGTGTTATCTCTCATTTTATCTCTCAGGGGATGGAGGAAATGATGTCAGCATGATCCAGGAAGCAGACTGTGGCGTGGGAGTGGAAGGCAAAGTAAGAGCCACTGGGTCCCTGCGCGCCAGCACCGTCAAACAATTTGTCACACACATCCGCAACGATCTCTCCATGTGTGCTGACCACATCATTATCACATACTCTGCACACACTCTCGCACATCTGGGCAAACATTTCCCACTCTTCATACCTAATGTGTGGAAGGACCGTGCAAGTCGAAGCCACAACACAATGTGAATGGTTTTTTCTGACCTACATTACATCTGGCTATATTTGTGTGTTGTTGTCTACGAGTTGTCTGTCAGAAAGGACATCGACGGTACGGGATAACTGAAACATCACTCTGCCCGTAGGTGGTGAAGGATTTCAAATGTGCTTTTTTCATTTTACGATATTGTGTCTACCGGGACTTCAAACACTGCAAAGACAGAATCGGCCCAGGCCAAATTATGTGGTGGACCAAGCGCTCTTTCCAAATGCTGAAAATGAGACATTATGAGTTGGTTAACTGATATTGACTCATCCATGACTAACATAGAACAACCCAGATTAAATTAGCGTGGTTTATGTGGGATTGTATTTTCCCCTGCATGTCTGTAGTTCTTTGGGCCTTCAGAATTTTTCATTCACATTTAAGTTCAGTCTTATAGCTTTAGCTAGTTTTAACACATGTACGAAATGTAATGTCTTTGATTTCACAAAAGTGTGGAACAACAAACTAAAATGCTTCTGTGTTTATTTTGCCAGGAGGGAAAGCAGGCCTCTCTTGCTGCTGATTTTTCAGTGACTCAGTTTAAACATTTGGGCAGACTGCTCATGGTGCATGGCCGAAACAGCTACAAGAGATCTGCTGCCCTCAGTCAGTTTGTCATTCACAGGAGTCTCTGTATCAGTACCATGCAGGTAGAGTGTGTGTGTGTGTGTGTGTGTGTGTGTGTGTGTGTGTGTGTGTGTGTGTGTGTGTGTGTGTGTGTGTGTGTGTGTGTGTGTGTGTGTGTGTGTGTGTGTGTGTGTGTGTGTGTGTGTGTGTGTGTGTGTGTGTGTGTTTATGTCTGAGTATGTCTGAAATAGAAAACCACTCCCTATGTTCATGAACAGGTCTGTGTTCCCGAAAGACTGCTTTTTGTTTTCCAGTTTGCGATACAGCTGAGAAAAATATTCTTGAACCCCAAAATCATCTTTCAACACACCCAAGCATTGGCACAGATCAAGCTATGACTCAGATGTTAATCAGTAATAACGAGCAGCATACGCGTCCAGAATTTTCAACAGTAGTTTTTTTGAACACACGTTGCAACACAGTAAATAAATTGTGAGGTTGCTCCTCTTAGTCATGCCACAAAAAGCAAAAAGGGCCCGTTGTTGTACTTCATCTTATATTAATACATTTGGAAATTGTGTTTAAAGTTCCATGAATCTCGCAGGGAACATTGGAGTCACTTTACTGACTGCACCTCATTCGTCTTTTGACCTTGTTGATAATCCCAAAATTCTACAACCAGCAAACGAAGATTTTTTATTTGCACCTCCTGAATTTCCTGACATTGACTTGTGACCTCATATGGGTAGTCTGTAGCCTTTCAAATTAAATGGCCCATAGGACTGGTGGTTGTCCAGTTTAATGGTTACATATATAACTTCCTTAGATTCCTGATTACCAGAGCATTTTCCTTTTAAATCTAATAAAGGATGCAGAGCAAAGTCTTCACATTGTGGAATAGCCCAGTCACTCACTTGGATAAGCTTCAGTATTGTTACTATGAAATGAATTTGGCATTTGATCAGCTGTGATGGGTGAAGGAAGCACCACTTTGGTTTCTTCAAGACAGTCCTACTTCTAGTTTGCATGGCATTTGCAGCTGTTGCTGATCTTCACTCCATCATTACTTTATAATGGTCAGAATGTATAGATGGTGGGCCACCAGAAATTTTAGACAGTGAAAGGCAGCTACTGTAAGTAAGACTCAGTTTGTCTTATTATGTGTGACAGATTTGAAAGTTTCTCTGCTTTTTATTGCATTCTGTCCACTGCAAACTTCCAAAGTGCTGAAAGGGCTCTTCCAAAATGTGCACTCCAAATGTAACTTTAACACCAACAAAATGAGGTTATTGCAAGAAACAATGGATTACTGAACTATATTAAATGGTGAAAAATTAGTGGACAGCTGAACTATATATATATATACACACATGCTTTTTGAACCGCCATTCCTTTGGGAAAACTTGGATTATGGAGCACAGTTGTGGTGACTTGTGCTTTAGTGAGGTCAGGTTGCAAGACCGGGGTGCAGTCCATATTCCAGTTCTCAGTGCAGGACACTTGATTTCTTTTACTTCAACTCTGGAAAATTATTTGTTTAAGAAGCTTGTTGTATATGTTATGTATGTTATCACAGTTAATGGGGGAGTGGATAACTGGTTTGTAGTGCATGTGTACCCCATTTATAATGCACACTATTCATTTTTTTTACTTATATCTTCCCTAGGCTGTCTTCTCCTCTGTTTTCTACTTTGCATCGGTTCCCCTCTACCAAGGTTTTCTCATCATCGGGTAAGTGGCGTACTCTCGCAGCTGTGGTGACTCATCGCGCTCAGCGAAATCTCATTGGCATTTCAATTATGCACTGCATACTGCTGTGACATTTGATTTGAGCCCCAGTATTGTTACAGTGAAAAAAATCTTGAACAGTGCTGACTGCATGGTAGTTGACGAACACCAATAGCTCCTTTGTAATGCTAGAAATTATGAGCTGAGATATTCATTTCATACTTGGGGCGACGTTTTTGTGTACTGTGTATCAGCGTTTCTAAGGCAGTGTGTGGTTGAAAAAAAAAAGAAATTGACCCATACATTTAAAGCTGTGAGTCAGGGCAAAGAAACCATCCCCCATTTTCAATCATTGATGTAAGTCATCACAGCAGGGATGAAAAGAGTTGCAAGCAGAAAGTTGAAAGAAAAAATATCTAGCAACAGTTCGAACTAAAAATTAAAAGTCAGAATTCCTTTTGCTGCCCTGCTCTGCTCTGCTCATTACTGATATGCAATTGTACTTCAATTGTCTGATACAAATAAATGTATCTGAATAAATAAACTGACATGATCGCCCTGATTATGGCTATTATGGGCATCATGCCTATTCGCACTGTTAGGACATGTTTCTTATGCTTATTTTACATTGATTTCTTTACAGGGATATGTCTTTGCACATCTGGAGCCTGACATTTTTGGCCTATTCTTTAAAGCAGATGTTCTGGAAGGGTATCCATCAACATTTGCTTGAACAAAATATCCCAAACTTTGTACATCCAATAGATTTGAGCGCTAATAAATTCACTATTAAAACCAGACGTGTATGGCACAGCAGTGATTCTGTCTAGAGGACGTCGTCCACCAAAAGTCAGTGACAGTGAAAGTGAATGCAAGTCAGAGCAGACACCAAAAACACAAGGAAAATTCTTTATGGAATAATGGTGAGAAAAACGTTGTTAGCTCAATAAAGACTCTGTTCTCTGGTTTACTTTTTAAATTGGCACAAAGCACAGTGTTTAAAAGAAACCCAACATTTTCATAAGAATGTTTCCACAGTGATGCATGGTGGTGGTAGCATCATGCTGTGGGGCTGCTTTTTATTAAGCATGAACTGGGAAAGTGTGAGTTTCTACAGTCCGAAAAGACTTGATATTGCGGTAGTACTAGGTATACTAGTATGAGAACCTGAAAGTGTTAGGCTGGCCCCAGTCTGCCTGAGAAACAGGGGTCGGACTAGAAATGTGCTGTTCACCAACAGCCTGTTCAATTTTTCAGAGTTTAAGCAATTGTTCCAATATAAATAGCCAAAAATATTAGAATCCAGCTGTGCAAAACTGATATAAATCCCAGAAGAGTTTCAGCTGTAATTGCAGCCAAATAGGGGTTCTACCAAGTATTGACCCATTACAGTGGCTAGTCTTATGCAAAACATTGTGTAGCAGATTTATGAAAGATGAAACTGCTGATTCTTAACACTTGTTTATTCTGCATTTTGTAGCTATTCGACGATCTACACCATGTTCCCTGTGTTCTCTCTAGTTTTGGATAAAGATGTGAAATCTGAAGTGGCTATGCTTTATCCTGAACTTTACAAGGATTTACTGAAGGTATTTGGTTTCGCTTTTGTTTGTGTCAAATTAAAAAAGAAAATCTTTTATCGCTCCACTTAAACTTCTTTTTATTTCAGGGTCGACCACTCTCCTACAAAACATTCCTCATATGGGTTTTGATAAGTATCTACCAAGGTAAGCCGATTTGAAAGTGAATTTAGACATTCCATTGCGCCGAGAAATGTTTTACATGCAGTACGACAGGAAGACCTCACCAGACAAAGCACCGGTTGTTCTAAATTGAGTGCGCTATTTATTTCTACCTCTAAATGAAGCATGACTTTGCAAAGGCAGTTCAGGGACCTGCTAAGAAAACAGAGAAACTCCAGGTCGGGACAATTGCGACAGAACTGAGGATACTCATACAGTGAATGTTGTTTTAACCAAACAAAACTCACCCACATGTTTCCCCCTGGTTGGCTTAAGCAGTTTATTTATGCCTGATGTTTATGTAAAATAACCTAAGGTGGTTTTCCACTTTTGGCTTTTGTGTCCTGTCAAGGTGTGTTGCACAGCAAATCATGTGCTACACCCAAACCTCACCTACCTGCTCCCTTTAATTGTTAGGTGTCTGTTTTTTTAAGCTTCTTTGGAAAAAAAAAAAAAACCTTGTTTGTATTCTTAGGCAGGCTTTTTAGGGCAATCCCCTATTTCATAAATCATCTTCTGGACAAAACGAGTGTTTCACTGTGTTCAGTTAAATACTTTGTGTTAATTCACATTTTTGTCATTTAGCTTTTGTTCTAAACTCAAATATCATATTAATATTTTAGGTCAAGGCACTGTGTGGGGAAAAATGACCAAAAATACTAACTCACTAACAGTTAAACACTGATTCTCAAACCTGCGACCTTCTTTTTTTTGAACACCTGGCCATTAAAATTGTTTTGGATTTTTAAATATTGCAATCTTTCAGTAGTTCCAGTGAGGGAGAGTTGTAGTAATATTGCATACAGAGACATCCTATACAATTGTGTATAGTTACGAGGCCCATGTATGGTCGCACGGCCAGATGTCAAAAGATCTTGAGCATATAATGTGGCTAGATTGTAAATATGACCTACGCCCTAAATGAGTGGATTCAGTGATTGTTCCTCGTTTAACCCAAACACGAACCCTGTCAGATATCATTTTACCAGTACATAATAAAATGGTGACTTTGTAAGCATTAATTTAATAACTTAAACCCATTTATTGTCAGTGGACAATTTGTTAACTCCCTTCTGAACAAAAAAGGGGCAACTACTAATGAGATATCATTATAGTTGGTTAACAATGAAAAAAAAAAAAAAAACGGTCATTATAATTTTGGGCTCGTTGTTATATGTCGGTGGGTGGGGTTGTTTATGTCTAATTGATTCATGTCATGTTGATTATTAGAAACAGATCTGCTTAGGTCAGTCATTGTATGTATGTATGTAAGGACCATGGGTATACTTTATGTTATATGTCGCATTCATAAAGTATTCAGACTCCCTTCACTTTTTACCATTTTATGTTGTAGCCTGATAATACAATCGTTCAAGTAGATTTTTTTCACTCATTAATCTACACAAAATTTCCAGAAATTCTTGTTCATATTTTGCAATAAAAAAAAACCCCTAAAATATTTAAACCCTTTGCAACAACACTTGAAAATTAGCCCTGAATTCTCTTGATCGTCGCTGAGATGTTTCTACACCTTGATTAAAGTCCACATTTGGAAAAGTTAATTTATTGCACATGATTTGGAAAGGCAGAGAAGCATGCTGGGAAACTGGTCAGGGTTGAGTGCAAAGTGAATGGGGCAAAGTACAGAGATATCCACAATAAAATCCTGTTCCATAGCACTCAGGACCTCAGTCCTACTTGACAACGACCCTAAACATGCAGCCAAGACAACGGGGACAACTCTCTGAATGTCATAGAGTGGCCTAGCCAGAGCCCAGACTTGAATCCTATTGAAGATCTTTGCAGAGACCCGAAAGTGGCTCTCCACTAAAGGTCCCCTTCCATCCTGACCAATCTTGAGAGGATTTTTCATAAAGAATGGCAGAAAATACCCACCCATCATGCATCATACCCAAAAAGACTATAATTTCTGCCAAAGATGCAGATGTAGATGAATGAGCAAAGAAATCAATTCGAACAACTGTAGTATCAGGCTGCAACTTAACAACATTGAAAAAAGTGAATGGGGTCTGAATACTTTCTGAATGCACTGTATATTATATACTGGCAAACTGCGTTTATATAAGCAATTGAATTAGATTATGTAGAGCACCAGCCACAGAAGTGCCTGTGAATCAATTGTGTATATAGAAACAGTAACACACTAGAATGAGCACATTAATATAAAGCCCTGACTTGCAGTTCTGTCATAGCTAAGTTGTTATAGAAACTATTTGACACCATTTACCCAACTAGTTTAAAGAATTCAACAATGCTACAATATAAATAAGCTCCTAATATAACAATGGACTTTGGATAGTGTTTGTAGATCTTGTTCGAAATATGTTTTGTTTGGTCTCTGTTCACCGCAGGCAGCATCATCATGTACGGCGCTATGTTGCTCTTTGAGTCGGAGTTTGTGCACATCGTGGCAATTTCATTCACCTCGCTGATCTTGACCGAGCTGCTCATGGTGGCGCTTACGGTGCAGACATGGCACTGGCTCATGATTGTGGCCGAGCTCCTGAGTCTGGCTTGCTACATTGCTTCACTTGTCTTCTTACACGAGTTCATTGGTAAGAACACATTTACAAATCACCACATAAATACAAATACATATAGTGTATATGTCAATACATTTGTCATTGTAATATCATTTTATTTAGCATTTCTAATTTGGCTTATTTATTGATTTAACTGGAAAAAAAGAACACTTTTTTTTTTGTAACTGCCTACCAATGTTTATGTCCTTCAAAATTTCATGACAGTTTTTGGAATTTTATTTATGCTACACATCCAGGTATCAGGTCAAGGTCTCATTGCTGCATAGCATCATGACATCCTCTTGCTCTTAAATTGTTTTGACGTCAAAGAGTTTTAAACCAGGTGAAGGAATGCGGTCACATTCCTCCTCACTTTTTTCCCTTCCTCCCCGGCCAAAAGTTCACCGGAAACGACTTTCCCTTGACGCTTTGCCATTTTCCCAAATCGATGCTCACCACTATTCCACGCTGCCCACACAGACTGGGACCAGAGCAGTGGACGCAATACTGAAGGAAATGCCAATCGCCTTTGCTCGTTTCCTGTCAGATCAGCGCCGTGTCCAAGGTCTGTGTGTTTATTACACAGTCTGCGTAAGGGAGTTTTACGACTGGAAGTACCAGTGTACTTCCCAAGAAGTTGTTTTCTCTCTGATTTGGTTTGCTACTAATATTATATTGATATATATTTAATTAAAGAGCTGAACGGTTCTGTTTTCGGATATTAACATTTAGGGTTCATTTGTAGATATTTTTATTAAGAAAGCGATCATTAAAAAAACAATGATAATACATACATATTAGATTAGTTCTTGCTGCAAGTATAGGCTCATGCGTGGAGACGCTCTTCGAGACGCATGGTCCATCATACAATAAAATATTATGTACTGCATT
Source organism: Silurus aristotelis (assembly GCF_946808225.1). Lineage (NCBI taxonomy): Eukaryota > Metazoa > Chordata > Actinopteri > Siluriformes > Siluridae > Silurus > Silurus aristotelis. The sequence continues at coordinate 18,351,401 of NC_139592.1, read as the reverse complement.
ATTAACAGCAAGCTATTTTTCTGAAGCAAGTTTTTGCCAAAGTGGTTGAAGGATCAAAGCAAAAAGTCAGTAATTTGGACTGTTGTCATTTAAAAAAAAAATCTTTCGAGCTGATGTGTGCCAGTTTTCCAACATTCTGATGAACTTGCATTTCAATGTCTTGTCCCTGTGCAGCTTACAGAGCATATCCCCGAAGCAGCAGAGACCACCCCCGAGTTCCATGGAAGGGATGGTTTGCTTCTCATCGTAGGCCCTGTTGTCTCCTCTCCAAACATAACGTTTATGGTTGTGACCGTAAAGTTCAATTTTTGTCTCATCACTCCAAATTACTTCAAGACGTTTTTGCGGTTTCTGTTGATGCTCTTTGGCATATTGCAAGCAAGCTGTTTTGTGGTATGGACACAAAAATGGCCTTTTTTCCCCTCTGCCAATTCTGACATGTTGCCCATTTTTGCTTAAGTGTCTTCTTATTGTGCATTCTGCAATAATTAGGTTTTTTATTTCTTTTATTTTTTTGAGTGCATATTGTTTGAGTTAAGTTGTGTTAATCTCTGGGTTTTTTCATTGCATGTAACACATTTTTTGGCAGAGTTCCATTTCCCTTATCCAGAGCAACTTAATCTTAAACTTAAAATAATCTCATTCATACACTTTAGCAGTCTTGGGATTAAGGGCCTTGCTCAGGGGCCCAGGAATTGGTAGCTTTGTGTGGCTGGGATTTGAACTCACGACATTTGGATCTATAGGGCAATGCCTTAACCACTACGCTACCACCTCATTTGCTGTTATCATAACCTCCACCCTTCTGGGAAGATGTTCCACTAGATTTTGAAGTGTGGCTTGTCCTATTTCAGCCACAATGGACTAAAGTTAGGTACTGATGTAGGGTGAGGAGGCCTAGCGTGGTTAGCAGCCAGCGTTCCAATTTATCACAAAGAGCAGGCCACTATACAAGCCTGTATACTTTTTTTATGCCTCCAACTTTGTGGTGACAGTTTGGGATACAACCACATATGCCTGGAAAAGTCAGGTGTCCCAGTACTGTATGTATTCGCATCCAGGTTTTTTTTAGGTTTTTTGTTCGTACCTGTCCATAACATATACACTATATTTCCAAAAGTATTAGGTCACCTGGTCATAAGATTTTTGAGCATTGCATTCCACATTTAGTCCCAATTTTAGTCCCCTCCACTGTTCTGGAATAATGTTCCCCTAGATTTTGGAGTGTGCTTATGGATATTTGTGTTCATCAGCCACAAGAGTATTACGATAGGCAGGTACTGATGTAGGTGAGGAGACCTGGGGTGCAGTCAGCGTTTCAATTCATCCCAAAGGTGTTCAGTAGGGACGAGATCAGAGCTCTATAGCAGGTCACGCAAGATCTTCCTCTCTAAAGGATGTAAACCAGATCTTCAAGGAGCTCACTTTGTGCACAGGGGCAGTGCCATCCCGGAACAGATTTGGGATTCCAAGTTTAAGTGAATGCAAAATTGTATTATAGCAGATCTAAAGACGTCCTGTACAATTGAGGTACTCCAGCTTTGTGGTAACAGTTTGGAAAAGAACGAGATATAGCAGGAAAGGTCAGATGACCCAATACTTTTGGAAATATAATGTATTAACAGATTTTGTTGGTTATAAGATAAACCTGAGGAATCATCCACATGAAGGGGAAAACTCAAAACAGTTTTCAAAAACACTTTTCCAGGTGATTGAGGGGATGTAATTAAAAAAGAAAACATGGTGGAAAATGTCTGAATATGTCTGATTATATATAACCTCTTTTTTTTTATTCAAAACATGTTACCAATTTTTGCCTGGGAATTTTTTCTTTTAATTTATTTGAACTGTTTAAAGTATTAAATGCACTTTGTATATATGTATGTTGTGATGCAAAATTTTCACTGGTGCAATAGAGCAATGTCTGATTGCTGTCAGTTGAACAACTCGTATATTACATCTGGGCTTATACCGTGTAATCACTGACATCTTACACAGAGAGCAGGCTACACACAGAGCGCTTCCTAAACACTAATCCAGAACTGGTCACTGTCTGTGGGGACTAGGCTTATTCAACAGGAATAACAAGGATAGGAATGAAGTCTGTGAGCAAGCTTCAGGCATGCAGACATGTCTAGACTGCAGACAAGTCTTCCGGATAGCTCAGTAGCTTAAAATGTTCACAAAGTTCATAAACTGTGTGAACAGTGCCACTGTTCTCACCTTTATACTGTAGATTTGTTCAACAAGAATGTTCTGTGATTATCCCAAAGCTCTTTTCTTTTTTTTTTTTTGCTCAATCTTTATACAAGTCCACATATGCATTTTAGAAAGTGTTACACAAATCACAATCGAATGAATCATTCAGCACTGTTTCTAACTCCAAATCCACTTCCTCTCATCCCTCCCTCAGATGTCTATTTCATCACAACGCTGTCATTCATCTGGAAGGTGACCGTCATCACTCTGGTCAGCTGCTTGCCACTGTACATCCTGAAATACCTGCGAAGGCGCTTCTCGCCTCCCAGCTACTCGAAGCTGACGACCTAGAGCCTATCGGCATGAACTATAAAAAGAACGACGCGTTACCTGGGTGTGTTCATTTATGTTTTGTTTTTTTTCTTTTTATTTGTGTGGACGACTCGAGCGATTTGCACAGGCTTCGCTTCACTAGACGCAGCAGTAGAGAACGCCAACTCCAACATAAATGCATGTCTCCATAAAGAATCTTCTCATTCGTTTGTAGTCACACCAACGCTATGCAGCTGAGCTGGGCTCCTAGAGGGCCTTCAGAGCTGAATCACGAGGGTACTGTCATGCTTGATTGCTCGAGTGAGTCACTAGCGAGGGCTAAACATGTGGGTTACTGTGGCTAGGCTGTACACTTTGAGAAGCCTGAGAGAAATCCATTTCAATTTTTTGTTTGCTTTTGTCATTTTGCCGATAAGGGAACGAAAAGGGAAAAGCGAAGCAATACGTGGGATCTTAGAAACCGAATTCATTTCATTGAATCGTATTGCTGATGGAAAGTCTTCAAAAAAAATAAAAATAAATAAAATACAATATTGAAAATAAACCTAAAGTGGTTCTATATAAGATTAAGCCAGGACAAGTGTGTGTGTGTGTGTGTGTGTGTGTGTGTGTGTGTGTGTGTTTTAGAGCATGTGTTTGTGTTGGTATGTTGATGCAAATCTTAAAATCATACTTGTCACCGAGCCCCTGTAGTATAGCTGAGCTTTTTCTTTTTTTAGCATGCTGTGTTGTCTCAGATGGTGGTGTTGGTTTGGGCTTACGGTTACTAAATACCAGTGTGTTGTGTCTGAAGACCGTGGTGAGTCAAACAAAAATGCTATTTTAGCTTGCAGCTCCTTTTTTTGGTCCCTCTGTCTATGTCCACTCTTGTGGTGACCTCTGGTTTCCCTCTCATTCTCTCTCTATCTCTGTGCATGAATGAGTAGATTTCAGTAACCACTACTACTCCCAGTCTACGTCTTTATTGAACATATCACTTACTCATAGGGCCACATCACTGCGCATCTACGTTTTACGTGGCTCCATGACATCAGGTTTGTACATAAGCTATGCGATCTAACGTGTGCACTTGACATTGATTAACTGTAGTTTAGTGCGTGGATTTGTTCAAAGGCCATTCTTTGTACGGTAACAGTAGTGACGGCCTGCCATTCGTGCCATTTTGGGGAAAAAAATGTGCCATATTGACCACTTGTCTTGCAATCAGGGGTGCCAACATTTATGCCATAACATTTCAAAATGTTGTATTTATTTTTTTTCATTCAATAAAATTGGAAGACTACTTTTACTGAAAGAGAAAGGAAAACCAAATCATCCTGAATTTTTTGCAGGATTTAAATTAAACATCAGAGTCCAACATGTATATATAAGTATTTATTTTAAGCCAGACAACCTACAGTATTGTTAAAGTGGTCTATTGATAATTCTGACCATATCGTTCACATTTTAAGGAGGAAATCAAACTCAACTTAAAGCTTGCTAACAAAAATTAAATATGAAGTTGGGCATGTTTTTTTTTTTTTTTTTTTTGTGAAACTCTGAGATTAAAAATTACATCATTCCAACTGCAGATTTCCCACTGAGTGAATACCCTTTAATAAGTGTATTCGACAGACTTACATTTGTGAACCAAAAAAATAAATTGTGTCTATATTATAGGATTTACTTTGTTAACAGTGTTGGCACCTCTGCATGCAAAATGTCCTGTTTGTGGGTGCAATACCTTACATTTAAGAAGGGAACATTTACAAAAAAGAAGGGAAATTTCAACCTAATCACTATTGTGTTCCTTCAAAGATCATGTGCAAAAGAAAATGTGTATTGCAGTAAATAAATCCTTAATTGAATAGTAATTTAAGCAAGCAAGATGATGTAAGTATGAATTGTTTCAAATATCACTATGTGGTGATTTCTGTTCACAAAACATTGTACTACTGATGGCTTGGCAGTTAGGACTAGAATGCAATGCCATGTATTTCATGTGATTCCTGTTGCTGTTGTTTGTTTTGTTTTCCTTTTTTCTTTTTTATAAATGGCAGGACTACTTTTTTATTAGCAAACGAATTGTGAATTGTTGTCGTGTAAATAACGAAACCTAATTAATTTTATTTATTAACATTTCTTATTTGCGTTGGAATTTGCACACTGATAACTGCAGAACAAAAAATAAATAAAAAAAAGTCTCTGAGGTGTTAAAATAAAAATGGATTTTTCTTATTATAAATTGTGCTTGAGCTGTGATTTAAATTCTGTTTTATGATGCATGTTTTTTCTCACATTGTTTCTGTTTTAATTGATGAACAATTTAATTTCATGTCTAGATCAAATATTAAATCTTCCATATTAGGTTCTCTCTCTTTCACTCTTTGTGTGTCCCATGTCTATGTTTATGAAAGAGAGAGAAGGAGGTCGCCAGGAGAGGGAGTCTTTAAAGCAGTTCAGTTGAAGACGCTCGCTAAGTGTCTTCATTATATAACGTAACACGTGAAATAAGGAATAAATTGTAAACCTACGAAATCTGTGCGCAATTCGCATCAGCGTGTCTGCAAATAGTTTATTTATAACTTTCCTTAACGTTCTTTAATAATGGAAACGTTTCTTTGGGCCATTGGCATTCATCTCCATTTTAATCAGAACCATAACATCTGTAACTCCATCTCCAAATTAACAGCTAGGCCCCGTAATTGTTTCAATCCTCTTCGAACATGGAAAAATACTGAGCGCAGTATGGCAGTGATGGGTGGCTCCGCATGTGCTATGTTAGCCATTGCAGTGTAATGGTTTGAGGTGTATAGAACAGTTAATAGTCTTTCTTACAGGATTCTCGCATTTCATCTCACATTTCACATTCTTTTTCGCCTATTTTGTATTGAGGTCAATTTGCCCGTTAACTAAATGCTATTGCAACATTATAAAAGAAATCATTTGCATCGAGGGACTATTTTAGGGTATTTTAGTCTTCTCAGAGCTCATTCTATTTTTGCCATGATGCCCTGCCAAGAATTACAGAGGCCCAGCATTTACACAAACCTAGGCTCCAGTGAGTTCATTTCTTTAATAGTTTTACACAACTAGTGAAAGAATTAGTATTTTATTTATTGATTTTTTTTTCTCACTCTTATTAGAATCCCAGTGTGTTAATAAATAAACTTTCATTGATGAACTAAACTTTCAGAGATTGGTGAAGGAATGAGCGAAGGAGTGCAAGGCAGTAAGGCATAGATAGATAGATAGATAGATAGATAGATAGATAGATAGATAGATAGATAGATAGATAGATAGATAGATAGATAGATAGATAGATAGATAGATAGATAGATAGATAGATAGATAGATAGATAGATAGATAGATAGATAGATAGATAGATAGATAGATAGATAGATAGATAGATAGATAATACAGGTACATAGCAATAAAATGCCACCTGACCTTTGCTGCTATTTGTGGTTCTTTTCCAAACCACAAAGCTGGATTCACACAATTATACAGGACGTCTTTGGACGTCTTGGAAACCCAAATCTGTTCCAGCATGGCAATGCCCCTGTGCACAAAGAAGATCTGGTTTACATGCTTTGGAGAGGAAGATTTTGAGTGGCCTTCAATAGAGCTCAGATCTCATCCCTACTGAACACCTTTGGGATCAATTGGAATGCTGACTGCACCCCAGGTCTCCTCACCTACATCAGTACCGGCCTTTCATAATACCCTTGTGGCTGATGAACACAAATATCCATAAGCGCACACTAAAATCTAGTGGAACATCTTCCCAGAAGAGTGGAGGGAACTATAAGAGCAAATTGAACTAAATGTGGAATGCATTGCCCAAAGCTCAGATACCATACTTATGACCAGGTGACCCAATACTTTTGGAAGTATAGTGTATGTTAAGACAAGGTTGAAGACAATGTATAAAAAATAATAATCCAGAATTAAATTTACAAAGTTGAAATTTGAAATTCGATCACTAAAAATTTTTTTTGAAGGACATTCAATCAGAAAATGACAAACTGTGAAACATGGAGGTGGGAGCATCATGCTGCTCTTTTTTTTGTTGTTAAAGCAAGTAATGCGTTTTTAAAGTACTGAAGCAAACCTGCAGGACAACACTCACACAGTTCAAACTGGGTCTTCCAGCAAAAGTCATCCTAAGCATACAGCCAAATGTTATGTATTACAGTAATTTTCACATAAATGAACATTATTGGGTGTTTTATAGTATATAGATTGTTAAAATCCTATAGAAAACTACGAAAACTAAAGTTCACATTCCCATTTTTAACATAAGTATTTCTTATTGCATTATTGGCTTTATGCTACTAGTATGAGTAAACCAAATTTTCAGGTCCCAGGCTTTCTACAGTTGTTACATCACTCCCCGTGTGCTAAATTCTTGTCTCTACTTTCCATAAATATTGTCATGACATGTCAAGCACGATTGCAAACTGAGGAGTGTGAAAAGAAGTGGCGGAATCCCCATCACTGCCCACACCATCATGCAGCTGTCATCTTTTGTACACCACCACAACAAAACACTACAACATCCCCACAAACGGATTTGGACTTGTCTCCATTGTGTGGCACTTACTATCACATTCCTCTTTTCCTGTCCTGACAAAAACCGAGGATTTGCTTGATGACAGCCTGTTTAAAAGAGATATTTGCTGAGCATGCACACACCCTCTACAAGGTCTATTTATAGACTGGCAGAGCTAGAACGCTTTTGATTTTCTTTTTTACGCCTACTCCTGCTGGGGAAAGCCCTCTCAAGTGTTTACCCATAGCCTGCAGAGTGGAACAACAACATCTGGTGCACTCAGTCTTGTAGTGGGGGGAGCCTTGTGTTTCTTTGAAACAAAAGACATCTTTACAGTTATCGTTATCTTGGGACAAAATTTACTTATTATTATGATAAAAATGATTTCCTGATGTTTCACAAATACTTCATAATATATCAAATTGGGAGTTAACCAGGAAGTTTTGACATAAAATGTTCTACAACAGCAGCTGTGATAGTTGCATGGGGCAAATCACAGCTTAAATGCTAGTATGTTATTGTTTCTATAGCAACTACTAACACAAGCACTTGTATGGTTGATGCTCTACCATGGAAACAAATAATAAAAAATATATATATATATATATATTATATCTATCTGGGTTATTATTTCTAGAAGGAGTCTCCAGTGCTACCACTTTATACAGTGGGTACGGAAAGTATTCAGACCCCCTTAAATTTTTCACTCTTTGTTATATTGCAGCCATTTGCTAAAATCATTTAGGTTCATTCTTCTTCCTCATTAATGTACACATAGCACCCCATACTGACAGAAAAACACAGAATTGTTGACATTGTTGCAGATTTATTAAAAAAGAAAAACTGAAATATCACATGGTCCTAAGTATTCAGACCCTTTGCTCAGTATTTAGTAGAAGCCCCCTTTTAATCTAATACAGCCAGGAGTCTTTTTGGGAAAGGTGCAACAAGTCTTTCACACCTGGATTTGGGGATCCTCTGCCATTCCTCCTTGCAGATCCTCTCCAGTTCTGTCAGGTTGGATGGTAAACTTTGGTGGACAGCCATTTTTAGGTCTCTCCAGAGATGCTCAATTGGGTTTAAGTCAGGGCTCTGGCTGGGTCATTTAAGAACAGTCACGGAGTTGTTGTGAAGCCACTTCTTCGTTATTTTAGCTGTGTGCTTAGGGTCATTGTCTTGTTGGAAGGTAAACCTTCGGCCCAGTCTGAGGTCCAGAGCACTCTGGAGAAGGTTTTTGTCCAGGATATCCCTGTACTTGGCCGCATTAATCTTTTCCTCGATTGCAACCAGTCGTCCTGTCCCTGCAGCTGAAAAACACCCCCACAGCATGATGCTGCCACCCCCATGCTTCACTGTTGGGACTGTATTGGACAGGTGATGAGCAGTGCCTGGTTTTCTCCACACATACCGCTAAGAATTAAGGCCAAAAAGATATATTTTGGTCTCATCAGACCAGAGAATCTTATTTCTCACCATCTTGGAGTCCTTCAGGTGTTTTTTAGCGAACTCCATGCGGGCTTTCATGTGTCTTACACTGAGGAGAGGCTTCCGTCAGGCCACTCTGCCATAAAGCCCCAACTGGTGGAGGGCTGCAGTGATGGTTGACTTTCTACAACTTTCTCCCATCTCCTGACTGCATCTCTGGAGCCCAGCCACAGTGATCTTTGGGTTCTTCTTTACCTCTCTCACCAAGGCTCTTCTCCCCTGATAGCTCAGTTTGGCCGGACGGCCAGCTCTAGGAAGGGTGCTGGTCATCCCAAATGTCTTCCATTTGAGGATTATGGAGGCCGCTGTGCTCTTAGGAACCTTAAGTGCAGCAGAAATCTTTTTGTAACCTTGGCCAGATCTGTGCCTTGCCACAATTCTGTCTCTGAGCTCTTCAGGCAGTTCCTTTGACCTCTTGATTCTCATTTGCTCTGACATGCATTGTGATCTGGAAGGTCTTATATAGACAGGTGTGTGGCTTTCCTAATCAAGTCCAATCAGTATAATCAAACACAGCTGGACTCAAACTAAGGTGTAGAACCATCTCAAGGATGATCAGAAGAAATGGAAAGCACCTGAGTTAAATATTTGAGTGTCACAGCAAAGGGTCTGAATACTTAGGACCATGTGATATTTCAGTTTTTCTTTTTTAATAAATCTGCAACAATGTCAACAATTCTGTGTTTTTCTGTCAATATGGGGTGCTATGTGTACATTCATGAGGAAGAAGAATGAACTTAAATGATTTTATCAAATGGCTGCAATATAACAAAGAGTGAAAAATTTAAGGGGGTCTGAATACTTTCCGTACCCACTGTAACAGTCAGCATTGAAGCTGTTGCTTTTTCTAGTAATGAAAATGTTTTTAGCTGCTATTAGTCAGGGATAATCCAGTCTTGGTGTGTGTACACTGTTTCAATGCATAACACGGAGGTGAAAAACCACCTTACTGTATGTGAGGCAGAGGATTGTACATCTTTATACCATTGGTATAAGGATTGGTATTGGAATAAATGTACGTCATATAGATTTCAATCAGGCAGACTCTAGCTCATACACAGAGACACATTAGTGTGACAGAATTATATTTATTTGAATGTATTTTAATATTTAAGCTGTTGGTGTTCATTCTTTATGCCATTTCTTTATTTAACTTTCTCTTCGGTTTGTCAAATTCATCTTGTGCCACAGCTCAAAATTGGCATATTTGTTATAAAAGTAGCTAAGTAATGTGATTTGGAAATGTGTAAAACTTTCTAAATCTTTTTTTTTTTAGGCCATTTTAGGCCATTTAAGATCTGTGAGTAAATAACATCTGGTGATAACAGATCACATGTAACTCCCTGTTGTTCAAGTTAAAAGCTAGCTTCGTGTTCTTGTATGTGTTTGCAATAATCAAACTCATTTCTGAGCTTTTTTGCACTGCAGATTCTCCTCACAACCTGAAGACTCCACTTATACAAGAAGACTTTAAGTTGATGTACGGTATTAATGCAAAAATGCACTCAGCTCTTGCCCTCTAATTCTGCATGTGTATGTCTGAACACAAACCTGTTGTCTGTGCTTTTAGCATTTATACTTGTTTATGTAAATAATTTCTTTGACTGCATTATCATTAGTGCTTGTTATACAGGTGAGTTTGAACATTTACTGATTTAATAGCTCTTTCTGTTATTCCTAAAACTGCTTTATAATATTGTTCTGGTAACATGGTGGTATGTTATGCTGTTCTTTTTCAGTGTAAAGTACTGCAGGTGTTTTGGGATTAAAATACCTACCAAATTGATACATGTCATATGTTAATATAGGACTAACATCTGGCATTATTAGGAAATAATTTATGGTCAATTTTGACGATGGAATTATTATTTGTAATCTATTTCTTTCTGTAAATCTATTTTTGTTTCTGTGAATTGATTTTATTTTAATTGAACTTTATCTACCACCTCCTTAACCAGGATAATGCAATTGCTGTAGATGAATAAATAAATAAAATATCAGAATTTGTAATAAATACAGATCATATGTTCTTTGTTTGTACGCTTACTGGCAACATTTTCCCTGCTTATTTATGTAATTATTCAATCATAAAAATCATACAGACACCGATCAAGAGCATCAGTTAACGTTAATATCAAACATCAAAATGGTGTAAAAATATAAACCCATTGACTGATGGTCGCTTAGTTGTTAGTGCCAAACAAAACTGCTGAGCTCCTGAAATCTTCATACATATAAGTCTCTGAAGTTTACTCAGATATCCAGTATGCAGCTGGGCCTTTGTGGAAATGGCTTGTTGATGAGAGAGGTCAGAGGAGAATAGCCAGACTGGTTCGAGCTGACAGGAACTCATATAAGAAGTCTTCACATCAGTACACAAAATACAGTAAGCCGTGAGGTGGCTAAAACAGCAGGAAACACCATCACATCAGCCAAAAACAGAAGTTAAAAGCAGAAGCAATCATACATTGATTTTTTTTTTTTCTCGTAAAGTTATGTGTAGTGTTGCTTCCACCTGATTGGCTGATTGGATAATTAAATAAATGTACATATGTTCCTATTAAAGTGTCCAGAGAGTGTATATTGCACTATTTATTTTTCTAATATCCCTCAACACACACCCACACGTTCGTGTTTTGGTCGCAGTATTGATTTTGACTTGTCCTGACTAGGATGTGTTATTTTTGGTCTTTGGCTGTTTAGCTGTTTCCCTATCAACCCTATGCCTAAGGGGTGTGACAGTAAAAATCGTTGAGGAGTGACACGAACTGGTGTTTGTCTCTCCGTCGCACGCTTTCCGAGTTTCACCACCCCTTGCAAAAACAGCCTTGAAGGATAAATCCAGAAACAGACTTTTTGTGCATTAATCTCTGTGTGGGTGATCGAGGCAGACTTGTCTTTCCCCGTTCATGCTGGAAACAGGTCAAGATCTTGAATAGATTCCTTTTTTGTTAGGGGATAAATTGGATTTTATTCAGTAGCTTTAAATGATCATTCCAACCGGTGTGGAAAAATACCAACTATTTCATTTTTTCCCAGTGAAGCCATGCATCACATTACAACTATTTTATGGATCAGCTTGGACTTGGACACCAGTATTATTTCTTCCTATGAATCTAATTTACTGTGAATTCAACACAATATATGTTTCAGTCCCTTTTTATTCTGATCAACTGAAAAACAGCCTTACTCACTTTTAAATGGCTCATTATTTATTCTTAGTTGTGACTGTGTGTGGAATTTGAGTGATTTGAGTGACCGGATCACAGCATGTCTCCGAGACAAACTGAATTCAGGACACTTACAGTTGGATCACTCGGAATGCTAATCTTAGGTGTTAAGGGATTTTCCTGGGTCTTTGGTTTTCTTTAGCTTACAAAATTATGGATTTGCCACTCTAAGTGTGTGCATAGTGCTCTGTATGCTCCTATCGCTTTGCCTCATAAACTCTGACCAGGATAAAGGGGCCACTGAAGATGAATTAATGCTGTGAATGTACAGTATATAAATAAATAAATAAATAAATATGTTATTAATGTATCATTTTGGCCAGAAAAAAATTAAATAGTGCCAAAACTGACAAAGAAGGAAGCTTAAAATTGAAATGAATTGAATTGAAATGAATTAAATTAAATTGAATTGAATTGTAGCTTGATGCTGTTAGAATCATTCATTATAGTAACACATCAACTGAAAAGTAGTATTCTGATGTTGGGATCCCCAGTAAAACATGAATAACTTCACAACCTCCAAGATTCCCATTGTAATCATGTGTAAGTGATACACCAGCATTGAAAATGATAGATTTTAACATGTTTCTAAAACATTCAAACATTATTACAATAGACTTCATATAAAAATATAATGTTCACTGCTTAGTGGCGAATACTGCTTAAACACATAAGGCAACTGAAGTATCAACAGGTTCTGAGTCTTCCTTTACTGTTATATAAAAAGAATGGGATGTTTCAGTCTAAAATGCATTGAAAATTTGTTCTGCGTACATATGGTGTGTGGTGGAATAAAAATCTGGTCGATGACACTCAAGTCCCAAACACTCAACAGAGATCAAGATCAACTCAAAACACTCTCTTAATCACATTATGGCTTTTAAGAAATTTGCAGTATAAGGCACAGCATGTGTATATCATTAATAACACAGCTGCCTAATTCAGAGTTTGCAACAAAAAAGAAAGGAAATTATTATTTTCCTATAACTACATGCCCCAATTTTTCATTTGCCACGGTTATTTAGAAACGTATGCTCCATTCATTTACAATATGCTTGAAAATCCTAGTTCTTGTTACTTCTTATCTTATAGATGTAAACTGTCTTTTCTTTAACATATTTCTTTGTTGGCAAAAAAAAAATAGAACAGCTCAGCAGGACAACATTAATAAAAATAAATGCCAAAGCTGACTCTTAAAGTACTGGCTCTGGAGACTCCTTCCAAAAAATGCTGAACACCTCCTCACAGAAACATCCCCATATTGACCAAATCCCATTGCAAGCTGCAACTATAGAAACAACAACATATAAGAAGTGAACATTGAAATAAAGCGGCACTGCATCTTGCAATTTTTGTAAAAAAAAAAAAGAATGTATATAGTGAGGAAAATAAGTATTTGAACACCCTGCTATTTTGCAAGTTCTCCCACTTAGAAATCATGGAGGGGTCTAAAATTGTCATTGTAGGTGCATTTCCACTGTGAGAGACATAATCTAAAAAAAAAAAAAATCCAGAAATCACAATGTATGATTTTTTAACTATTTATTTGTATGATACAGCTGCAAATAAGTATTTGAACACCTGTCTATAAGCTAGAATTCTGACCCTCAAAGACCTGTTAGTCTGCCTTTATAGTGTCCACCTCTCTCTCTCTCTCTCTCTCTCTCTCTCTCTCTCTCTCTCTCTCTCTCTCTCTCTCTCTCTCTCTCTCTCTCTCTCTCTATATATATATATATATATATATATATATATATATATATATATATATATATATAAAATTATAGAAAATAGAAAAATGATAGCTATCAAAACTGACTATTGTTTCAAAAACAGATTCTAGAAAATACATTTTAAAAAGCTAAATAAAAAAAGGTATGATTTTAGATGTAAACCTAATATACTAAACTATATTTGCATATAATTAATGTATTAAGGACATAAATATTAATAAAAGGTTGTCCCTGTTGCAGGCATGTTGATTTTGTAAACAGAGAAGTCAGTGTGGAAGCATGCAAAACATATTGCTCTATTCATCTTAGAGAAACACAGTGTCACATATCTCTGAGTTTTCCAGCATAACCTAAAATTTTTTGCCCTTTTTTTTTTTCTTTTTTCAGAGCAGAGCCAAAGGGGCCTAGTCTCTGCTTAAGCTCTGTGCCATTTATCTTGGCTTGTGACGATATCCCAACGTTAGCAGCAGCTTCCTCCACAGGGCTGAGAGAAGCTGTTAATGTGCCTCATTACGTTTTCTTGAAACATTTATTGTGGAAGTTTACCAGAACGCATTTAGTTGGATTTTAACGACTTGTTTAGGCCATCATTAAATGTGCTTCAAAAACAGTGTAACAAATGAGAAGGGTAATTTGGCTTCATGTTGGTGTGAATTTCTTAAAACCCATTAGCAGGTACAATTGACGTTTCAGTATAAAGCAGTGTGATATATGTACAGTACTACCTTTTTCCTATGTTGGCAAAATATATAATTACTGGCATAAGTGAATATGTTTTTATCTGCTGGTATCTTGCCAAGTCCTATAAACAGGCACCAGATAGAGAAGTAGTATCACTTTCCTATGATTTATATAAAATGCCAGCAAAAATATATATTTTAGAAATGACAGTTTGGACTGACAGGAAAGCCTATGAAATCAGTTTTAGAATCTCGTAGGTAATTAAGTCAAGTCAAGTCAAGTTTATTTGTATAGCGCTTTTCACAACAGACATTGTCTCAAAGCAGCTTTACAGAAAACAACAGTGAAGGTGAATGGTGTGCGTTTGTCCCTGATGAGCAGCCGTGGCGACAGTGGCAAGGAAAAACTCCCTTAGATGGTATGAGGAAGAAACCTTGAGAGGAACCAGACTCAAAGGGGAACCCATCCTCATATGGGTGACATCAAAAGTTTGGTCATAAATCTTTCAACAATACAGAACAATTTGTGATCATCATAGATCCAGCATCAGCTTCTCCATGCCAGGGCCTTTAAACACTCGGCATCTACTTCTCCATGATCATCCATAGGTCCATAATCTTCATGAGGTGGGACGTGACTGGAGCTGGCCAAACCTCAGGAAGCCTCGGGATTGGGAGAGAAAGAGAAGCAGTGGAGAGGAATTAGCGTAGCTGCTGTTCATGATATTAACAGCACAAGTTGATAATGTGCATGTGATCAGATGTTCTGGAGCACAAGGTTGTGATGTGATGTGTGTGATGTGTGTTATGTGTAGGCTTTGCTAAAAAGATATGTTTTTAATCCGCACTTAAACTGGGAGAGTGTATCTGAACCCCGAACACTGTCAGGAAGACTATTCCAGAGTTTAGGAGCTAAATGTGAAAATGCTCTACCGCCTTTAGTGGACTTTGCTATTCTAGGAACTACTAGAAGCCCAGAGTTTTGAGATCTCAGGGAGCGTGACGGATTGTAGCGTGTTAAGAGACTGGATAGATACATGGGAGCCAAACCATTTAGTGCTTTATAAGTGAGTAGCAGTAGTTTGTAGTCTATTCGAAACTTAATAGGAAGCCAATGTAGGGACGATAAGATTGGGGTTATATGATCGTATTTTCTTGACCTAGTAAGAACTCTTGCTGCGGCATTCTGAACTAACTGAAGCTTGTTTATTAATGATGCAGGACATCCACCTAGTAATGCATTACAGTAGTCTATTCTAGAGGTCATAAACGCATGGACGAGCTTCTCTGCATCAGATATAGATAACATATTTCTTAGCTTAGAAATATTTCTAAGGTGAGAGAAGGCTGTTTTTGTAACTTGATTGATGTGATTTTTGAAAGATAAGTTGCTGTCTAAAATAACTCCCAGGTCTTTTACCGTTGAACTAGTAGTTACAGAACAACCGTCTAAATGCAGGCTGAGATGCTGGAGCTTCTGTGTACTATTTTTTGGGCCGATGAGCAAAATCTCCGTTTTATCAGGATTTAATAGCAGAAAGTTATGGGTCATCCAATCTCTTATTTCTTCAACACACTCAGTTATGCGAGCTAATTGAGCTGTATCGCCTGGTTTGGATGAAATATATAGCTGGGTATCATCAGCATAACAATGGAAGCTAATTCCATGCCTTCTAATAATATTTCCTAATGGAAGCATGTATATTGTAAAAAGCAGGGGTCCCAGAACTGACCCTTGTGGCACGCCATAATTTACTAGCATTATCCTGGATAGCTCTCCATTTAAATCTACGAAATGGTAACGATTGGACAGGTAGGATTTAAACCAGCTTAATGCCTGTCCCTGAATACCGATGTAATTCTGTAAGCGATCGAGGAGAAGATCATGATCTATAGTGTCGAACGCAGCACTAAGATCTAGTAAAACTAATAGGGAGATGTAGCCTTGGTCTGAAATTAAGTGATATGAACTTATGAATAACTAAAATCATTAAGCCGAATTCAAACCAGTGCATGTTCTATTTATTCTTTTTGTGAACGTTTTCTAGTACATCTACTTGAATCCTCTCCACTGTGCCTGATTATTAAATCATTATTTCATTAACATGATCGTTATTATTAAATCATTAGCATTATTTCTTCATTTCTCAAACAGATTCCAGTATCACATGGCACTTGCTATCATAGCAAAATCAAGCAGTGCATATGTACAAATAATAAGAATGCAAAAATCATTTTCTCTTGTAAATTAGTCTGTATAATCATTGCTGGGTTTTACAGTCCTCTGTATGCTGTGTGGTTGCACAGCAAACTTAAATGCATGTTTTAGATTTAATGGAGGACTTCCAAAGTAACATTACAATTCCAAAACTTTGAATGGGTAACAGGGGTAAACTTCATATGTGTTAACGGTAAATGTTGCTTTTCCACAAATTAGAGGAATGAAAACCCAGACAATTTATCAGGACTATAGAACATATTAGAGTTTCATATCAGAAATGCAGAGAACTGGAACACAAGTGAGAGACCTACGGAATTTCAATTAACACCTTTAACCACTAACCTCTGTCCTTTCATTAGATATAATTAGATATTCAAATTAATTACAAATAAATACTTGTTAAGTACAAGTACAAACACTAACCCCATCTCTGATCTGAGCCATGCTGAATTTAGAAATTTTAGAAAGTGAATCCATGCTGCTTGTATATAATTTTGTGCCATAGCCAAATGCCAAAGGACAAAACTGTATAAAATGCCA
The DNA here is from genome assembly GCF_946808225.1 of Silurus aristotelis. Lineage (NCBI taxonomy): Eukaryota > Metazoa > Chordata > Actinopteri > Siluriformes > Siluridae > Silurus > Silurus aristotelis. The sequence goes on along the minus strand of NC_139592.1, from coordinate 18,334,448 downwards.
TGTTGTAATCATATATCAAGAGATATTAGAATTTTATTGTTATATGCTCTTAAAAAAATAAGTAGAGAGGTGTGTGAGAGAGAGAGAGAGAGAGAGAGAGAGAGAGAGAGAGAGAGAGAGAGAGAGAGAGAGAGAGAGACTCTAAGTATTGACAAGCCAAAGAACCCATAATGGAGTCTAGATATGACATAAGGAATTTCAAATAGAACCTAATATCTCAATACTGAATATTGAGATATTAGGTTCTATTTGAAATTTCTTATTTCTAATAAAATGTTCTATAATGGTCCACTTATTAAACAAATGTCATATCTAGACTCCATTACGGGTTCTTTGGCTTGTCAATACTTAGAGTCTCTCTCTCTCTCTCTCTCTCTCTCTCTCTCTCTCTCTCTCTCTCTCTCTCTCTCTCTCTCTCTCTCACACACACACACACACACACACACACACACACACCAAATATCAAGGTTTTTTTTAAATATATAATTTCTTACAGAAATACAGTTTATTTTCAGACTTAATTTTCAGACGTATATTTTATCCAAACAGACTTACTTTAATTTAGTCGGTACTGTTGTCATCTCACAAGTCTCAGATCTCTCAAATATAAGGTAGAATGAGTGTGAATGAAAGTGTGTGTACATGGTGTACTGCCATCCCAATTAGTGTATTCTTGTCTCATGCCCAGAGATTCTGGCACCAGCTCTGGAGCCATCATGACCTTGACCAGGATAAAGTGATTTCTGGTAACTTTTTCCAGAGACATTGTAGCCTATGTGTGTAATTGTTACTGATTATAGACTGAAAAATATATGACAATCAGTTCTGGTTTTTCTTAATGTTGTGGTCTTTCCAACTTTTGGTAAACGTAATTACTGCAACGAATCTAGCGAAACCAAACTTTATACAAGAAAAGCTGGTTGTGTGTTGACTTTGCACACAGTCTGAGTGAATGTGTATTTATTTGTGATGGCCTGACCAAGTTTGAAGGATAAAGTTATTTTGAAAATTGTCTTTCTTGGCTGTAGCGCTATGATTTCCCATCACTGGAACTCAGAGACACAAATCTGTTCAGGCTAATGGCAATGCCACTGTGCACAAAGTGAGCTTCATGATAGATATGGTTTTCCAGTGTTGTGGTGGAAAGACTCTGAGTGGCCTATACAAAACTCTGACCTCAACCCAACTGTGAACACGTTCAGGATGAACAGGAATGCTGACTGCACACCAGGCTTCCTCACCTAATAGCAGTGCAAGAATACACTAATTGGGATGGCAGTACACCATGTACACACACTTTCATTCTCATTCTACCTTATATTTGCGAGGTCTGAGACTTGTGAGATGGCAACAGTACCGACTAAATAAAAGTAAAATGAATCACTAATGCTCTAGTGTTTAAATGTGCAAATCCATATGAGCGAATTGAAAATAGTAGCAAGTCTTCCCAGAGGGTGGAGTTATTATTATAACACTGATAATCTATTAATTAGTCATAATTCTTCTTCTTCTTCTTCTTTCGGCTGCTCCCATTAGGGGTCGCCACAGCGGATCATCCGATTAATTAGTCATAATTAATCAATCTATAATTGGATGGTCAACAAGCACACATGGATATATAATAATTGGTTGTATACATAGTTCTGGCTGTAGTTTATATGCATGACTTTGTCATTTTGTGGGATATAGCTAAAATATCAGTTACAGTGATAGAAAGCATTGGGCTACTGAGCTGCAAACTCAGTAGAAGGTTGGGAATCTAGTTCCTTGCACGGTCTAGCTCCCAGTGTTGGACTGCTGAGCAAAGCCAGATCTTCTTGTAAGTCTGTTTGGATAAAATACGTCTAAAAATTAAGTCTGAAAATAAACTGTATTTCTGTAAGAAATTATATATTTAAAAAAACCCTTGATATTTAGTTCATGTTGTATATTCCACCCCGAGCTTGGACATCACAGGCCCCTTTTTTTCAGCTTTGGCTTTGCCCCCGTCCCCTGAATTTCTAAAATTTTCCATTAGGAAACACTTGTCCTGAATGGAAACTTTGAAATGAACCAAATGCAGTAATGTAACTGAATCAATCACACTATTTTTCCTGCCTCTCGCCCAGATCATGAAAGACATCCCTGTGTTAGAAATCGCCGTCTGAATTTAAACCCAGCTGGGTCTAATTCGTGTGTGTGTGTGTATGTGTGTGTGTGTGTGTGTGTGTTTTTAAACATGGCTCCTGTTCTCAACCTTCCACCGATTTCCCCCCGCCGTTCTACAATGAGCCGCTTGTGCGCGAGCGAAGGAGCAGGCGCGCGACAGCGAGGGTTTTCTTCGAAGCTGAGCGCAGGCGTGCGTGCGCGCGCTCGCCTCGCTCACTCGCTCGCGCGCGCCGCCTACGTCATGGATTCCTAAGCTGTGTGGGCTCCGCAGGAAAAGCCCTGCTGCCTCCGACATGGAGCCGCTCCAGGGTCACCATGGAGAAGCGCATAAACAGGAGGAAACACTGAGGGAATCCCGTTATTTTACAGCATTGGCCCATATTATAAACAGCCCGAGCTGAGAAGGACGGAAGCCGCTCTCGGTCTCTCAGAGTAAATCCTCAGAGCAAGACGGGACAAGTTTGTTCGCATTACACAGTTTGTTTTTTTTTTACTTTATTTTTTAATGCAAATCAGAGGAATATTTTTTTCTATCGCTAAAAAAATGCTCGTAGTTTATAACTAGTTTTTTCAGAATTGTAATTTTTTTTTGTCATTTTTTTTGTCATTTTTTTTCTTATCCAAATGTTTAAAGAAACCTGGAGACTCGCTCAATACCACACCATGAGGTCCATGGATCAAGGTATGGATGGCGCGTGCTGAAGTTTTGTGATTAACTGGTAATCAACGTATTTGTTTTTTTTTTTTATTTCCTGATAATGCCAAAAAAATTATATAGTGTCTTGTGTTAAAACACTGAACTATTATCTAATGTCTGGCAGGTTGCATGTCGAGTTTTGCATGCGTGTTCATGAGTAACTTGGTCCACACTACGTCATCGGGGGAATCCGTTGTGCTGCGAGTGTGAACAGGAATCTGCCTCTGCATATCCAGAACGTTTACACTTCTGACACCCTTATATAGCCTAGCACTGAACATGCACTGGGTTGATTCGAGCTCACACGTGGCTCAGGATTAAAATGCGCTTTATATGTCAAATGCACTGGCATTGAGACACTCGGAGCTTGGGTACGGTCTTGTAAGTGGTGCTACGTGTCAGTAGGTGGTGAGGGAAGCCCGCTGCTTTTATAACGCACGCACGCGCACAGGACGCCCAGGTGCGCACATTTTGCGTTTGCTTATGTGCGTTGCGCTGGCACGGGGACGCGTATTAAAAACTACCTACACAAAACAAACTAACAAAAAAAAAACTAACAAAAAAGTGCGGCCAGAGAGAAGATTCATGAAGTTTGCTTTTGGATTTGGATCTTTATTTATTTATTTTTTTTATTTATGTATTTTTTGCCGTCGCGTCGGAAAGGAGATGCGCTCCTGGGTCCAGGTGCGCTTAAGCGACTCATACTAAAGGAGTAACATGACATGATTGCAGGTAGACATGGACATTGCTTGCTTATTATCATGCTTAATCTTAGAAAAGCCTCTTGATGCATGGAGCAATCATTTTGCCAAGACTCGAATTCAAGCAATGTAACCTGATGCTTAGTATTTCGCAAATGAGAAGGTTCTTTATTTAAGAGAAAGTGCATCTGTATAATCTTATGGCATCTTATGGAGCAGACTGGAAAAGCAGGAACAAAGGTTGTGGATTTGCATAACGATTTATTTATGTATCATGTATTTATGTATTTATGCAGATGCAATCTTTTTTTAAAGCTGGGTTAAATTGAGGCATTTCTTAATACCGTGATGTTTTTTTGGCAATGGTTTGTGTTGAACACTCGGGGGCAGCAGCATTTAGGATCTCAAAAGTGTTAAAATGCATGAAACAACAAAACAAAAAAAAAACAGTCCTCTATCAACAGGAGGCGGTGATTTACCACTTACTGTACCTCCAGTATTCGTATGGTCCTGAACGAACAGCCACGCCCACCCTCTGTATCCTCCGAGGCTCTGAAGGTGAGAGCGGAAGTAACTGTTTCATGCGTTTGCATGGCTGCATCACTTTTACGCACGGAGCGCTTCTAGTTCTTCCTGATCTCCACATATTTGTTTTTTCTCCAGTTATTTTCTTTTAATTATTTTATCGTTCAGACTTTGAGGGCAACTTTCAGATAAGGCAGATGAGCTCTCTGTACGAAGATAAGGAGTGCTGTGAGGTAGGGCTCTCTGGAGAGCTCGCTCAAGTCAACTCCGAGGAGTTGGAGTTTGATTACCTGTTTAACTATGAGCCACCTGACAGCAGCTTTCCATCTGGAGATCTTAAAGGTCTGTTTTCTAACTCAGTCTGTTACTGTCGATGGTGTGAGGAAGTGTGTGAGAGTGTGTGGAATAGGTTATTGATGTTTGCTTTGCAGTGCACTGTGCAAGATAACTATGCAACAGCTTTGAGTTTGAGGATTGTCCTTATAGTTGTGTTCTTTTCTGTTTAGTATGAGATATTGAGCACTGGTATTTATTTTTTAAATCAGTCTGAGATAACCATGCAATAGGAATGTTTGGAAAACCCCAACATCCGTTCCTCATTTCATTGTTCCCCATTTTATTGTAAATTTTTTAAGCCAGTTACAAAGAAAAGTGTGATTTTGTACTCGCCTGACTCAAATTAGTTCTACTCTATCACTCTTTTGTGTCTGGATGTTTTCTGAACGTGTTTTATGTCACGTTTTCCAGTGTATTTCGATTGTGTATTGTTGCTATGATGATATTAATATGGATTTCCCAATACACAAAATTTTATGGCACCAAAGTTTATTATTACTCATTAGAACAAGTAGCTGATTGGGCATTGAGGCGTTTTATTCTTTCTGCTTTTCCATGTCATTTGTTGTATATTTATTAAAAACAGTAAACCTAAATATCATGTTACAAATTTGTGGGATGTAAAATTGTCCTTTAAGCATTGTCATATGAAATTTTTCTATTTTGTCCAACTTATTAGTAAACCACATTAATGTCCTTTTCTCTATTTTTTATTTTTTTTTTAGATGACACCGATCTCCCCCTACACTCACACCCTTACCCTTTGGACGAGCCTCCCCCCTACTCTGAAAGCAGCACCGAAGCTCTTTCAGGTTATGAACATTTGGAGCCTAAAAATTACATAGCAAACATAAGGTCTGTAAGTCCCAGGATCGAGATCACGCCATCACGCGAGCATCACAGCCATGGGCACAACTCCCTCCATGACCAGCTGGTGAACGCTAGCCCAAGGCCCACTCTCACTGTGCCCGGTTTGGAATGTTCCATCTACCGTGAGCCTCAGTGCCTGAGCCCAGCCAGCAGCAACTCCTCAACCTCGTGGCACTCTGAGACTTACTCGCCCTTCGCATCACCCTGTGTGTCTCCAGGTAGTGGGCAGGCTGTGGCTGGAGAGTTGTGTCCTCGCTTGCAAAATATCCACACAGGCTCCCCTCGAACCAGCCCAGGCACATCACCTCACACTAGCCTGGCTGAGGACCACTGTTCATCCCCAAGACCCAGTTCTCGCTCCACATCGCCTCAGGGCAAACGCACTTACGACATGTACAGGAACCCAAATCGGTTGCCTCCAGCTCGATCACGAAGTCCTTCGCCATGTGGCTGTCACGATGATCATCGCCCCGGTCCCCATTATGTGTCCAGTGCTGTGCCAGAGGTTGTTAACGGGATGGTGCCTGGGTCAGTACCTTCAAAGATTGTGAGATCCAACCAGCCAGCCTACACTATATACCCAGACGGCCATGGAGAGAGCTACCGGGTGGAGCAAGATTTCAAGACCAAAACAGAACCATTCTTTATTCCAACAACGTGGCAGCAGCTGGTGCCTGGAATCTGCAGGTACATTTCTTCATCAGTGAATATTTCACGATTTCACTCAGTTCACAGTGCATAAGATATTGATCTTCACATTCAGAATGAGACCTACTGAACACATAAACATTAAAGGTAACATGTAGCAACATGTCCCGGAAGACTTTCATGTTGACAAGGCATACATTTCACTTTGACTCATTGCATTTTTTAGACTGGAACCGCATCATTTCAGAAAATTGTCGTCTTATGAATATTTTTTGGGGTGAATAAACTTAGTGTGGCTTTCTTCCGCAGCATCCCTATTGCCTCTCTGCCTCCTCTGGAGTGGCCTCTGCCCAGGCGCACAGACCAGTATGAGCTACATATCGAGGTGCAACCCAAACCACACCACAGGGCACACTACGAGACCGAGGGCAGCCGGGGGGCTGTTAAAGCTCCTACTGGTGGGCATCCCGTGGTCCAGGTGTGCAATTTTATCATTTATTAATAAGGAATGTCATTTCTTGTTATAATAATAAAAAAAAAGCATATTAATAGAATAGCATTTATTGTTGCATCTCTATTTTAATATAATATATATGTAGATTCTTTTAATACAAATAATATTATAGACAACAAGGTGGATAAAAAAAAAAAAAAAAAAAAAAAAAAAAAATATATATATATATATATATATATATATATATATATATATATATATATATATATTGTATCGATTTACATTACTTTTAGTCTGTTATTCAAGCTGCCATGGACTCCACAAGTTTGTGCAAAATCCCATTATTCACAATTTTATCTCAACACATGCCATATGACATTTATGTACAAAGCAGATAACATGGTTAATTTCACACGTGTTTATTTTGGGACCTTAATTAAGGACCTAGAATCCTAAAGTAATAAATATTCATATCAGCCCAGACTTTCTATGCTGTTTCAGAATTGTTGCTAGATTCTAAACCGAGGAACACAGTCACAAGCATAATACAAGCAATCAACCATGTATGGAATGAAATAAAACTGCTTTAACAGAGAAAGATGTTTGCGAACAAATATAAGTGAGAGTTTAGGGTTATGGAAACATTGGTTTGTCTCAGTGCCCTCTGGTGTATTACGTTATTCAGACGGCATACAGTATGCAGTATCATACAATATGCTGCAGAAACCAGATATGATTCTATATTTTATATAGGGAATTATATAGATCATTACATTATAAAGGTGTAGAATAGTAAAGACAAACAGTACTGAGTGTGTTGAAAGGATGATCTGTACAAGGATATTGTGAATTACAGTCTTGGAATGAGCACAGGACACTGTTTTTTGATTACAACAGCAGTTTCTTAAGTATAAATCCACAGTATCGACGTGAATTTATCCACTGGAGCAAGGGCTTGTGAGCATGAATCGTTTAGGAAGTGCAAGTTTTTAGTATGAACGCAAAACCATGTAATCTACAGTAGCCAATAAGTAGCTACAAGCGTAGAATTAAACCTTTTTTAATAGCAAAAAATTACAATAAATCTACAATAAAACCTAGAATGAACTATAATAACCCCAGATACTGAATAATTAATTATTTGGCTTTGAAACTACTCATTTCATCACATAGTCATAATAACTTACATATCTGTTTCTTTTTCAAATCTCTTAAATCTACCCATCTTTTTTTTTTTTCCCATGCATAGAAACATTTAAAAATTTCACACACTTCTGATGCTACATTCAGGCATGCACTGATAGACCCAATCTGATAATACATACACAATATTCTTATTGAAAATGTGAATGATCAGTAATGGGGAAAGGAATATTTCATTATGTTGGATGTTGTTCTGTATTGTATAGAGTAGTGTGGTCCTTTGTTTGGGCTTTGTTGCAAACATGCCAAGAATTTTAGTGGCTTAGTTTCAAATATTGTTTAACTGTTATAAAGGTGGTTTATATTGGCACACCAATAATACAATATTGCGACAATATTGCAAGGCCTACACAATTATAGTGATGTGTAACATTTTATATTTGCCAATAATGATGTTTCATTTTTCACGTCTTTGCTAGCGACTGCAGGGGGTTTATGTTTTTTCTTACTTTGTGTGTGTGTGTGTGTGTGTGTGTGTGTTTGTGTGTGTGTGTGTGTGTGTGGTTTGGGAGGGGGGGGTGTTTATGTCTATGTTTAATACGGTGAGCACTCTCATCGCACGTGGGATCGTCATAGTTTGCTCTATTTTGCCAGAGAATAAAAAGTTTGTGTTGCACACATTGCAAAGTTTTTTGCATTTGATGTAATTTATATTGATTTGTTTATTTTTATTTTTTTGATTAATACTGAAGTTTATACTTTGTTCTAGCATTGGCATCATACAGTTAAGGTAGTGGATGTTTGGCTGAAGGTTCTTTCAAGCACAACATGCTATACTTTGGATTATCAAATGGTAATAAGTGGCCAGTGTCAAAAAAACACACGTTTTACTTGTCTTTCAGTCCGACTTGTAGCTTTCTTAAACTGATTGCTCATCCGCTTGCCTTTTCGTTGACTACAGTGTTAAATCAATGTTGAATGTTTTCTTTATCATGTGTGCCGTGTGAGTCATTTTAGTATAAATGCTAATAGTTTAGCCCGTTGTACTTTTGGGGGTTTGGATAATTTTAGTTGCTTCTTCATGCTTTGTGGTTTTTGCACACTTCCTTCCGATGTAGTCCCTTGGTTTGTGTTGAGTGCTGATCTAATTTGTCTTGTTTATGTGTTTGTGTTTCACAGTGTGCATGTGTGTGGGTGGATATGTGTGTTACAGTATGAATGTCCTTCTTAGAATTTACATGACTTTCTCTTTGCGATTCTGGTATCTCCTGAGCTCGTAAGAATCAGAAATGGAAGGAGAAGCTTGCTTCTTTAGATCTGGGGGCGTAAATCTGGCTCGTTCTTCAGCTGGATTTTGCACAGATATACCGATCACTGCTTCAGAAGACAATACTTATACAAGAAAGGTCACACAGTGCAATTTTTTTGGCCAACCATGACATGAGTTATGATGCAATGACTGTTCATTGGTGAGTGTGAAAAGTGTAGACAAGTATGACTGGATGTTTGTAGACGTGAAAAGGAGAGTGACATGGCTGTGACGATGTTAGTTGTAATTAGTGGTTTGCAGACTGACAACGAGGAATAAATGAATAAAACGTTCTTGCTGCAACTTGGATTTTACACATACAAACTCATCTATATATAGATCACAGATCTATTTTTAGATCACAGATCTTTATCTAGATCACAGATCTATATCTAGATTTTAATGTTTTAATGCAGGGGATGATTATTTTCCTGTAACAGCTCAGCTCGGATTGTAGTCCTAGCTATAAAGCAAGTAATAGGCTTGCTAGTATGTCATTTATTTAATAATTTTTTTCCTCTTTCGGCTGCTCCTGTTAAGGATCGCCACAGCGGACCATCCATTTCCATACCACCCTGTCCTCTACATCTGCCTTTTTAAAACCATCCACATCTATAAACCTCATTCTCATTGGCCTTCCTCTGTTCCTCCTGCCTGGTGGCTTCATCCTCAGCATTCTCCTAACGATATACCCCATGTCCCTCCTCTGCACATGTCCTAACCATCTCCAAAATGTCTAAACTGCACAGTCCCTCTAATAAACTCATTTGTAATCCTGTCCATCCTCGTAAAACGCAGCATCGCAGAATCTTCACCTCGGACACCTCAAGCCCTCCTCCTGTCTTTTAGCCATTGATATGGTGAGGTTTGCCTTTTAGAGATGTTTATTTTAATGGAACGAATTTCAGCAGACTTCATAACAGACGACTTTCTGGTTGCTCCTTTAAGAGAAAAAAAGATGGTGATAATGTAATAGCAGCTTTAATGTAAGTGATAACAGGTTGTAACTTGTATCGTGGATGCTGGATGACATTATTTGTAACTCTAAACTGAATATATAAAATGAAGCTCTTTTTAAAATTTATATAAATATAGGAATAAAATCCTTCAGGATGTGCTTTTGTGGAAAAGCAAAACTCTCTGCCTATTTATTTGTTGCTTTCAAATGCCTCATATGGGTTTCACATATTAGAGAAGGAAGTTGTAAAATCCTGGTCAATGCATGAGAGTAGCTTGCACGTTTGATAGAAGATGAAGTATTGAGCAATATCACTTTTAAGTGCACAAGTTGCTTCATACAGCCATTCTACTCTTGCTGCTTCTGACTTGCGATTATTTTTGCACTGCTGAGTTGTTTTTTGTATTAGAGCTGGCCATCATAGATGTTTCCTTTGTCACTGAGCGCTGCCAAGCTTTGCATATGAAAATTCCCCTGTTAATCTATCTGTTAAACAGGGACTTTTATATATTGTAAGGAGAGGAGGCATAGAGAACATTTTCATGAGTGTGGTGGATAATTTATTACAGAAATTTGTCTGAATCTTAGTCTAATACTTCGACCGACTATTTTATAAGCTTGCAATTTGCTGTGCACCGACACAATGTAGTATAAGAATAAACAATTGTTTATTCCTTTGTGGTCACATGACCTGTTTGTTGGGTTTTTTCAGGTAAAAGTAGTAGTTGTAAGTATAGCAATAGCTTTTAGAACTTTTCCTGAAGAGCCCTCAATCGTGACCTGTGGATTTCCTGCAGGATTTTAGAGATTAAGGTACGGCAAAAAGAAAACATCTGTGGCCTGTAAGACAGTACAGACTCTCCTGGCTCGCATTCAAGCTTGCAGGAGATACAAAATTTTCCAGCAATGGCTCTGTTCAACCATGTGTGCAGCGCTCAGGCTAAATTAGTACACTGGCATGCACGGTGCACTGCAACTCGCTGCTCACTCTGAGGGGGTGTAAAGTCAATCATGTCTGAACATCTGTGCAGCTGAAATCTTTACTTGGTAGTAAAGCTTTTTTTCCTGTAACTCTGTGCTGCTCTTTTATTTTAGTTACGGGCAGGATTGTTAAAAGGTTGCATTACAGGTAGCTGTAGGCATCAGGCACAACAGGCCAAATGTTTGATCATTTATTGTTTGCTTTCTTTAAGCCTAATCAAGACATTTTTTTGACATATCGGTCCTATAATTACCAAAACTGAAAAATAGTACTTTTTTTCACTCCCATAGCTACATGGATACAGAGGGAAAGACCCGCTGGGTCTGCAGATCTTCATCGGTACGGCAGACGAGAGGATCCTAAAGCCGCACGCCTTCTACCAGGTGCACCGAATCACAGGCAAGACCGTGACCACGACCAGTTACGAGAAGACGATCAATAGCACAAAGGTGTTAGAGATCCCTCTAGAGCCGAAGAACAACATGAAAGCAATGTAAGTCAGGTATTTGTATATGATGTTAATTGGGGTACACAGAATTTAGTGCAGTCAATCACTAGCTTCTGAACGGTTCCTGTCTAGAGTTTTCTCGATGCCAAAATTCTGTTTTCGATACCAGTACCAGTAGGATTGATCCAATTTTTAATAACAAAAACACTGTGACAAAAATTATCAAGCAAAATAGAATAAATATCCACTGACACACCCCTACACGTACCCCAATTTTATATTTTTTAACAAAGAAGAGTTGAATAAGACGACTAAGTAAGTATATCAACATTTATGTTTAAAATATAGTAAACTTCTACAGAAAGCTGATCATTTGGGACTCTGGAAGCAAATTTCAGTTTTCTAATCATCATACATTCTTAAATATAGAAGTTATTAAGCTAAAAATGGTGCGACTCAAGCAGTAAGTAAAGCTTCAATGAGCAGAGTACTCGAACACCAATATTTTTTCATGCTTCTTCAAAAATGAGTTTTGTGAGGGCAATCATGAGAATGTGCCTCACATGCTTCCTGTGACACTACACAGGAAGAGCATTTCATCATGTGGCTGAATTTAATTCTAAATAAAATGTTTAGCCATTTTATCTGTCGAAAAGTAGTGAAGGTTGTTTGCCAGTCAGATTTTATGTCAAGAGAACCTGAAACCTGTTTTTATTATAACATTTATTATCAGGTTTACCACATACAATTCAATTATTCATTAAACAGTTTTTATGTATAAATAGGCAATTTTTTTTATTTTTTTGCATCAAATAATTTGAGTTGTGTTTGCCTTTTTCAAACATTATGTCTTCAAGCTAAATTGAATCCACCCAGCATGAAGAAGATCAGAATATCTCTAATAATAAAAGGATCATATCTGTGTTATATTATAATTGTTTATATTTGGAGCATCGAGCAGAAGTCCCTTTGCAAAACAAAATAAAAATATTCTCAATATCATAATTTCATACGGTGTAAGAATAGCTTAAAGCTAAAACCCTGTTTAAGGGAAGTCAAAAGTTAATAGAGCGTGAGAAAAAAAACACAAATGAAATATTGCTTAAAAAAAAAAAAAGGATGATTTTTGTGAATGATCGATACCATTCTCAATGACTTCTCCATAGAATCGACTGCGCTGGGATTCTAAAGCTCAGGAACGCTGATATCGAGCTGCGGAAAGGCGAGACAGACATTGGGCGGAAGAATACTCGTGTGCGTCTGGTGTTCCGCATCCACATTCCTCAGCCTGGGGGTCAATATGTGTCCCTCCAAGTGGCCTCTCATCCTATCGAGTGCTGTAAGTGAAATGGCTAAACGAAAAACCATATTTGTAGCATTCATTGAGATGTATTAATGTTAACCGCACCGCTGGAGTAGCAATGTGCCTGTTCATACACTAGGCTTCTGTGCTTTGAAATGCTATAAAAAAGTATTAGCATGGAAAGTTCATTTTCAGGAAAATATTTACTTTGCTATCCTAGATTTGTGTGTATTCCGTTAGACACATATATACCCCTTGAAATGTGTTATTTTGTTGTTTCCAGTATCCTGTGTTAGTGAGGAACAGACAGGATCTGGTTAGTGTATTTCCTCCTCGGTTAGGCGTTCTTTGTTTTTGTTGGATCTGATGCGGAGTAGACAGAAAAACAAAATCTCATAGGTACGCCTTTTGGGCACTACTTAAAAAAAGTATATATAAAAATACGTATTTGTTGCCCTCTGCTTTCATTTACTTACAGAAAAAAATAGAGGAAGAGAGGGACAGTAACACAGCAGAAAGAGGATGCAAAACCCATGCCTTATGAATAGGACATGACCCAGATAACGCAATCTGCGTCAGACCAGCCATCGCTGCCTTATTTAGGAAGCCATTTTTTCTAAGTATTATTCACCTGACTGACTCAGATCATAGTGCGCCTCGCACATCTGTCCAAAGGTCAACGAATTGGCTTCAACGGATATTGAATTTCGGAGTTGGGAGATGATAAGCCAGTAGAAGCTGCTTCATGGTTGCATAGTTCCTGCAGTGAACAGCTTTGCTTTTGTAACTGGACAAATAACAGCAGGTTGCCACAGCTAGGAGAAATTGGTAGCCTGTGAACACAACCGGATCTTGACACGCTTGCAGAAGCAAAGTGATGCGTGCGTTGTGGTTGCCATAGTGCTGAAATATTGTTTAGTTTTGCATCAGTTGAGACTTCCTTCTAGTACCATTCCCAATAGCACCAGTCTGCTTTGTGCTGTCATTCATTAATGACTGGTTGATGTATGAAACTTCAGTCAGAAACTATTGGTAACAGATCAGTAACAAAACTGTGACAAAACAGGGGTCCTGAAATGAACCTTTATTCACCAAATGCAGACCCAGCTTATACAAACTTCACTAAGATTCTTTGAACTCTTGTCTCCACAAAATACAATCATCTTGAGTTTTTTTTTTTAAAAGGTTCTTTCAATAGGTACTACAAAAAAAAATAAAAAATGAGCTGCCCATCACTACTTACAGGTTAAAACATTAAATAGAAAAACAACATTTCTCATAGAATCATTCAAATGTCTCCACAGCCCAAAGATCTGCACACGAGCTGCCCATGGTGGAGAAGCAGGACATGGACAGCTGTTCAGTGCTTGGAGGACAGCAGATGATTCTGACTGGGCAGAATTTCAGTGCTGACTCCAAAGTTATTTTTACTGAGAAGAACCATGGTGAGTAGCAGTTCCAAGTAGAAATTTGACTGGATTTCATAACACCTCAAAACACCTTAATTAAAGTGTTTGGAATGTTGAACTCTTCAAATGAATGTACAGGCTAGCCCAGTTTTTTTTTTTTTTTTTTTTTTGTGAAAGAACGACTTTTTTTCCATTTTCTTTTATTTGTATGCCGCTATAATAATAGACATTGTCCCAAAGCCTAAATGAGCACTATAAATGAGTTCCTATAAGTTTTTTCCTAATAAGTAAGCCTGTGGTAAAATAGAAAATAGAAAAACTCTTGAGATGGTATGAGGAAGAAACCTTTAGAGGAACCAGACTCAAAAGGAAACCATCCTCATTTGAGTGACACTACATATCCGTTCACTATAGTTGCATCATTCACTGATGAATGATTGAATGCAATACAGGTTCTACTAATAATAGTCCAAATCCACACTATTTAGTGTTACAAAAGTGCAGATTATTTCACAAGGACATATGTCATATTTAAATCATAAACATATGCTGTTTCTCCATCACTGAACATTTAAAGGCGCTGAATCAGAATCAGAATATTTTATTAATCCCATAGGGAAATTGTTTAATGAAGTCATAGATGGAGTCGATGTTATATCTATAATGATCATAGATGTTGAGCTAATTTTTGAGTTGCGCAAGAGCTCCTGGTCACACAACTCCAACATGACTGTGTAAGATTGTAGAAATGACATTACATGTCAGACATTACTCATAATCATACACTCTGGTGCTTATGATATTTTTTTATATTTTTTAGTGTTTGTAATGTTTTAATATATTTATAATAACACTCTTAGTGTCACCAAAATGAGAATGGTTCCCCTTTTGCGTCTGGCTCCTCTCAAGGTTTCTTCCTCATACCATCTAATAAAGTTTTTCTTTGCCACAGTTGCCCAATGCTTGCTCATGAGGGATGAAAACATATTGATTCAAATATATAAAGTGAATATGATAATTTGATAATTATATTCTGTAAAGCTGTTTTTAGACAATGTCCTTTGTTAAAAGCGCTTTAGAAATAAAAAATTGCATTTAACTGAATTGCAGTAGTCACACTGTAGCGCATCAGTTCAACAGAAAACAGTTACTAACATTTAGTTATTTTTTGGGGAAAAAACCCTGCTCTGTGGAGCTCTGTCTTTACTACAAGAAGGTGACAAATCAAAGGGGGAAAAAAACTGTAGCTCTTTATGCCATTTTCTTTGGGTCTTTTTAGAGGAATTAGTCCCTTCAAATGGTGGTTAGTTTTCTCATGAAACACTGAAATCCAGAATGCTATTTTTAATATAATTTGTCACCCATCTATAGAGTTAGAAGTAGAAGTAGCTACATACGGATAGTAGGTTTATTAAATCATACATCATCTGCATTTTCAATGGAAGACATACTTTTACAAGAAGATATGGGATCAAAATGTATACAAAAATGCTTATAATGATATTATTGGTATTTCTGTTTAACATTGTACACTCATTAAAATACACAGTACAGCAGCAGCCTTGCGTCACTGCTATACACCTCAAACTCAAAGTGTTTTCAATGGGATTGAACTTTGGAACAGGAACATAAACAAAACCAGTGTTAAAACCTACCAAGGTTTCAAATATACAATTATTAATCACAGTCACCACAATTACAAAAACAAATTCTTATGCTTGCCCTCGAGCCGAGTTTCACATATCAGTGTGCAGGAATGACATTTGATTTGTGACCTTTTCTAATCTTCCTTACTCACATTTGCATGACATTTAGCATTTAGATTCCTGATATAATGCAGTGTTGTGTTAAAACAGGGCTCAAAAAGTCTGTTTAAACTGTAATGAATATTCAATGTGTTGCAGCCGATCAATTAATCTATCAATATCTATCAATTAATCTATCAATAACTATCCGCATAGGCTTATGAATTGTTTTTCATTATAAGAGAAGGTGGTCATGAGTGATGGCGTTTGTTATCTGCAGGTGCCACTGTTATTGTGCGCACATGTTGGTCCTTCATGCATGATTTGCTTTGGCTATAAGAAGCAGATGGATTATGCTGCTTTGTGCTTCATTTTAGTTCTAAAAGCTTTAGACAGGGTGATAGTGGCAGCTGTTTGAAATAAAAATGACGGACAAAACCGGTCAATTTAAGTGTATTATGCCTAAAACTCTTATTGAGGGGAAATGATGAATTTCTCCATCATACAATGCTGATTTTGTTGTTGCATTTTTTTTTTTACATGTATTACTCATAGCTTGTTTGTTTTCCCTCAAAAAATCCAAAATTTGCTGCCTGGTGTATCCAAGGTACATCGTCTAGTTTATGTTTGTTGTCTGGCTTATGACTAGATTTTGTTTATGGTTCTCTGAGGTCGCAGGTCTATGGTAAGGTGCTCAGTCTGTCGGTGTATAGCTGTGACTCAGAGAATCCAGAGGGCGTCTGTTTAACACAAGGGCAGCTTTGAGACTCTTAGACATGAAATCCTCTGGGGTCTGCTTCAACAGGAACTCTTTCACTCTGATGTATACTCGCTCAATCGTTCGCTCACTCACACTTAACAAAATAGTGTCTGGGGTTCCCTCCTGCATAATTCTGCTGTACTGTAATGGCTCATTTTGGAGAAAACGAAGACTCAAGGAGGGATTGCCTTTGTTTTGGAGGGTTTCTCCAGATGACAAAATGCTCTGGAACAGTATGCCTCTGAAATCCCCCTGAATGGGAGACAGCTGTTTTTGGCTAGCACATTTTTTGGACTTCTACTGATGTAGCTGTATTCAGTGAGCCAGGGACTATGCCAGAACTGGGCTTCATTCCCTGAAAAACCTCCATGCTGCATTATATTAGAGGGAAAAAAAGCGCTTCTGTCGAAGGAGCTTTGGAACACACTGCAAACAAACAAAAAAACGCTAAGAAAACAGCGGTCCTCACCTGTTGTGTGTGAAATGGAGCAAGTTGATCATAAAACCAATCTTGAGAAGTTGTATTAATCTGCCAACATCTGTGGAATCCCCCCTGTCTCCTGCTGACTCATTTGAGCCATGTGCGTCTCAATTTCAATCATAGACGGGGTTTCCCAGAATCGGAGAACAAAAATGCAAAACTGATTACTGCCTAATAAATAATCCTATTGGAATGCGGTTGATCTTTGTTTTTTTAGGGCTTTTTTAAAATCACTGATTCAAACTTACACTCTTTTTTTTTTGTAAAAATTAGGCTCCCTAGCGTTCTTTTCCAACTTGCTGAATAATGCAATTAGAATTCACTTGTTCTCTATCTTCCAGTGAACCAGACATGTTAGAGGAAACGGTTGAGTTTGGAGATAAGATCTCCCAATGCCATTTCTATTGTGTTGGGCATATGAGGTAGGCGTCACTGTAAGCTGTAGTACTGACAGACAAATTAAACAAAAAAACAATATAACCTGCATTGACCTGTCATAACAAAGATTAGGAGTTAACTAACTCATCAGAAGTAACATGTTAGTGTGTTTGTGTGTCTTTTTTAATATAAAGGTTATTTAGACATGAGCAAACCTGTTAGCCTGTATTTAACCATACTGCCGAAACTTAAATACATATATACAGGTATCTAGCTAAAAATGGTCTTTGTTGTACAGGACACACTTGTCAAGGTAAAAAACAGATGAACAAGTTTACCTCAGCAAGCTTATTTACATACAGGTAACACATTTCCAGAAAAAAAAGTAGGTCTATTATGCTACAGGGTGATTTTACAGTCGTAATTGGGATTTAGTTTTATTTAGACGGAAGATTAATGGACTTCTGATTAAACACTTTTCATCTCCTGTGGTGAAACCTTTCTATCCTTATGGTATTGAAGCGTCTCCTCCAGTAGGATTCCATGATTTATCTATGGTGCATCAGATACATCATACCCTATGCTATGGTCATTACAGAGACCAGATCACCAACTGATAGAACGGTGTTCATCCCTCTAGTACAATTTTAGGCTTAAAAGTAAATCCAGGACCCTCTTTGGTTGGCTCTTGGTGGCTAACTGAGATACTATATCAGATATTTTTCCATTTATTTTTTGTTTTTTCTATGTACATCTTCTGGGGTGGTCAGGGATGGGAAGTAATTAAATACAAATAATTAGATACTGTATTTAAGTAGATTTTTCTGGTAACTTTTAACTTTCAATCATAAAATTTATAACACAAAATCTGTACTCTCTACTTCTTATATGTTCCAACCAGGCTCGTTTCTTTACTTTTAATCTATTTGGTAACATGATCAACATTTTTTCTTTTCATTCCACACCGTTTTTAGCCCATCAACCTATTTCTTGTCATTGCTCAGCTTTTTTAACCTACCACTGGTGTATCATTTACTATCTATCACGCACCAAAAACGTAGGCTAGCCTACGAAGCTAACAATAAGCAAGGTAGAAGGCAACAATAAGCATGGGACTGACGTGGATGAGACAGAGGAAGTCAGTGATGTAAAAATGACTGAGAACAGAGACATTCCTGATCACCTGATCATTTTTATATGAATGTATTAATATGATGTGAGGTCCAGTTACCAGCGTGACACTAAAACAGATAGTAGTAGCAGCTACTTTTTACTTAAGTACAAGCCAGAGCTTCTTTATTTTAACTTGAATGAAAAAGTGTAGTTAGTACTTCAACTTTTACCAGAGTCTTTTAAAACACAAGTATCTGTACTTCTACTTGAGTGAAGGATGTGTGTACTTTTGCCACCTCTGGTAGTGGGTAATCTTTTTCTAAAACCAAGCTTATTCAAACTTTTGCTTCCTTTCTTGTTTCTGTTTAATTGATTTCTAGATGGACAGCAAATTTGGGAGTTGGAAGCCACAGTTGACAAAGACAAAAGCCAGGCAGTAAGTTCAGTGAATATTGAAAATATTACTTTATACAAACATTGCATGCAAAACTTAATAACTGACTGTTGCCTGTGACTTAGTTAATAATTTGCTTGATATTTCAATATTTCTAAAAGTCACATGAGTGGGCGAAATAATGTAGAGCCTGTATAAAAATCACTGAACCATGTCAAATAGCAATCCTCACAATGTACATGTGTAAATGTGCATAGTTGAGTCTAGAATAATAAAATATTACAGCTTATATCCAATTTTTATACTTTTGCTCAGGCCTACTCAAGGAATCGGAGAAGAATGCATAACCCTGTCAGAAACAGTTGAACACTGTCTATAATCAAATGACTCTTTACATGAATCACCAAGCAAAAACCTTCTCTCTTTCTCAGAGCATGCTGTTTATTGAAGTTCCTCCTTATAGAGACCCAACCATCTGTCATCCTGCTAAGGTGAACTTCTATGTGATCAATGGGAAGCGGAAACGCAGTCAGCCTCAGCACTTCACGTATACGCATCTGCCAGGTACTCTGCTCAAGTCAAGTATCTTTAATTCCTTTGCACTGCACCAAGTATGTGAAGTTATCAGATGCACATGCTAAATCTACATTCTACACAATGATAGACTAGTTTACAAATAGATATTTGTATTTATATTGTAGGACATAGAGTAAAGTAAAAAAAATGTGCTTCTATATTATGTTCCACAGTTTCTTCTATCAAAACAGAACCACTGGATGAATATGAATCTGGACATATCGGATATATGATGTCCCAGACTTTAGGAGTTTCCCCACACTCGTATTATCTAAGCTCGGATAATGGCTTGCTCCCCAACATGACCTCCTGCCACCAGAACCATTCAGGAATCTCCTCTTCAGAACCCTGCTTTCAGCAGCACATTGTGTATCCCCGTGCTGAAAAGAACATAGGGCCCAGCTTGTACATCCAAACAGGAGTCATGGTGCCTGAAGCCCATCGTTCTGTCCTGGTCCATACTGGTTCCCCAGCCAAGTCTTCTCATTTGGTTGGTCAGCACCCCGTCATCCAGTTTTCCCCCACCAACCAAAATTTGTTAAGAGGTGAAAATATAACTCCACCAGGCCAGAAACATCAAAACCTCTACTGCGAGGGATATAGCCCTCAAGGAACTCAGACAGCAGTGGCTTCACGTTCAGCTGCTGCAGCACAAGCCCCCCAACCCCAGCAGTACCCCACCATTATTCAACAGCAGCCCTACACAAATAGGATTCCAAAGGACAGGTCCCCTCCTGGGGAAGTCAGTCCACAAAGATGTTCTACTGCTGAAGAACAGAGAGCTTCTCTTCCTGGGCGAGTCACTGTCAAACAGGAGAATCTGGACCAGGCCTACCTGGATGATGGTGAGTCTGTTTGCCATGTTGACTTGAGTCGTTAGGCAACCATTATTTGTACGTTTTTTACTAATTGTGTGGATTATGATTAAGTTGTTACACTACTACCAGGAATCCTAAGGGTTCTACTCAGGGTTGATTGTGTGGTATACGTTGCTGGCATGAACATCTACATCTGGCTGAGGTCAGACAATTTCAGCAGTGAAACAATAGCAGGAAACATGCATGTCACGTTTCTGAGTGTCTGTTCTTTGTTTTGCACACATGCCTATATATCTGATACACACAATCCAGGATGAAGTTTCCATTAGCCCCAGGGACAGATTAGTCCTGGGCCCCTAAATAGCCACTAAATATCCTTTACGAGTAGAATTTTCTTGCTTTAATCATAAAAAAAAAAAAAAACATTCACAAACTGGACAAATTCCAATCCTGACTCAATAGCTAGAGCTGAAAGCAGGATGGCAGCAGGGTGACTTCTTTGGTCCATTTTATTTAATCTTTTTTGTAATTAACCTATTTCAGAAAACACTTAACACTTGTTAATGTACTTGTTTTAGTGAAAACAGTTGCCAAACTGAATGAAATTTTTTAAATATATTCCAGATTCAGTAATTTTTTTTTCACTTATTTATTTTGTGTTCTCTTACTGTTACTTGTTCATGTTGATAGCTTTTTTTGCATGACCTAGCATGATGGCACGTGTCCAACAGGCCCTGCCAGTAATTAGTCACAGATTATACCTAATTACTGTACATTTATTGTAAAAGCTCACTTGATATGTAATTAACTACTAATAAGAGTCTGTGGTGGTTACTGTAAAAGATTTTTGTGACGTTGTTATGGTGGCCTTTCTGTAGTAGAGTATGTAATGGAAGCCTTTTCAACCTTGGGTACCCCAAAAGTGAAAAAAAAAAAAAACAGCTAAGGATTTCTTGGATATGTTGATGTTGTTATGATGTGCAAAACAAGTTCTATGGCAACCATTGTTGAGCAGTGGAATGGACCGCCTGGCAGAGCTGAGGAAAGCCTCTTTGTTTGTTATACTTGGCCAGGGCTTCCCCTTGGCCATACACCCCTCAGTTCTGCAGGGGAACCCACGAGAAAATTTTTTCCACTGAACGTGCTCCTGCCAATGTGGCATGCAGAATTCCTATTTGCAGCTGCTGTGCTCCTCCAGAAAAGCCAGCAGAGTCAGTAAGATAGCGATTGTTTCAAACTCTGCAGGAAAAAGCACAAATGGAAAATATGAAGTCGATTAGGAAAAAGGGGGACTTCAGATAGAACTTCTTCTGGATGGCCAAATAATATTTCCCTTAGTGAACAGCAACAGAGCTCTCGTTGCCACATTAAGGGCCAGTTACTATAAGAGGAACACCCCATAGTTTGCTGTTTTTATTATGAAGCGTTGGCCAGGGAACCAAGTACTTCAAGGGTCCAGTGTCTTTTGTTTACTCACCATGATTTCATGTATGGTATAAGAGGGTCTTGAATTGTGAATAATAGGGGTTTGAATTATATAATCTTTTTCAGATATGCCATGAGCCACTATTCAGGGGATTCCCTTGTCACTTAAACACAATGCTCATTACAGTGGGTGGTAGGTGCGGGATTATTTGTAAATAGGCTTTCACTGTCACACTGTCCTTTGTACAGAGTAGCAGTTACTATATGGGGAAGGTCTGGGTCTCAACGCACAGGAAGGACAAGAACTGAAAAAAGTCCCCTATCTGCCAGTGCAGAGGTGTCAAGGTATTGGTTCCACCTACAAACATTTAACTCTTTGATGTCCTCCAAAGCCTTCAAACAAACTCACTTTTCATATGAGTCATCCAGGGCGTCTTTCTCATCGCTCATTTTGTTAGCGGCTTTGCTAAGAGGTGTGCGGGCTTCTGTGGTTGTCTCTGATAATGAAACTTCTGCAGAAAGTGTCAGGATTCATACTTTACTTTGTGCAAAGGAGATTAGCAGATCTTTCTGATAAAATCCACCATACTTTACAATCCTTTTTTCCTCCTATTGCCCTACATATTGTTTATAGCTACTTTTAAATCAGGGGTTTCACATTATTAGCTGAAATTGTAAGATATTGACTGTAGGTACTTTTTGACTTAAATAATTTTTTTTTAAGATCACCTTTATATCCGTGTACATGAGTAAGGGGAATAAATTAACCTTACTCTTTTTTTGTAAAAGGCTTTGCCGACTAAAATCTAACCCTGGAATAAAAAGGGGTAACATTATTCCAGATTGAGAATGTGGTCATTCAGATAGACCATGTAAGTGGTGTACATTAGTTGAGGGTTATTTAAATACTTCACAGACTGGATTTAACATTCAACACCTAACGCTAACTCAAATGTAATGTAGAAAAAAGTTTTCTCAGTGAGAGGTGGTGCAGATAACAAACACTTCATTTTGGAATAAAACACCAAACAGCATTTATATACAAATATATGCATAATACCCTTATCATACAGAATGTGGGCAGTCGGGGAAAACCAGTCAGATGTCAGTGTGGTTGAAAAAGCAAAAAATTGTTTATTCCCGCAACGATCATGCTGGACAGTGAGACCGTTTAGCCCTTTCAGAGGTTAAAACTATAAGTCTAGACAAAGATCTCTAAAAAGTAAGACATTAAATGCCACTTTTTATATTAGTTGCTGGATAGTTAGAAACATGCTATTAGTAAACATGTGACACAAAATACATAAGTCAGTGATGAACCATTAAATGCAGTATTGCCTGTTTTCACTTTTGTGTTAAAATGAACTGTGTTATGTCCATATACTAAACAAAAATTCTATATTACAATTTAGTAAAACATCTAAAATTTATAATGTCAAAATGTTCACCATGGGAAGGGTTTTCAACAGCTGTTACATACATTGAATTATATGTTTTATTGAATTTGGTGGTTAAATGTACTAAGATTATTTAAAGAAATACCATTAAATAACATTTAACTTCTCTGTAGATTCAGAGGCCAAAAACCTGTCCAGTTCTCCCTTCATTTCCCTTTGATTGTGCTACACCATTATTGAACAGGATGCTAAACAGGATCAAGGTGGCGAGACAAAAAAAGAAAAAAGTAAATAAACAAGTTCATATTTGGTGTCTTGTCTTTTTCTGTTTTTGGTCTCTAGGACAGGGTTTTGAGAAGCAAAACCTAATGGACAGATTTGTGGTTTCGTTTTTTCCTGTTTGTCTCTGTCACTTCTCTGCGGCTTTGTTTTGTGTTTATGGTTGTTCAGGTTCCCCAGTTCACCCTCACATACATACAGTTACTTTCTTTAATACACTATCGTGAACACGTCATGTCTCACTAGTTTTTTCTTTTAAAAAAACCCAGAGAACTTGAGAAAGTCTTTTTTTCTTTCTTTTCCTACATACTAAGTAGAATGAGGTTGTCCCTATGAGCTACCTTCTCTCCACTTAAAAAATGTGTTAATGAACCTGTGGCCAGACATGCACAAAGTAGATTAAGAAAAATCAGGTTTCATAATAAAAGTAATATTTGGGAATAATATTCAGCAAGTCATTTATTTTTATATTCATATAAAAGACTGAGAATTAAGTACACTAAGTTTCTATACATAGGAGATGACGGTTTGCTGTCGTCATTGGATGTCCACTTTTGGTCCTCAGCAGTTACGGTCATTTTGAATTTGTTAATAAGTTCAGCAGGAGTGGCATGTGTGCTGTGCTTGCCGTGTTTCCTGTTAAAAAATGATTATGGGTTAGGGTTTAGGTAACTGCCTAAGGGTTACCGTGACTGCCTGACCTCAATAATACTCTTGTGGTTGAATGGGCAAATCGCTCTAAGCCATGCCGAAGAATCTAGTGTAAACATATTTTGCATTTTAGAATAGTGGAGGTTATTAAGGATGTAGGTATCCACAGACTTTTTTCATATAGTGTGCGGTATTTGAGAGTTGTTTTATGCGCAAAAATCATGGTTTTTAGATCTTTAGAACCTTATTGAAAACCATATTGCTTTTAAAAGTTAACTTCTGACCAATACCCTCAGAAACACTGTCCCATTTGGTGCCATTTAACTGTATATTTTTGCATCTTTAGTATTTGTCTCTTCGAAATAGAAAGGTGCAAGTAATAAAGTACCCTTAAAGCTTAAAAAATATTTACCTTACATATTACATATACATAAATATATGTATATGTAATATTATGTACCTTGAATCTTTTTTAAAGGCGTGCTACTGTCCAGGTTCCAGGTGCAGGATACATATTGAAGATACTGAGGTTACCCCCTGGCAGTCCTCCAGCTTTAGTTCTTTTTTTTGTAAATGTTAGTAACTATGACCCTGACTATGATTGTTATGCAGGTTTCTTCCTTATCTACTGATTATGACACGAATTTGACTATCTGTCTTACTTATGTGACCTAATTTA
Source organism: Silurus aristotelis (assembly GCF_946808225.1). NCBI lineage: Eukaryota > Metazoa > Chordata > Actinopteri > Siluriformes > Siluridae > Silurus > Silurus aristotelis. The sequence continues at coordinate 18,309,821 of NC_139592.1, read as the reverse complement.
GGACAGTGCTAAAAAATGAAAATGGTTAAATATCAAGACCACCATGTAGACACTTACCACAAGACATCCAGTGTGTCAAAAAAAGAGCTTTCACTTTCACTCATCACTTCATGATTGCCTGACAGATGTTGCTGTTTAGTAGTGTGGTAGGCATTTGATGTGCACATGGATAAACATTACTCATTATGTAAAATTCAATGTTTGTAGATTATCCATAAACATATGCCAGTTCTGCCTTCTGTTTTATATACAGTCCACTTGTTTGCCTTCTATTAAATATTCAAATTCGCCATCAATAATTAGACAGACACGTCAGCTGGTCGGGCATTAGCGTCACGTTTGTGTTTTACAATGTCTATGGCAACACCGTAGTTTATTTTTTTGTGCTGTGAAAAGAGAACCGATGCATGAAACCTATTTAGTGTGGGCTGTGGCCCCACGCTGGTAAAAGCACAGGCCTTTGTATTGTGCTGCAGTTCCTGGTGGGCAATACATAGGCAGAGCACTGTTACAAAAGTTGGCATGAAAAGTAGAAGGATATATTGAGGTTGATCATAAAGAAAAAATAGACAATATGGTGTCAGTTTTATGTTTTTTCCCCCTCGATTCTTATGTTCATTGTTTATATTCAAATTCTGAAACACTGGTTGTAGGTCAAAGAGTCAGATGTGGTAAACTTTACGCTATGTCATAGTGTCTATGAGTGCTTTTAATAATAATCATCATTAGCATAAAGCCGTCATCTTCTGGGTGACACGAAATATTACAATTATTCCTCTTCTACAGACTCTAAAGTGTTGGATGGAGAATATTCATTCTAATAGTAATGTCTGCAGGATCCAGGTGAGATTATCTACTGAAACAAGGTGGAGGTTTGGGCATGATCCTATTTTTTGGACGTGTATTCAATTCAATACATTTTTATTTGTATAGCGCTTTTAACAATGAACATTGTCTCAAAGCAGCTTTACACAGATAATGTGGTGATTAAAAGTGAATATGTTCTTTATAAGAGTTCATTAGGAGCAGCCTGTAGGAGCCTGTAGGAGAATCGAAACGCGATTCACAAGCATAGAAAGCTTCTAATAGAAGCAGAGCGTCAGAATAAATCAGACAGGTCCAGAGGCTGAGAGAAGTCACAGCAGTGGAAGTGTGGCGTCTGAAGGAGTACAGTAGACAGAAAGGGGATTATTTTGTATCACTTTATTCTGTTTTTTTTTTTAATCATGTACATTGTTAAAGTGGGAAACAGACAATCGTCATTGACAGTGTCATACTTCATAACCTGAAGGGGTTGTTATAGTGATGTTTTATTATATTATGTCAACTGGATTCTTAGGTCAATTTTATTATAAAATTAGTTCTGGCAGTGGAAAGTTGACTTTTTCCATTCAATGTATTTATTTATTTGTTGTTTTATTCAGCATGTCTTACATCCAGTTATATACCCAGTTATATATAATACACTTGCTGCATTTCACAGCTGTTAGATTATAACAGTTAGTTGAAGACTGTTTCTCTGCTGCTACTCCTGTGTCAGGATTATGCAAAGCACCTCATATACCTTGCTGCTATTCTTAGCGAAGCAGAAGCTGTAAAAGTTTCCATGTATGTCCTCCTGTTAGTGGGGTTAATGGAACAAGTGAAAATGGAGCTTCACTGGCTGAGCTTAGGCAATGTCACATTTAAATGGTGTGCTCCCTCTTGTGGCCAATTCATGTCAATACAGATTTAGATAAGTTTATTTATTATTATGAGGTCCATGTTCATTCATTCATTCATTCATTTATTCATTTAGATGCAAGTTTATTCAGAAGCAAATAGATGCTACATGTGGGGAAATATTTTTACTAAATAAATCGATTATTATGTATGCTTCATTTTTAATAGAAGGGAATTTGTGATTTAACACTAATCATAATGGGTCTCTTGAGCAATGACATGAATGCATAAGTTCAGAAAGTAACCCCTTTCTTGTCTCTTTCTCTTCCTCAGTTAATGAGATCATAAGAAAGGATCTGACAGGAGTGCATGGCCGAGGACAGACATAAAGAAACGGATGTCGCAGGAAGTGTGTGCGACTTGCAGTAGTGCCTTCTTCTTCCTGGAGCGCTTTGCAGTTTTCAGGCACTGTCACCACGACCCACTTGGATTTTTTCCCCAGTTTGCAATATTTTTGACCTCAGAACTTTTTGACGGCAAGCAGATTATGCTTCATAGCCCAGGCAAACAAATCTCTTCCAAACCTTTTTATAGCAAAAGTGTGTTTATTTTCAAAGAAACCAGCAGTAACTGCTCATGAAATAGGCTTCGTTTGCCAGGTGTTAAAAAATGTATTCTTCCATGTTTTCTTGTCTTCATAGCTCACTTTTAGTTTAGTTACATTTGGAAGAACTGTTTTATTTCGAAAGGCTGCCGAAACTTCTAAATCTTTGCACGTCAATGGAAAAGAAAGTCAGACTGAGATTTTTTAAGACAGTTAGACAGCTTCTATTTACATGTGATACTTTAGATAATGAGCTCAATATTAGATAGATTGCAGACGATACTTTTTTAATAAATTTACAAATTTTTATGAAAAGCTTCAATTTATATATAGGTATTGAATTACAAATAAATGCACTGCTCTCACAGAGAATTTGAATGCAAAGTGTGCACTTCCTGTCAGTGAATTATATAAACTTGTATATAGTTTCACTCAAAAATTGGATTTCTATTGACAAGATGTAATTAGATTTTTTTTTTTTTTTACACCATTTGTAAATTTTCTTCTAATGCTTTAGCCTCTATAGGAATCGAGTGGATACTGTACATCTACACACTCCAAACTCTAGAAGAAAAACTGAAGAGATTAATTCTTTTTGTTTAGTTTTTTTCTCTCTTGCAGACTATGTAATAATCTCTTGTGCATTTAGCTATGAAGCTGTAAGCTAAATGTTTGGAAGCAGTTTACAGATGAGCAGAAAAACGTATTCCCAGTTTCATATCTTACAGAGCCGAACGTGTCTTGCACTACATTCAGACTCAACATCATCTAGGGTTACTTCAGTTCATCTTGTGCATTGTATTTTTCTAACGTCTTATTGTTACTGCTACGTCACCCTTTTTAAATATATCTTTATACTGCTATTTACAACAGTTTTATAAAAAAAAAAAAAAAAAAAAAAAAAAGCCATGGCTTGCACATGTTTCCTTGTTATAAATTTTTATATATATATATCTTTTTACTAACTTCTTGTATGAATATTGTGTTTCATCTCAGAGTTGGTTTTTGCCATAAAATAATATGCTAAGCATATGATATGACAGTTTAAACTGATTTTTATCATCGAAATTCAAGACTATATTGATGTCTTTCACGCACATCATATTCAGTAACCAAAAAAAAGATATTTTCGAAGGAATATATGAGATGTAAAATTCAATGTATGTCTGTCGAGAGCAATTTTGTGTATCCATTGTGTATACATTTTTGGCAGAATTATTTCTTCGCTGTTTAATTATTTATACAGACGGGTGACAGGGTAATTCCATGAGGAGACATTTCAGTCCTGATGGGAGTGGTGTCTTCCTTCCTGCAGAGCACGAACACTTGCTGAATGGTTTCATGAGAATGAAATAAATTTGAAATCCCACCCTAGTCAATCACCTATGAGAAATTTTGGACTGGACATTTTGTTTCGACAAGGCTTTCCACCACCGTCATCTCAACACCAATTAAAAACTTTTTTTGGTGGAAGAACGATCTTCATTCTTTTAAACACTGTTCCAGAAATCTATGCAAAGAGACATCCAAATTATTCTGATGACTTGCGATGCCCAAACCCTCGACTAAGAAGCTTTTTAGTGAACCTTTTCACCCGTCTGTATGCGTAAAATAAATATATCATTACTGTACCCATTATCTAATCATGGTGCTCATAACATCATGGCAAACCCCGAAATGATGACTTTAATTTGAAGTGTAAATATGCTTTGCCTACTCTGCTACTTTCTAGGACTAGTTAATGGGAAGTAGAGCAACAAATCTTTATCTTTCGAGAGAAATCATTTCCTTCGAACCAAAACAGCTGGTTCCTTCCCATTTATCCTCGTGTAACCATGGTCATTATAATAATATATGAACTGCAAAATAGGTAGGCTGTTTTATTAGATTAATATAAGATCATGTTGAATATTTGCCAAAGAGAAGCTTATATATCTTTTGTAAGCCTCATGTAAAAGCTTTGTACCTGCCAGTTTCAGTTAATCCTGTCATGTGGTGAATGTTTAATAGTTGATGTCTTGTCAAGAGAATAAGCAATAAATCTGTTTGAAAAGTTCTAGTATTTGTAATTGACTCAGTTGATCGATTACCTTGGTGTGTGTGTGTGTCTGTGTGTGTGTGTGTGTGTGTGTGTGTGTGTGTGTGTGTGTGTGTGTGTGTGTGTGTGTGTGTGTGTGTAGGTGAGAGAGAGAGAGAGAGAGAGAGAGAGAGAGAGAGAGAGAGAGAAAACAAGAGAGAGAGAGAGAGAGAGAGAGAGAGAGAGAGACCCAAATGAACCCACTGTTCCGGATGTCTCTCTGAATGACATCACTTCTGTCATACAAATAATGCTGGAGCTCTAATGCTTTGTTGCATTTGTGATATGAAGATTCATGTAAATTTAATCAGGCAAATTGTGTTAGTCATTACATCAAATCAAGATCGGACACAGGAGCCAAGAAATTCACTCATTTTATATATTAAATGCCTTCATTCATGTGAAATAAAAAAATAAATATTATAATTTTAAAAAGGACATGCTTAATTGGTTATTTTTGCCTGAACATTTACAAGGAAAACTTTAAACTCAGCAGGACTCAAGTATAGGTTTGTATTTTATTAAAATAAGTTGAAGCAAAACAAACCTGCAGGATGAGATATTATTTAATAACCATTGATGGACAATATTTCAGGTGAGCAGCAAACAGGCAGAGACACTGCAGGAAGAAAAAGGTAAACACCTGTATAAAACATGATGGCACCAGAGATGCCTATCAAAGCCATTTAGACAGGAGCTATATAATGATTGGAAATCCTTTGCAAGATGCTGTTTAGAAAGTAAAGGAGTGTACCAGCTTAAATTAAGTTAGGCTAAGGATCATGGGTAATGGATAGACACACATAAATAGGCACAGATGCTGCTTTGGAGTAGGAGAAGATCTGCATCAACCAACTGAGTAGCTCCTTATGCTTATTAGTCACATGTTGCATTGGAACAAGCTGTACATCATTTTTGCATTTTTATACACTGGATACTATATTTAGGTCTCTTGACTATTCCTAATTGAAAACAAACTGGATACCCTGGGCCAGTGGGATTATTTGTCTTTAATAAGATGTATGTTAAGAACAGTATTGTGCTTGATGTGACATGTAGGTGCTCACAATATTTTGCACTTTTTTTTTGTTGTCAACCTTACAACAGGGATTCAAGGCCAAAATCTTTTTACCGCCCTCTAGTGGTTGCCTTCAGTGCAATTTTTTTTAAGCCAAGCCATTTTCATGTTAGTGAATACTTACTGCAGATTAGAGATGTGAATCTCCATAACTGAGGCTTATGTGATTTGCATCTCGATGCATAGCCAACAATATGATTCATTAAAGATACATATGAAGCAGAAGCAGCCACCAACGCGGTGCGATACTATTCACTCCTAAGGGGACGCAGTGTGATTTGATTTTGATTTGATTCAACACAATGTGATTCAGTGCAATGTTTTATATTTTTTTTATATATATATATATATATATATATATATATATATATATATATATATATATATATATATATATATATATATATATATATATATAAAATGATGCTATGCAATTTAATATGGAATACTGTAGATAGTTTGCTTTCATTTATTTGGGTTAGACAGACAGCAAATCATACATTTACTTAAGTGCCTTTTGACTTCTAATCCATATCCCTTGTGCAAACAGGTCTTTGTAGTGCAACAAAAAAAAAGGAAAAAGATTAAATAAAACCAGATGTTCTTTTCCTGTTCTGTCTCCAGGAAGATTTTGCTCTACCTCTGGCATGTCAATCTAAATACCATGTGACCCTTAGGAGACGCCCCATCTCCATCATGATACATCAGAGTTCACATAGCAGCAGTGGTGTTATAAATAAATATATACGAATTTATACATTTATATATGTATAAATAAAGAATTTTTTACCATTGCAATTAAAAACAATGCATTGCAATACAATGTTAAATGTGTATTGGTAAACGTGTAATGGTAAAATTGCATGCAGTTTTAAATCGATGCCTGAATTGCAGGCTTGGGTTTAATACACTAAATAGATAATCAATTATGTAAAGCCACTTTGCATTAGCTGATGTGTCATCTTGTATGTTAATTCTACTAAGAACAAGAGCTTCTATTGCCAGCATAGGCACATGACATTTTTGACCATATTTGACCAGACATTTTGACCATATCTACTGTGCATGCTCTGTCTCCAAATCCAACTCCCGTTGTGGTCAGACAATGCTTCAGAATAGCACAATGGGCCTTCAGTAACTTTAGTGTATATATTTATGTCAAATATATATTCAGGTGAAACGAAAAACTGCAAATCGTCTTCCAGATTTACAAAAGTTACAGATTAAATCATATGCTGTTCACCTGTAAAGTGCGGCATTTGCATGCAGCGACACCCACAAGACTCTGTGAAAGGTCAAGTGCACAGACGGCTGGTAGCACAAAATGAACGTCATTTGTTTATAGCTTATTGCTATGTGCAGGCGGTTGTGCACTTTGTTTTCAGAGCACCATTTTTTTTTTTTATGTTTAATAAAGTCTTGATTTAAGCATTCGTGTTGGCTGGCTTTCTGTATTTTTTTATGTTCTTTAATTAATGCCATTAACATAAAATGTGGTATCAGTGGTATTCTCAGCCCCTGGCATTACCATTTACAGCATTTGGCAGATGCCTTTATCCAGAGTGACCTACGAGTATCACAGTGATACAACATAGCAGTTGAGGGGTTAGGACCTTGCTCAAGGGCCCAGGGATTAGAATTTGCAACCGTCTGAAAAGTAATCCAATATTTTAGCCACTGAGCTAGCCTCTAGTAATCTAGCCAGGTTATGTCAGCATCTGCTAAATGCTGTTAACAATAAAAAATATAATCAATTTAAATTTGAAAGTATACATAAAATACAATACTCCATGCAAATTATACAGTCCAATCGGGATTTCAATCAGAATCCTTGCTTTAAAGGTATCAGTGTGTCTAGCTGTTGTTGAGTGATGGCTGATGTTGACTGATTTTCAGCACAGCTTGCTGTAATTAGTCTGACAGAATGAAAAATAAAATGAATCGACAAGGGTATGAATTACACTTTCATAAGCAATTTATTAAAAAGAAGTTAAGAAGTCATGTTGAATTGACCAAATGTAAATGTGGGAATTTATTTAATTTAGTTAAAATGTAAGTAAACTGAAGTATACACTCCATCATATGCATTGGGTCAGACACTGTACTGTAACATAGAACATTATGCCGGAAAGATTTTTCCTGGGTTGTGTATAGAAAATATATAGATAGTTTATCTGTTTAAAAAAAATCACCTTACAAATTTAGTGATTTTACTGGCATATGCAAAAACACATTATGATGCACAACTGTTGTGTTTGGTAGCTCAGTGGTAAGGCTGTGGGTTACTGGTCAGAGGTCTTTGAGTTTAAGCCCAAGTTTCGCCAAGCTGCCACTCTAGGGCCCTTGAGCAACGCCCCACAGAGGCACTCTCTGTGCTCTGGGGTGCTGCATAATGGCTGACTATGTGCTCTGACCCCAGCTTCGTAAGATTATTTTTTCCCTTTTTCCTTGTGGTTTGTCTTCATGTCCTATCTGTGTTTTAGCATACTGTATGATAAATAAAAATCTCCAATAGTCCCATTAATAAAGTGTTTATTAAATATCAAGTCAAGTCAAGTAGGCTTTTATTGTAATTTTAACCATATAGTGTATACACAGTGGAACGAAACAACATTCTCCCAGGACCAAGGTGCAACACAAGACAAAATAAATGAACAAAAATTAACACAAAAAAAAACAGAACTAGATAAAGCTATTTAGGACACTTTATAAAGTACAGGTAAGCAACATTTGTTGCAAAGCAGCACAAGACGGTAGACACAGTGAGACTGCAGCACCAACCAATACAGAAAACTTGGGAGAGTGCAAATGTTTTGTTCATAAAATAATAAATAATGTACATGTTAACACTTCAACTATCCACTGTTAGTAACCTAGTACCTTCTGTAGACTCACATTATTGTTCTTGACTGCCATAAGTTCAACCTCATGTAGTCATCTGCTGTTGTAGCCCATCTGCCTCAAGGTTTGCCAAGTTGAGCATTCTTAGGTGCTTTGCTATGGAAGCATAGAGGTAGCAAAATTTAATCTACCAACTTACCTGTCTCTGCCCAAGCACTTCGATCCTGAGGCGTCACACTCAGGGCATATGATGGATTTTCTAAAGGGCCAGCATTAGCAATTTGCCGCTCCAGTGCTTGGGCAGATTTTCTGAGATTCCATTTTGAATATTGCATTGCCTGTTTGCATTTTACAATTTAAATTACATTTTGCTACCTATATGCTTCCATACTTTTCTGCTTACCACTTTTGTAAATAGTGCTTATTCAGATTGCTGTACCCTTCTTCAAACTTGTCTGAACAATCTTCCGTAACACTTTACCAACAAATCATTTATGTCCACAAAACAGCTGTTTAGTATGTTATTTTTTGTTTGAGTTGCATTTCACTCTATACTGTAAAAAATCAGACAATGCAGGAAATGTTTTATAAAAAAATCACATTTTCTATATTTATAATTTATTAAGAGGTCACATATTATAATTATTGTATAACATGTAAACAGTTGAATAGAATGTATGTAATGAGATAGATAGATAGATAGATAGATAGATAGATAGATAGATAGATAGATAGATAGATAGATAGATAGATAGATAGATAGATAGATAGATAGATAGAATATTTTATGTTTGAGAAGAAAAAATCCTTCTGCTGTACTTTAAAAAATATTACACATATATGCAATAATATAAATGTGTAGGCACATAATGTTATTTGTACAATTTTAATTGCGGTTTATTTCTCAAGAAACAAACATATCGCTTGTATTTTTTACTTTTCACATTGGATCTTTTGAAGTGTTTCTTGTGTTACTCTTTTTTATACATTAGGTTACCCAGTACTGAGCTCTCACTGTAGATGTTCTTTCTCACCACCTACAGTTCATTTCCCTTCAGGTCTGAGTCGGATTGTTTTACAAAAAAAAAAAAGCACCTATATCTGAAAAGGCTTTAACATGATTTGTACCTGAAACCTTATTGGTACCAAAATGTTGGTTTTCATGTTTACAATATAGAATCCTGGCAGGTCATGCAAAATAAGGATTTAAACAAGAGGATATACTTATGCCGCGGCATTCATAAATCCTGGCACTAGTTTGCAAGCAATTTATAAACAGACAAAAAAAAAGACATACGCATTGCCATTGGAGCTTGAATTACTGGATTATTGTATTTAGATTATTTGATTATTGTGTCTCAGAGTGAAACTACTGAAAATAATTTAGCTGAAAGCTTCACAAATTACTACTAGTCAAACATTTGTTGTCACTGCAAACTTGCTTTCAGAACCGATGTTTTAGTCTGAAATTCAAATAATTTTACAATAGGGATTCTAAAATATATGGACTACCAATTTGATATTTTTCTTAAAAAACTCGATATACAGTATTCCTTAAAAAACAGCCATTAATAGCAGAGCAATTATCTGTTTAAAATTTTCCTTCCTTGATGGAAATATTACTATTATATATCGTATTGTATACTACTTAGTCATACATCATGGGACCAGTCGAGGGTTGGTTTCTAACCTGTCTTTCAAAAGCCACCTCAATACACTCCTAAGCAATAACATTAAAAACTGCCTTATACATATATATATATATATAGTGTGATTAATCAGACCAGGCCTTCTTTTGCTTCATGGTCCAGTTCTAACGTTCCTGTGTCCATTGTAGGTGCTTTTAGCAGTGGACAGGGGTCTCCAAGGCACTCTGACTGGTCTGTGGCTACACAGTCTAATACTCAGCATGCTGTGATGCACTATGTGTCCTGACACCTTCTTGTCATAGCCAGATTTGTCCTACAGTAGGAATTGGACCAGACTGGATAGCTTTTACTTCCCATACACATCAGTGAGCTTTAGACTATCATGACCCTGTCACCAGTTTACCAGCTGTAATTCCTTGGACCACGTTTGATAGGTAACATCATTGCACAAGAACCTGATGTCTAGCCATCCCAATGTGGCCCTTGTCAAAGTCATTTAGATCTTTACACTTGCCTATTTTTCCTACTTCCAACACATCTTCTGGAACTCTTACTTCCTTATATAATCCAATCCTCTGACAGGTGCCATTGCAACAAGATAATCAATGTTTGTTATAACACCTGTTAGTGTTGTTCTATGTTACTGAAGTATATGCTTATGTTTGGCATTGGGGCGTTTTTAGTCTATGTAATTGCTGCAGCAATAAATGCTCTGCTATCATCA